>NC_143440.1:7151785-7458571 GCF_987193195.1 Phasianus colchicus | reverse complement strand
TTCCCATTCTCTGCCCACTCCCATCAATTCCCATCCCAGCCTTCCCCCTCTCAGCACCCATTCCGTTGGGTCCCCATCCCAGTTCCCATTGTGCCACCCATCCCACTTGGTCCCCATCTTGACACTCATTTCCTTCAGTCCTCACCCCAGTCTCCATCTCAGCATCTGTTCCACTGGCTCCCTATTCCAGTTCCCATGTTCTCAGTGTGCCACCTTTCCTGCTCAGTCCCCATATTGGCACTCGTTCTCTGCAGTCCCCATGCTGGTCCCAGTCTCAGCACCTGTCCCTCTCAATCCCTGTCTGAATGCCTGTTCCCTTCATCCCCACCTCGCCATGTGTCCTGCCCCCACTTCTGTGGTGGTCCCTGGGTGTCACCGTTCTCGCTGTGCTGCACCCAGAGCTGAAGCAGGCCTTCAAGGAGTTTGACAAGGACCGCGATGGCTACATCAGCTACAAGGACCTGGGCGAGTGCATGCGCACCATGGGCTACATGCCCACCGAGATGGAGCTCATTGAGCTGTCCCAGCAGATCAGTAGGTGCCGGGGGAGGGGGGTGGGGAACCCCATACCCGCATGGTGGCACCACCCCCGCTGACCTGCCTCCCCGCTTTGGTCCCCCAGCAGGTGGCAAAGTGGATTTCGACGACTTTGTGGAGCTGATGGGCCCTAAGATGCTGGCGGAGACGGCGGACATGATCGGGATCAAGGAGCTGCGCGACGCCTTCCGCGAGGTGAGGGGTGTGGACAGCAGGGCTGGGGGGACACAGCGCTGGGAGCACAGTGGTGATGCTGGGTCCTCCCGGGGCAGTTCGACACCAATGGGGACGGGCAGATCAGCATGGCGGAGCTGCGGGAGGCCATGCGGAAGCTGCTGGGGCAGCAGCTCAACTACCGCGAAGTGGATGAGATCCTCAAGGATGTGGATCTCAACGGGGACGGCCTGGTGGATTTTGAAGGTAATGGGGGTGAGGGTGAAGGGGGGGCCGATCCCGGCTTTATTTGGGGGATGATGGCGTCAACGATGGGGGGGGGGTTGGTGAGCCCCCATTGCCAGCTTCATTTGGGGGTTAACGCTGTGGTTCTTTGCAGAGTTTGTGCGGATGATGTCGCGCTGAAGGGCCGGGAGCCGCCGCCGTGCCTTACCGGGAGGAGGAGGGGAGTAGGCCTCCCCGGGCCTGCGCTGCCCCTCCGGGGGGGGTGGGGGGGGGAGCTCCGGTCGTGGCCCCCTGGGATCGTGGGTTCGCAGCTTTGCCGGTTCCCAATGAAGCTCTGTGCCGTCGGGTGCCGTGTGCCCGTCCATTGAGTGCCGGGGGAGGCCTCAGGCCCTCGCGGCGGGAGGCTGGGGGGGGGAAATGGGAGAGCGGGACGCCGCGCGTCTCCATGGTGACGAGGGAACGGCGCGCCGTGTTTGCGTATTGGCGGCGTGCGGGTCGTGACGTCATCGCCGCGCCCCGCCGAGAGCGCAGGCCGGCTCCTTTCGGGCCGCCGACCAATCGGCGCCGCCGGACTGCGCCGCTCGGCCAATCAGCAGTTAGGAGGCGGGAGGGGGGCGCCCCGCTCGGCCGCTCGCTTCCGTCTTCCCCACACGGCGGCCGCCGCTCGGGACGGATTGCCGCTCGGCGCGGTGCGGGGATGTCCTACAAACCCATCGCGCCCGCCCCCAGCGCCAGCCCCGCCCCGGGGCCCGCCGCCACGGCCGCCGGTGAGAGGAGCCCCCGGGGGGCGGCGAACCGGGGGTAGAGCGGGGGAGGGGGAAGAAGGGGACTTAAGGAAAGGCACGAGGCCTGAGGGGGGCGGCGGGGCCTGAGCGGGGCGTGGAGGGGGGGACGCGGATTGAGGAGGGGACGCGGGGAGTCAGGGGCTGAGGGGGGGAAGGGACGGCGCCTGGGGGCGGCCTGAGCGGGGCGCAGGGCCTGAGGAGAGCCGGGCTTGAGGGGATGACAGGGCCTGAGGAGGAGGACGGGGCCCGGAGGAGGGCTGGACCCAGTCTGAAGGAGGGCCGGATCCGGTGTCGCTCCCCGCAGCTCCCAGCGTCCCCTCGCCGTCTGCCTTCCGCCCACTCTTCAACGACTTCGGGCCGCCCTCCATGGGCTATGTGCAGGTGAGGCCGGGGGGCAGGGGCAGACGAGGGGAGGGCGGTGTGGGGGCAACGCTGAGCCCCCACTTGTCCTCCGCCTTCCCTCCCCCCGTGCCTCCCCTGTCAGGCCATGAAGCCGCCCGGCGCGCCGGGCTCGCAGAGCACCTACAGCGACCTTCTCTCTGTCATCGAGGAGATGGGCAGGGAGATCAGGCCCACCTACGCCGGCAGCAAGAGCGCCATGGAGCGACTCAAGCGGGGTACAGAGCCGGGGGGTGGCCCTCTGTGTACCAACCCTCCCCCCCAGCCCGAACCTCAGTGCCTTACTTCATGTCGTCCCCCCCTTCAGGGATCATCCACGCGCGGGCGCTGGTGCGGGAGTGCTTGGCCGAGACAGAGCGCAACGCCCGCACGTGACAGCCGCCCCCCACCCCCCCGAGCCCCGCCGGTGGCTCCCCCCGAGCGGGGCCACCCCCGGGGCTCCCCCCCCTCCCCCAACCTTCCAGCTTTTATAAATAAAAGACGTGTCGCATCCCCCCCTTAAAGAAAATGCTCCTTCCAGAAAAGAAAAAGAATAACCCGAATTTCCCCAAATATACCGCTCCGTTTTAATTTCCCGGTCCGCCGCCCCCCCGCTTCTGACGTCCCCTCTGATGTCACACCCCCCCCCCCCGCTGTACCACCTCCTGACGTCAGCGGGCGCCCCCCACGCCGTGACGTCACAAAACGCGGGGCCGGCTCAGAGCGGCGCAGGTTCGGAAGGGGCTGAGCGCAGCCGAAAGGAACCGAAAGGAGCCGAAGGGTTACGGAAAGAGCCGAAGGGAGCCGAGCGCGCGGCCGAGCGGGCGGGGGGCGCGTTGCTATGGCAGCGGGGAGGGCCCGGCCGAAGCGGGCCGGGCCGGGGCCGGGTTAACGGCGGCGGGCCGCGGAGCCCCCTCGCCCCTTCCCCCAAACCCGGCGCCATGCTGATCAAGGAGTACCACATCCTGCTGCCCATGAGCCTGGAGGAGTACCAGGTAGCGCAGCTCTACATGATCCAGGTGCGGCTGGGGCCTGAGCCGCGGCCCGAGGGGGTCGCGAAGGGCCTGGGGAGGGGGTCGTGTGGGGATTGTGCGGGGTCGGGGATCGCGTGTGGAGCCGGGGGATGCAGGAGCGTGGGGCTGAGGGTGGAGATCGGGGGGTTCGAGGCTGAGGGATATGGGGGACGGTGGCGACGGTCTGGGGGACTGTTTGGGGTGTGGAGGCGTCTTATGGGGTCTGGGGGAGTGCAGGAGGATGAGGCTGAAAGAGAGGGGCAGGGCTGTGGGGGTCCTGGGGGGGGGTTGTATGGAGTCCTGGGAACTATGGGAACATGGGGCTGAGAGTGGGGGTCGGGGGATTCAGAGCTGGAGGGACTGTTTGTGGATAATATGGAGCTTGGGGTTTGTATGGCGTCCAGGGAGTTGTGTGGGATCTGGGAGAGTAGGGGCGTCTAGGGCTTGGGGGGGTGGTTGGGGCTGAGGGGTATGGGGGGGTGCCGGGGTGTGGGGGTGGGGGTCAGATGTTGTGGGGTTTGAGATCTGAGGTGGTGGGGGTTTAGGGTATAGGGGTATGAGGGCAGCGTGGAGCCTGCAGGGTGGAGGAATGTGGGGCTGGGGATTGGGGTGTGAGGAGAGTGTGGGGTTGGGGGGTTTGGGGTATGGAGTTGTTGTGAAAATGGAGTGTGGAGGCACGGGGCTGAGCCTGTTTCTCAGAGTGCAGACTGAAGTGGGGCTCTTGGGAATACCTATGGGGCTGAGGTGGGGGTGCAGGGATTTGGGGCTGAGGAAGGGGCTGCAGGGGAGGTGGGGTGGGGGGGACCTGGAGCTGGCAAGATGACAGGATTTGGGGTGCCAGGGCTCAGCCCATCCTCACTCTGCAGAAGAAAAGCCGGGAGGAATCAAGTGGCGAGGGCAGTGGGGTGGAGATCCTGGCCAACCGCCCCTACAGCGATGGCCCCGGTGGCAGTGGACAGTATACCCACAAGATCTACCATGTGGGCTCCCACATCCCCAGCTGGTTTCGGGCCCTGCTGCCCAAAGCTGCACTGCAGGTGGAGGAGGAGTCCTGGAACGCGTACCCTTACACCCGCACCAGGTGGGACTCTATGGGAATGTAGGTTGGGGGCTGCCCACTGGGCTCAGCCTAATCCCCGTGCTTCCTGTAGGTACACCTGTCCCTTTGTGGAGAAGTTCTCTATCGAAATTGAGACGTACTACCGGCCAGATGCTGGCCAGCAGACCAATATCTTCAATTTGAGTGCTGCTGAGAAGAGGCAGAGGATCTTGGGTGCGTGCAGCAGGGGCATGAGGCAGGATCCGGGGCTTTTTCTGCTAACCTTGTGCTTTAGGGACAGGTTAAGTTATCCTTGTAGGGGAAAGTGTCCATACCTTGAGCTCCCTGCACAGTCCTGTGGATCAGCTGGAGACAGAGAGCTAGGGAATTGTGTCCCCATTTTGTCTTCTGCTTCTCCTGCCCCCCAGGGCTTTGCACAGTGTCATTCCCCGTTCCCGACCACCCTGTGCTGGGTGCCTGGGGCAGACCGTTCCCCCCAGGGACATGTTTGTCCCCCGTTGCTGCCTGTTCCCATTCCTGGCAGTGTCGACACGGTTGTTTTGGGCGCTGGAGCGCAGCGCGTCATGCTCTACTCCTAAAATGGAGGCCTAAAATAAGCACTCGGAGGAAATGATTCATCTGACCTATTTCTCTCATTGGCTCTCGCAGCATTGGGGATGTCCGGCTGGGACGCTGGTGGCACAGCCAAGGCAGGGGACAAATTTTGTCCCTACCGCCATCACCAGCAGGCAGTGAGCAGAATTCTGAGCCGCCTTGTTTGGCCTTGTCCTCAGCACACCCCCCCATGCCCCTGGGGTCACTGCTGCCGTTCTCCAGCTGCCAAATCCCCACGCTAATGCGCCTATGTGTGTCAGCCCGGCTCTTAGCCTGGCCACCCCCGCTCCTGCCTCCACCTCTCGCTGCTGCTTCTTGAGGCGGCGGGTCTGGTACCAGTGTGAGGACAGTCCCCAGAGGCTCAAGGGGACAGAGAGGTGTCCCATCTTTGAGCACACGGTGTGTGAAAATGATTCACAGAGTGCTGCCAGCCTTATTCCTCACCCTTTTTTCCTTCTACCCCAGACACCATCGACATTGTGCGTGACCCCATATCCCCTGGGGAATATAAACCCGAGGAGGACCCCAAACTCTACCGCTCAGCCAAGACTGGCCGGGGCCCACTGGGGGATAACTGGCTGGAGGCAGCCAGCAGCGGGCCGCTGATGTGTGCCTACAAGCTGTGCAAGGTGGAGTTCCGCTACTGGGGGATGCAGTCCAAGATTGAGCAGTTCATCCACGATGTTGGTGAGCGTGGGGCGATGGCGGTGAGCCCGAGCCCTGTGGGGACAGTGGGTTTTTGGGGGCCATGCCTTACTCACTCCCCCTGCTTCAGGCTTGCGCAAAGTGATGCTGCGTGCCCACCGCCAGGCTTGGTGCTGGCAGGATGAGTGGACTGACCTGACCATGGAGGACATCCGGCAGCTGGAGGAGGAGACGGCGCGGATGCTGGCACAGAAAATGGCCAAGTGTGGTGAGGCTGAGGAGCCCTCCACTGCTGGGCCCAGCTCTGAGGGGCGTCCAGAGCCAGGAGGTGCCAGCGGACAGGAGGGCACTGAGGCTCAGGGGACTGCTGACATCTCCCCTGATGATAGCTTTGCCAAGCAGTGGTCCACATCTTCACGTTCTTCCTACTCTTCTCAGCATGGAGGTGAGAATGGGAGGAATGCGGGACCCCTGGGTCCTGTGGCTGCTACTGTTCTCTGGCAGAAGTGCATCAGGACCATTCTTTCCTACCCCAGAGGGTGGCTTTGGATGTCCCAAAGGTCTGGGTGGCTCCGGGTGCATGAGCAGTACTGTTGGGCACGAGTAGGGGCTCGCTGCCTTCAGTGCTGACCCCGTGCTGCTGGCAGGTGGGGTGTCTCCTCAGAGCCTGTCTGAATGGCGGATGCAGAACATTGCCCGTGACTCCGAGAACAGCTCCGAGGAGGAGTTCTTTGATGCCCACGGTATGGCAGAACAGCCCCGCAGCACAGCAACGTGTTAGATTTGCCCTTTTGGGTTTCGGTGGGGCACAGGGGTGTGGACTGTGCTTGGCTCACCCATGGCCCCTTCCCTGCCATCATAGAGGATCTATCTGACAGTGATGAGGTCTTTGCCAAGGAGATGACCAAGTGGAGCTCCAATGACTTCTTGGACACGCTGGAGCGGCCAGCAGAGCTGGATGAGAATCTGGGTGAGCAGGATGTGTTCAGCCTACCCAAGCCCAGTGTGGCCATCCCAGGATGGGGCTGACCCCTGCATGGACACCTCTGCTTGCTCACCGTTGATGTGCTTGCAGGGGAGGGACACAGCACCTCCAGGACAGATGGCAAAGAACAGCCAGCATCCAGCTTCTCCGAGGTGTGTGAGCTGCTCACCCCATCCCTTGTAGCTCCCAGCTGGGTCCCTGGCATGGGTGCAGACAGGAGTGCTCTTCTCCTGCAGGGCGGCTCCGCTGAGAGCACGGTGCAGGCGTGCCGGATCCACGTGCTCTTCCTCATCCTCCACAGTGGCAACATCCTGGACCAGGGAGGGGGAGAACTGGGCTCCAAGCAGGCGGATGTGCAGACGTTGGCTGCCACCTTCGATGCTGTCACCCGTGTCCACTTCCCTGAGGCACTGGGACATGTGGCATTGCGCCTGGTGCCCTGCCCGCCCATCTGTGCCGCTGCCTATGCATTGGTCTCCAAGTGAGGATGGAGAGAGAGGGCTGTCCCCATGCAAGCCACCCCCAGGAGGGAGGTGGTGGGCTCAGAGAGGGGTTTCACAGAGAAGGATTAGGGACATGGGGCATCCCTGCTGACCCATCCTCATGTCTCCCCCAGGCTCAGCCCTTACAGCCATGACCGAGACAGCCTGTCCAGCAGTCAGGACCACATCCCACTGGCAGCCCTCCCACTGCTGGCCACCTCCTCGGGGAGCTACCAGCATGCTGTGGGCAACGTTATCACCCGTGCCAACCAGGCCTATGCCGCCTTTCTGCACTCTGCTGAGGGCACTGGCTTCTGTGGCCAGGTGAGAGGGGTAGGAGGGATTAGGGGAGACTTTGTCCTGGATTCTGGCTGGGGCTTGGCTCCCACTGGGATGATTTTTTGCTGTTTGCAGGTAGTGCTGCTTGGGGACTGTGTGGGAGGCATCCTGGGCTTCGATGCGCTGTGCCAAAGCCGGGCAGGTGCTGGGGGCAGCCGAAGCAGCAGCCGCCGTGGCAGCCTGGTGGGTGCCTCTTTTCAAAAACTACCAACCAGCTTGGCAGCATCTGGCTGATAGCTGATTCTTCTTGTCCACCCACAGAGCACAGAGCCCATTTCCCCCGAACTGTGCGGCGCCCGGGACCCACTGGCTGACGGGGCAGACACAGCAATGGGGCTGGGCCAGGCCAGCCCCGAGCCGGGGGACAGCCAGCATCCAAGTTCCTCATGCAGGTGAGAGCAAGGGGCCTGTGGGAGTGCCAGCACCCTCCATACAAACTTTGTGCTTTATGTGAACGATAAATTCCCCATCTGTACCTGGAGGGAGCATTGCATGGGTGCAGCAGTACAGTGCTGGGGCTCCCCTGCTCCCAGCAGCTCCTCTGGGCTAAATGGGCTGCAGTGGGTGCAGCACTGCCATTCCTGTGCCCACTGGCTCTGCTCTTGCAGCTCACAGCCTGGCGATGCCCCACTGGAGGCAGAGGCGCCACGGAACAGTGCTGCAGCACAGGATGGGGCAGAGAGCACCAGCACCCGCCTTGACTTTAAGGTATCCGGCTTCTTCCTCTTCGGCTCCCCGCTGGGGCTGGTGCTCGCACTGCGCAAGACCGTCATGCCTGCTCTGGATGGTGAGGAGCCCCGCCGGCTGCGGTGCAAGCCCCCTGTGGGGCTCAAGCCCTTGTCCTCCCCAGATAGCTCTGCTTGGGTTTTTCGTGCTGTGGCTGTACATATCTCAGTGTTGGCGCATGCTTTGAGCATCCCCTCTGTGCCACTGGTCTCCTGGCTTTGTCTCCTCATCCTCTCCTCCCGCTGGGTCCTGCTTTCAACTCCTCGTACCCTCAGCCCTCCTGATTGCACGTCGCCCTGCCCTGACCCCTTTCTTTGCCCCAGTGGCCCAGCTGCGTCCTGCCTGTGAGCAGATCTACAACCTCTTCCATGCCGCTGACCCCTGCGCCTCCCGCCTGGAGCCCCTCCTGGCCAAAGCCTTCCATGCTGTGCCACCGCTCAGCGTGCCCCGCTACCAGAAGTACCCACTGGGTGACGGCACTTCCTCCCTGCTGGGTGAGTGGTCTTGGGGGCTGGCATCCCCACAGTGGGGGGCTATGGATGGCCTGACTCAGTGCTGTCTGCAGCGGAGGCCCTGCAGATGCACTCTGCCCTTTTCCTGCCTGAGGTGGACCTGGCTGCTCCCCCCACTCCCACTGGCAGCTTTGGGGGGGGCTTCTGGAGGGGAAGTGAGCCAGGAGACCCCCCTACACCTGCCAGCACCAGCGAAGTCGTCAAGAGTGAGTGCCATCACCATCTAGGCACAAGGGACTAGAGTGGCTTGACCCCTGGAATGGGGCCAGGCTGGGGGGTAAGGCTCAGGGATGGACTAATTGAAGCTTTCTGCACAGTCCTGGAACGCTGGTGGGGCCTGAAGCGCATTGACTACTCGCTGTACTGCCCTGATGCGCTGACTGCCTTCCCCACCATCACCCTGCCTCACCTCTTCCACGCCAGCTACTGGGAGTCCTCCGATGTGGTGGCCTTCATCCTGCGCCAGGTAGGGCACACGTGGGAGGGTGGGCAGCACACTCAGCCAGTGCAGGCTGAGCCTTGCAGTGTCCCCTGGCCAGGTGATGGAGAAGGAGGGTCCGCAGCCGGCTGAGAGCGAGGAGAGCTCCATCTACAGCCCCGCGTTCCCCCGGGAGAAGTGGCAGCGCAAGCGCACCCAAGTGAAGATCCGGGTATGGGCACCCTAGGGCTGCATTGGGCTCGAGTTGTCCCCGAGCACTGTGGGGTGATGCAGCCAGGAGGGTTTGCTCCCATCCTGGTAGACTCCACGTGCTGCTTCTGGGGGCTTTTCTGATTGCCATGTGCTGCTGAGCTGTGTGTGTCCCTGCAGAACGTGACAGCCAACCACCGGGCCAGCGATGTCATTATTTGTGAAGGCAAAGCCCAGGTCCTCAGTGGGCGCTTCATGTATGGCCCCCTGGATGTGGTGACACTGACGGGAGAGAAGGTACTGTGGGGACATTCCCGGGGCCCTGGTGAATGGCAGGAACGCCCAGGAGGGGACAGTGCTGATGTTAACTATGCCTAAACGGAAGGGCTGTAGGGACCAGGACTCCATAGGACCTTGTGGGATGGTGGGAGAGGATAGTGATGATTTCAGACTGGGATATACTATGGCATTTTTGCCCATACCCAGGTGGACATCTACATCATGACGCAGCCGCTGTCAGGGAAGTGGCTGTACTACGGCACAGAGGTGACGAGTGGCAGCGGACGCCTAACCTTCACCATCCCTCAGGACAAGGCCTTGGCCATTGGCATCTACCCTGTGCGCATGGTGGTCAGGTGAGATGTTGGCCATGTGCTTCTGGTGGGGTCACTTCAGCCACCTCCCCTCCTGTGGGCTGAGGGAGGTGACAGGGCCAATACTGAGCCTTGCTGCTGTTCCATCCCAGGGGCGACCACAGCTACGCGGAGGCGTACCTGACAGTGGTGGCCCGGGGCACTGAGTCAGTGGTGTTCAGCATTGATGGTTCCTTCACTGCCAGCGTCTCCATCATGGGCAGTGACCCCAAAGTGCGGGCGGGAGCTGTCGATGTTGTACGGTAAGTGCTCTTCTTACAAGGACAACCAGCTTTGTGCAGTGACAACCCCATGGGAGCACCAGATCCATCCCAGGGTGTCCTACTGTGATGTGACACAGCTTGGTCTGCAGACCAAAGTTTTGGAACCTGCTCGGTTAGCTGGGAGGTGCTTGGTGGTTTCCAACCCACTTTTCATGTAGACCACTGGTAATAGTATGTATCATGTGCCCTGGTGTACCAGGCACTGGCAGGACTCGGGTTACATGATCATCTACGTGACGGGGCGCCCTGACATGCAGAAGCACCGCGTGGTGGCCTGGCTCTCCCAGCACAACTTCCCCCATGGTGCTGTCTCCTTCTGTGATGGACTCACCCACGACCCCCTCCGCCAGAAAGCAGCCTTCCTGCAGAGCCTGCGCTCCGAGGTGGGGCTGGGACACTCACACCAGGGTGGTGGGGAGGCTCTGTCCCCACCCTCATGCTCCTCTCCTTGTGCAGGCAGAGATAGCCATCGTTGCTGGCTATGGCTCCACCAAGGATGTCTCCGTCTACAGCTCCTTGGGGCTGGCACCGGCACACATCTACATCGTGGGCCGTGCTGTCAAGAAGTTCCACAACCAATGCCAGGTGGGGCAACAGGGCTGGGGCTGCTGGAGGGGTCCCATGCCCTCACTGGGGTCTCACGCTGTCCCTACATCTCTCAGTTCCTGTCTGAGGGCTATGTGGCCCACCTCGCCCAGCTGGAGGCTGCTGCCCTAGTGCACTCCCCCAAAGGACCCCCTCGGCCTGTGCTGGGCAAAGGCACCTACGGCTGCCCGGCGCCTGTCGATTTCCTCCGCAAGCAGAGCCAGCTCCTGCGCTCACGGGGCTCCAGCCAGGCGGAGCGGGACGGGGGCCCCCTGCCTGCCCGTGGCAAGCCCCGCAGTGTCAGCCTCAAGCTGGAGGGTGAGGAGTGAACCCCTGCCATTTTGCCCACTCCCGGACACTGCCTTCATTTTCCAACGTGGAGCTGGAGCTGGAAGTGAGGAAGGTGCTGCACTCTGAAGCTGCAGGGCACAGCCACACTGCTCTGAGCCACCCCACGGGGTGGAATGACCCCCTCTAGGCTGAGCCCCCCTGGGTCCTGCCTGCTGCCCCCCAGCTCTTCCTCTACCCTGCTGCCCCAATACCTGCTGGCAGTGCCCTGCCAGCTCTGGGGTTTGGGGTGCTGCCCCCAGGCTCCCTTTCACCTTTCTCTGCCCCAGGTGTAAGTGGTGGTAGGGCAGGCACAGAGCCTCCTCCCTGCACCCTTGTATTTATTTCTGTTCGGTGTTGTGGGGGCAAGGGAAGGGCTGAGATTAAAAAAAAAAAAAAAGAAAGAAATGGTTCTTCTGTTCTGTTTGTTTCATTGTGAAATAAAGCAATGTAAAGCAGAGCTGCTGGGGCTGCCTGTCTGCTCTGTACCCCCACAGCCTCAGAGTGATGCTGGCCCAGGGCCCCACAGGTGTCACGGAAGGTGGTAGCACCCAACTGCTCTTATTTGCCCTTTGGTTTTACTTGGTTATCTCTAACATCACTTTTTCTACTTGACCAGATGTCTTTCTGTGATGAGTTTTACTTGTGTTTATCTCGGTATAGCATGATCATGGCTTTATATACGTAGTGGAAACAAGCAGTTCAGATAAAAAGTTTACAGCTCTGCTGCGATGCAGTACAGAGGAAACGCAGCTGCAAGCTGGCAGCAGCAGCCTTGCGAAGTGGCAATGCAGGATGTGGCATGGAAGGGAAGGACATGGGGCACAGCCTTGGCACTGGAGCTCTTGCAGCCATCAATGGGCTCACCTAGACCCACACAGCACAGCTCGGCCCAACAGAAAGGATAAAAACCAAACAAGGAATAAAAAGCAGCACGGAAGAGCGTTGGCCTGGGCTCGTTTCCTCCACTGGATTTCCCACCGTTGTGCCGCTGGGCGCAGTTTGGGGCTCAGTGAGGAGATCCATGCTTCTACTGCCATCCAATGGTCCAGCACGTAACACTGTGCCTTCTGCGCCACACCGAAATCCCACGCGCCTTCCGCTGACTTCCAATAAACGTTGTATTAAACATTAATAAACATGGATAACCATTCCACATGTGGAATATCTAACAGAACCTGACCCGGAGAGCGTGGCGGGCTCTACTGGGAGAAGATGCCCTTGAAGCGGATCTTGTCCTCTGCATCCTTCTGGCGCAGGCGCACCTCCAGGCTGCGCAGCTCCTTGCTGACCACAGGGCGCAGTGAGGGGTCCAGTGCCAGCACCTTGGCGAAGTCAGCCTGCGCCTCGGCCACATTCCACACGGCCGCGTGAGCCTTGCCCCGCTTGAAGTAGGCTTTGACATTGTCTGCAGGGAAGGAAACATCAGCTGGGGAGCACGCGGGCCTCCCTGGTGAACTGTGTGCAGCCGGCACGGCTCCTTACCCTCGTACTTGTTGAGGATGGAAGAGCAGTGGTCCAGCACCTCGTAGTACTCCTCACTCTGCAGCTTGCACTGGCAGTAGTTCAACAGCAGTGGGGTGATCTTCTGGTCCAGCTCGATCCAGTCTGGAGAGCCAGGCTGCTCCTGTGGGACAGGAGGGCAGAGTGAGCCCCAGCGCTGACAGAAGGATGGCGAAACCCCGAGGGGTGGGGGAGCCCACCTTCATCTGCAGGTTCTTGAGGCAGGCGATGGCGTCGTAGTACTTGGTGGCTGCCTCCCGCACCTTGCCCTGCCGGTACAGCTCGTTGCCCTCCTGGTGGATCAGGGGCACGGCCTGCAGCTTCTCCTCATCTGTCATGGCCCAGGGGTCCTGCTGGTAGGAGCCAGGCTCCTCCACCTGCACGCATACGGTCAAAGGCTGCCGTGGGGCACAGTCCATCAGCACCGTGACCCCAGGGCCCCGCTCACCTTGAGCACCTCGATGTCGAAGATGAGGGGCTGGGGGTTCTTTTGCAGCTCGTCCAAGTCGGGGTAGCCCAGCGAGTAGTGCTCGTGCAGCTGGGCGATGCTGCAGCAGTGCCGCTGCCCCTCCAGAGGGTCCTTCCCCGCCGCGATGTTGCGCAGGCTCTTGGCCACCAGGGGGTACAGCACCACGTGCTGCAGGCAAGGTGGGCTCAGGGGGCAGGCGTGGGGCCGAGAGGAGGCCCAGCGGCAGCTCGCGGCCCCCTCCGCATCGAGCCACGCCCCCGTGATAAAACCACGCCCATCGGTCGCAAGCCACGCCCCCAACAGCGCGAACTCACATCGCTCAGCACCGAGCAACGCCCCCATCGACAAGCCACGCCCCTTAACGAAAAGCCCCGCCCACTCCACGGCAAACCACGCCCACAAACAACGAAGCCCCGCCCTCTACGTGACAAGACCACGCCCCCCGGACCAAACGGCGCCCGCTAAGCCCCGCCCCCTGACGCCCCGCCCCTTCCGGTCGCACCTTGGACTCGCAGCGGAAGCGGGCGCGCTCGCCGGGCCGCATGGTGCGCAGTATCGCCTCCCACACGGGCAGCTTGAACTTCTTTCCGGCGATCAGCTCCATGGGCTTGCCCCACGCCCGGCTGTCATCCAGCACCGTCTCCTCGGGCGCGCACCGCAGCGTCCGGTAGTGGAACGTGGCCTGAGTGTAGGCCGCGCGTCACCATGACGACCGGCTCCGCTCCGGCGCATGCGCGCCGCCCCTCCCTCCCCCCCGCGGCGCGGCGCGGCGCTGACCTTGGTACCGTCGCGGAAGTCGGGCAGCGGCCCGGTGCCCTCCCGCAGCACCTCCTTGTGCACGCCGTCCGCCCGCAGCTGCTCCGCCATCGTCCGTCGCCTCCGCCGTCCTTCGGCCGCTTCCGGAGAACGAAGGCTGCGCCACAGCGCCGGCTGGCGGCGGGAGGTGCGCGCGGCTCCTCCCCGCGGGAAGGTTCGGCCCCGGGCCGTGCCGCGCTTTCCCCGCTGCGGACGCTCCCCGTGGCGGCGGACGGCGTCGCGCTGCGGGGCTGGGTGACCGCCCGCACCGGGTCCGGCACTCCAGATGCGGTCTCACGAGGGCGGAGCAGAGCGGGCAGTCGCCTCCCTGCCTGCTGCCACCCCTCTGTTGATGCAGCCCGGGATGCCGTTGGCCTTAAGGGCTGCAGGCACGCACTGCTGCCTCGTGTCCAGCTTCTTGCCATCCACAACCTCCAAGTCCTTCTCCACAAGGCTGCTCTCACTGAGTTCTTCTCCCAGTTTGCACGCATATCTAGGATTGCCCCGACCCAAGGACAGCACTCCCTGCTTCGCCTTGTTGAACTTTGTTAGGTTCACATGGGGCCGCTTCTCAGTCCTGTCCAGGGCCCTGGTCCAGATGCCATCCCTTCTGTTGTATCGCTTCCCGAGGGGTGCTGGACAGACAGAGTAAAATCGGGATTCTAAGTTTTAGGAAAGCCAACTTCCAGCTCTAAGGGGATTTAAAGAACAAAACAGCCTGGGAGTCTGTCCTCATGGGCAAGGATGCTGAACAGAGCTGGCAGGTCTTTAGGGAAGCTCTCCATCCCCAGGTGCAGCAAGTCAGGAAAGGTAGGCAAGAGACCAGTGTGGCTGGGGCTGCTCAGGCCAAGCAGAGGAGGCCCAGAACATCCATCAGCACTGGGGCCCTGCTGGAGCTGTGGGGCAGGAAGTGCAGAGTGGGAGGAAACGGCGGGGCAGCGCAGCAGATGGGCAGGTTTCACTTTTGGAAGCGGCCGCCTGTGCTCCGTGCCCCCTGGCGGCGTCCCCATACCACCACATTGTGGCACCGCAGGTGTCCCGGAGGTTGGGAACTTGCGTGTGGTCGGTGCCGACGCCAGGTCCTCGCGGGGGGAACCGCCCCATCCCTGCCTGCATTGCAGGGGGGGGCAATGGGTCCGCACACCTGCGGGCGGTGACGACCCTGTGCTGCGTGCACCTGCCTTGGGCACAGGGACCTCGTTGGCCCGGGGGGGTCAAAGAACAGGCACGGGTATACAGAACGAGACCCCGTCTGGGGATGCTTCTGTCCCAGCCCCAGCTGTAGGACATGTAACGCCAGGTCCTGGTGGCTCCCCTTGGGGATGTGCGGGTGCTGAGCCCCCCCGGCAGGGCTGTGTGAGGGCAGAAGCGGAGCTCAGCCTCATATTTGGGCACAGTGCAAGTTATTGGTGGCTGGCGGCTGATAACCCGGCTGATAACGGCTGCGAGGGGCCTCCGCTGCACCCATTGGCTCCCGGCAGCAGGGGCTGCCTATATCTCCCCTCCCGGCCCGGGCTGTCAGGTCTGTGGGGTGGGATGGAGCCTTGCAGGGTGCTGCGGTTGCTGCTCTGCACGCAACTGTGTGGGCTGAGTGCTGGGCCTGCAGCTGTGACGCAGCCGTCCCCGGCCCCGGCAACGTCCCCACAGATGAGCACCGCATCTGCCCATCTGCGGCTGGTGGACGGCGGCCATCGCTGCGCCGGGCGGGTGGAAGTGAAGCACGAGGGCGAGTGGGGCTCCGTCTGCGCCTACGACTTCGACTGGGACGCCCGCGGGGCCGGTGTGGTGTGCCGGCAACTGGGCTGCGGGGCCGCAGTGAGGGCATCCCCGTTTGCCCCGTTCGGGCAGGGCAAGGGACGCATCTGGCTGCACCCTTTCAACTGCCGGGGAACGGAGGAGGCCCTGCAGGACTGCTACAACTTCGGCTGGGGACGGCATTTCTGCGGCCACGAGTGGGACGTGGGAGTGACCTGCACGGGTGAGACCCCGCCGGGGATGTGGGGCGCGGGGAGCTGCGGCCGTGACTGATGCCGTGTGCGGTGCAGAGGCGCTAGAGCTGCGGCTGGCGGCCGGCAGGGGACCCTGCGAGGGGAGAGTGGAGGTGAAGCTGCGGGGCCGCTGGGGCACGGTGGCGGACGGCGCCTGGACCATGAAGGATGGCGAGGTGGTGTGCCAGCAGCTGGGCTGTGGCTCGGCGGCCGGCGTCTATCACGGCTCAAAATTCGGCCCGGCGGAAGGTCCCATCAACCTGGCCGTAGTTAGTTGCAGAGGGAATGAGAGCGTGCTTTGGGACTGCGCCATTCAGGGCTGGGGGCCCTACGACGGCCATCACGACCACGACACCGCCGTCGTGTGCCAAGGTGAGGGCGCGGGCGGGCGGCCTCGAAGGGAACCCAGCGCCGATCTCCGGACCCACCAGCGCCTTTCGCAGGGTTCTCCCGGCTGGTCGGAGGGGACGGCGCCTGCGAGGGTCGGCTGGAGGTGCGGCGGGGCCGGGCCTGGCTGGGCGTCTGCCACGGCCGCGTGGACGAGGAGAGCGCCCGGGTGCTCTGCAGGGAGTTGGGCTGCGGTGCGGTGCTGGCCCTGCCCGAGCCCGGCCGCTTCGCAGCTGCGCCGGGGCCGCTCTGGGACGGCGCCTTCAAGTGCGACGGCTCCGAGCCCCTCCTGGCCGCCTGCGCAGCGCGGCCGGCCCCCGAGCACCGCTGCACCGACCCCGCCGCCGTCGTCTGCTCCCGTAAGCGTGCGGCCGGGGGCCGGCAGTCCGCAGCCCGGGCCGGCATCCCGCCGTCCTCTCTCTTTCTCTCTCCTTCTCGCAGCCTACACCGGGTTCCGACTGGCGGACGGCGGCTCGCCCTGCGCCGGGCGGGTGGAGGTGGAGGAGCGGGGAACGTGGGGACCGCTCTGCGCCGGATCCTGGAAACTGCCCGACGCCCACGTCCTCTGCCGACACCTGGGCTGCGGCTCGGCCGCCTCCGTTCAGCCGGGAGGCCGTTTCGGGACGGGGAAAGGACCGCTGCGGCGCGACCACCTCGGCTGCGTGGGGAACGAGCGGCACCCCGGCCAGTGCCCGGCCGCGGTGCTGGGGGAGGCCGCCTGCGTCCCCGGCCAGGCGGCCGCCGTCATCTGCTCCGGAGCCGCCAAGAGCCTGCGGTTGCGGGGCGGGGAGAGCCGGTGCGACGGGCGCCTGGAGGTGTCCCCGCGCCCCGACGTCTGGACCGGCGTGTCCGCGGGATCCCGCGACAACGGCACCGCGGCCGTGGCGTGCCGACAGCTGGACTGCGGGGTGCCCGAAAAGACGTACACTGCGCCGAGAGGCGGCTCGGGCACCGCGGAGCTGCGCTGCGAGGGCGGCGAGGAGTTCCTGTCGCAGTGCAACGCTTCGGGGTTGGGCCGCGGCCCCTCGGCGCTGGCCGTGGTCTGCTCAGGTGGGCGTCCCGGGAAGGGCCGTGGGCATCGCGCATCCACGCCCGGCCCCAGCCCGGCTCTCCCGTGCAGGCAGCCGGCGGCTGAGGCTCGCGGGCGGCCCCGGGCGCTGCGCCGGCAGGGTGGAGGCGTACATCGACGGCGCCTGGAGCTCCGTGTGCCGAGACGCCTGGAGCCTGCGGGACGCCGCCGTCGTCTGCCGCCAGCTGCGCTGCGGGACGGCTCTGGAGGCGCCCGGCCCCGAGCGTTTCGGCTCCGGTACCGGGACGCCGTGGGCGGGCGCCGGGGGCTGCGCGGGGACGGAGGCGGTGCTCTGGGACTGCCCGGGGACGGGCGGCGGCTGCGGCGGCGGCGGCGGCGGCGGAGCCGGGGCGGTGTGCTCAGGTGAGCGCGGAACGGGCGCTGCCGTCGCGGTGCCGCCGGCGATGCGGAGCCGTGAGCGCCCCGTCCCGTGGCAGCGCTGCGGGCCCTGCGGTTGGAGGGCGGCGGCTGCGGCGGGATCCTGGAGCTGCTGCACGACGGCACGTGGGGCCGCGTCTGCGCCAACGGCACCGTAGAAGACGGCACCGCCGCGGCCGCCGCCGTGTGCCGAGAGCTGGGCTGCGGAGCCGCGGGGAGGCTGCACGCCGTCCCGGATCGGGGCTCGGGCCCCGCCTGGCTGGGACGGGTGCGCTGCGAGGAAGGGAGCCGCTCGCTCTGGCGCTGCTCCTCGACGCCCTGGCGCCTGCGGTCCTGCGGCCCCGCCGGGGTCACGCACGTGGCCTGCGATGAGGAGGGAAGCGACGTGGTCGCCAGCCCGGCCCCGGGGAGCGGCTGTCGGGACGGGGACGTCTGCGCAGGTGGCTCTGCCGTGCCCTCTGCCCCCGCTGCTGGGTGGTCCCCGAGGGGCCTCATGCTGCCCTCTCTGTCCCCACAGCTGTCCCGCTGGGAGATGTGCCGCTGCCCACAGTGCTGTGCGTGCTGCTGGGGATACTGCTGAGCCTGGCCCTGGCTGCCCTGGCCCTGCAGGTGCACCGCACTCGGGCTCAGCGTGCAGGTGGGTGTCACTTTGGGATCTCTCCCCACTGGGGACGCTTGGGGACCCGGTGACACGTGTACTGTTTGTAGGCCCCAGCCAGGACACCGGCTCCGAGGCTGTGTACGAGGAGCTGGACTACAGCCAGGTGCCTGAGTGCTCGGAGGGGCCCAGCCGTGCAGGTGGGAGCGGGTTCAGTCCCTGAGCCAAGACTGTTATATCCCCACTGTGCCCCCAGCGACCATCCTCCCCCCAGGCTCTCTGCTGCAGGGCTCGGGGATGCAGTTTTCACATCGCATCGGGATCGAGGAGGAGAGGAGTGGCACCACAGGGATGCTGTGTGCAGACTATGATGATGCCACAGCCATGCCCGAGGAGACCCTCAGGGAGATGGGGTATGATGACGTTGACATCAGTGCCCCAGGGAGAGGCCCCCTGCTGTGAGGAGGCTCTGGTTGGGAAAACAACTGCCCCCTCAGAAGGGTGGCCCTGGCGTGGGGGTGTCACCCAGCCTTGCAGAATGGCTCCGAGGCTCCTCCTTCTGCTGCCCCCTCACATCTCGTTAAGGTGTGTGTTAAGCAGTAAAATAGTCTTTCAGTGTGAACGTCCCTTTTTTATTCAAGCCCTCAAACTGCTTGGAAACTCGCTGACCTTCCTTTGGCACCAGGGAGGAATGTTACCAGCAGGAAGAGCAGGGCACAGCCCAGCTAGCACAGGCTCCTGCTGTGGGGAGGGGCTGCCCGAGAGGAAGGGAGCCCCTTTCGCCCCCGGATAGTTGCCCCCCTGCCTGCCCAGACGCTGCGCTGGAAGGTCAGTCGTGCCATGGCACCCGTCTCTGGGGCCTCGTGTTCCAGTAGGTCTGTCACCTTCAAGTTGGGCTTTAGTGCCCGCAGGGCAACCAGCTCCTGCAGCGCATCCTTGCTCAGCGTGGATGTGCTCAGCCTTCAGGGAATGCAGAGAAACAGCCTCAGCACCAGCAGGATCCACCTGCTCCCCAGGTCCACGTGGCCACACTCACCCCAGCGTCTGCAGCATGCAGTTGTGATGGCAGAGCTGCCGCAGCAGCAGCGTGGCCCCAGCTCCCAGCTCAGTGTCACTCAGGTCCAGGCACTTCAGGCTGTGGCTATGCCCAAGCCACGCCACCAGGGCCTGGCAGCAGGCGCCAGTCAGGCTGCAGCTCCCCAGCCTGCAGAACAAAGGGGAGATAACAGCACTGAGGACGCGGTGGTGGCATTGCAGCCGCTTGGGTGTGCAGAGTGCCGTGTGCCCTTACCGCAGTGCCTGCAGTTGGCAGCTGCTGTGCTGGAGCCCCTCACACAGCAGCGTCACGCCGTCATCCCGCAGCCCGGTGTTGAAGGACAGATCCAGCTCCTCCAGGCACGTGCTGGTGCCCAGTGCTACGGTGAGGTCCTGGCAGCAGGCACTGGTGAGGTGGGTGTACCGCAGCCTGCAGGAGAGAGCCTCAGCAGTGCTGGTCCCCCCGTGCCTCCCAGCCGCAGTGGGACACAGGGACACGGCCGCCCTGGAGGATGCCTGGGGACACACTCCCACTGGGAGTTGCAGGGAAGGTGGCCATCCTGGCACTGCTCACCGCAGGACACGCAGGCGGCAGTCAGGTTGGCGCAGCCCGGCGCAGAGCATCCTCACACCATCATCACCCAGCGCTCCGTCACCCAGCTCGAAGTGGACCAGGCTGGGGAGTGTGGCCAGCAGTGTCCCCAGTGCCTTACTGTCACCCTCTGTCAGCCCGCACCACTGCAGCCTGCAGGAGAGAGGCACACCTTACCCCACTGCCCTGCAGCACACAGGGTGTGCAGCCGCTCACCCTGTGGAGGTGCCCACCCAAAGCCTCAGGGCAGGGCCATCCATACCTAAGGCTCTGGAGTAAGCTGCCTGGGTGCCCCAGTGCCTGGCACAGTGGGTACAGAGGTGAGTGCAGCTCCTCCTGCTGCCAGCTCTGCCTAGGAAGAAGGGGATGAGTATGGCCATGTTGTCCCACAGTTCTCACCAAGTAGACGTAAAATCCTTCATTGAGGGACTAAACCATCAGTGAGGACAGGAGGTGGTGTTTGGATGGAAAGAGACATTCACAGTTCCAGAATGTTCCAGAACTTTGCTTTGCAAGGGAAAAGGGGAAACCTCTGTGGATACAGAGCACAGAGTCAGTACTCACCAGGGCAAACCCTTGGCTGGCTCCTGCCTGCAATGCTGCTGGTGGAAGGAGCAGCTCCGGAGGGTGACACTGAGCAGCCCAGCCCACTGCTTGATGCAGAAGCAAAGAGCCACCTGGTCATACAGCATCAGCTTGGCATCCTGCAAGGCTATTCCTGTGAAACTGCCCAACACGCTCTGCACAAAGCTTTCTTCGTTTGTCTCAAATAAAAAGTGGAAAGTGTCCAAATCCTCAACTGTCATCATTTTACAGGGATGGGAAATGTCTCTGTGTCTTGTCTGAAGCCACCTCAGCAAATCTTCCTGAGGTCGCAATGATATTCTGCACCCGATTCCTTCATCTGCATACTCTACTGACTTGGGGTTCACCAGACCAAACAGGAGCCGCACTGTCACATTTAAATCCATCCTAGATGTGTGGTAGCTTTCTAACAACATATTCACATCCTTTGCAAGGATCCGTGAGTCACTGAGCATTTCCTCCTGGTCCTCCAGGACGTAAAACATTGCTGCAAAGAACTCCTGGAGGTGCAGGTGGCTGAAGCTGTAGACGTTCCCATGGTCTGTGCCTTTCTCCAAACCTTTCTCATTGAGGAAGAGGGAGAGAAGCTCTGGCTGATTCAAACCTTGGTCCTCAATTTCCTTCTCCTCAAAGAGGACCTTGTGCTTCCAGATGCCGTCAGCAGCCAAGGAGCAAAGCTTGTGCAGGAACTGCTGCAGGTTCTGCCAGGCATTACTGATTCTATGCTTCGTTAACCAGGAGAGGTAGAACAAGATCATCTGTGTGGTGGTCTTCAAGCATGCAAGAAGCTGATTCCTCTTGTGCAGCTCTTGCTCAAGGATGGTGCAGACAGTCCAGCTCATGATGGGGATGACACACAAGCTGTAGAGGACCTCATTTCCCCTGGTAAACCTGAAGGCCACATCTGCTTTATTGTCATTCCCAAAATATCTGTGGAAATACTCCTCCCTTGCAGCTGGTGCAAACCCCAGAATTTCCATATAATGTTCACCCCCCAGGCACTGCCCCAGGCTCTGGAGAGCTGTTGGTCTCGTGGCAATGAGCACAGAGGACTCAGGGAGGACAGTTCTCTTGAGCAAGCTCAGCAGGGTGGTTTCCAGTGGTTTGGCTTCTGTGGGGTCAGTGCTCAGCTCGTCCTTGGGCTGAGCCAAGGGCAATCCCAGGGCCTCAAAGCTATCAAAGATGAACAGGATCTTCTCCGGGTTACCCAAAATCCTTCCAGCTGGTGTTTGCTGTTGAGGGCAGCATTTTGAAATGAGGTCCACCATGCTCACTTCTTTGGAAAAGGAAAGCTCCTTGCAGTCTATGCAGAAGGCATAGTCAAACTGTGTGCAGAGCCTCCCTTCCACCCAATCCATCATCACCTTCCTGATCGTCATCGACTTCCCCATACCAGAGGCACCCACCAGCACTGTGACCCGCTGCAGTTGGTCGTCTTTGCTGGGTTCAAAGAGTGTTTGTGTGGTGACAGTGTCAGAGCTGACATCTCCAGGCTCATCTCCATGCTGGTTCCAAGACCTCCTGGCTATGGTCAGGTTGGTGTAGCAGTCGCTCACAGACAGGTTCTCCCCTGGCCAGGAATTCACCTCTTTGTACTGCAGGAACTCTCTGGCCACGTGCTCTCTGTATTTCTGCTTGTACTCTGCACCACATAGAAGTAGAGTCAGTTCCAAAGCACAGCCATGCTCCTGACACAGCAACAGCACAGGACATTTATTTCAGTGCTCTGCCTTGATATAAAATTCAGTTATGCTCTCTTTCTTCTTCTGGGCCCTACCAGGAATGTCCACAAAGTGTCCCTTGTGTCCTCCAGCTCAGCAAACATCTGCCAGCTTGGATCTTGTGGTTGCAGTGTCTGCTTGTACAGGAACACTGCTGCCCTTTCCAGGCACCCTGGCCTTGTCCCCACAGGCCTTATCTGCTTGTGGCCTCAGTGCATCATGGGGCAAGGGAGAAGAGGAACCCTGATAGGATGAGAGGGACACCCTCGCTGTTCCAGTCTCACCACAAAGCTGAAACCTGCTCTTTTACTGACTTCTCTCTGTCCCCAGCACTCAAAAGACAAAGGAAATAAAAATTTACCCTGGCTGCTTACCTTTCACCTTCTCATCAAGGATTTTTTCAGCAAGGTGCCTCTGGTTCATCCCCTCAAACAATCCAATGGCAATGTCCATAGCAGCAGCTTCCCCATAGCTGTTGCCCATATAATTGATGAGGGTGGAAGGATGGGTGAACTTCTCCAGCTCATCCCTGTGAGTGTTCCAGCCTTCTTTGATGTCAACGTGTGACAGCTTCTCCTTGAACTCTTGGAAGTCTTCGAGTGTGAGACCTTCCAGTGCTTCCAAGAGGATGGTACTTTCTTCTCCTGCCATTGCGGGATATGGAAAATCACCTGAAAAAAGCAAGAGTTAGAAATCAGTGCTCTTTCAACATTGTTATGAGACATCCCTGAGAATACATAAGGACCAAGAGCAGCCAGAGTGGTATTTGAGGTTCAGTCTCACACTCATTCAGAAAGGGCAGGTGAGGGGTAGTGGTGTGAACTTCACAGGGACAGAGCTGTTCAGATGGGGGTTGCTGCTGGCTCAGAGATTGAGGAGGAAAAACACTGACGCAGAAGGGTAGAAAATCATTGAGGGAAGAAAAACAGGGCATCACTCAAAGCTAGAAACTGGGAGAAGACTTTACAAGCCAATGCAAAATTACAAAGGTGCTGGTGGGATATGATGTCAGGTCCCACCAACCTATTGCTGGTGAGGCACAGGTGGCTCTGGCAATGAAGCACAAGAATGTTCTGCCCAAAAGCATAACATGGGGAAATTCTCTGGCAGAGATCAGATAGGGTTGCTAATAATCTTGAGCTACGTTCAGGAGAAAAGGGTAAAATTTAACATGGGACAAGTGCCTTTCAGCAAGGAGGGAGGTGGATAACAGAGGAGAGGGGATGGATGGAAATGGTGATGGTAGGAGTAGAACATCAGAAGAAATGTATTTCTGTACAATACAAAAAACATTAAAAGGCCATTATAAAGGGCCAGAGGACAGATATAAGCAGTAAGAGACAGATTCACAGTACTCTAACAGCCACTCTGAAGGGATGGCAGAAAGATCGGCCCTAGGGAAAATCCAGTGCCCAAGCTGAAGTCAGGCATCTTCTAGTCACACCCTGAAGAAGCCAAAGCTAAATCTTTGAGGATTGTTTTAGACAACATTTCTTGACAAATTATAAACCTGTATAATTTTTCTCTGTGTCCTATTAGCAAGGCTGATGAGAAATCCTGACAAATGACAATGGAGTACTGCCAAATAAACGTGTTCACCATGAGAACTGCTCCTATTTTAGCAAGGCAGTGATTATTGCTAAGCTACCAGCAGACAACAAGTGGTTTTCAATTATAGCTCCAACCGTTTCTTTGTCACCCTGCTTGCTGAAGAATCATTTTTCAGGTTTCTTTTTTGAAGTGAAGACATAAAACCCTTCACTGGCAATACCAGGGCTTCCTAATGCACCAGTAGGACATGGGCTCACTTCAGCAACTTGTTCAAATTATTGTCTCCCGAGAATAATGAAAAATAGTCTTAATGGATGCTATGCTAGCAACCAGAGCAGCAGAATCTTATAGAACCATAGAATGGTTGGGTTGGAAGGGTCCTTAAAGATCATAGAACCACAGAATCTTTGATTTGGAAGGGGTCTTAAAGATTGTAGAACCATGAAATGGTTGGGTTGGAAGGGACCTTAGAGATCATTCGTTTCCAACCCCTGCTGTTGATCAGGCTGCCCAGGGGAGTGCCATCTATGTGAGTAGCAGTGGGCATTAATATTAATGGCCAGGAGAATTACCATACAGACCTTACAACAATCAGATCTTCTCAGTCCTGCTCTGTCTGAACAAGGTGCATATCACACTGTTGAGAAAGAAACCAGTTGTAATGATCAGGCATGGATGCAGCATACTAATAATAAACCAAAGGCAAGCTTCATCGATGAGAGAGCTAGACATGACCAAGGACAAATAGTCCTATTATAGAACAGAATAAATAATGTGGAAACTATTGTAATAAAAAAAACCTCCCACTAGGAGTATAGGGTACTATAAATGTTATTAGGAGAAGAAATATCTAAGCAGAATCCTTTGCATCACCTTGTGGACAGTGATTTTTCTGATAATGGAATAAAATGGGGGAGGTGTGGTTGGAGAAAGGAGGATAGAAAGCATGTAACAGGAGATGAAAATAAGAATTCTTATTAGTTGCGACAGCTCTTGAGGGAGCCCAGAGAATCCTGGCATTCAAAAGCTGCATCCACCTAGGCTCGGGACTCAGCACTGGAAAAACATGCTAAAATTATAACAACTTGATGATGCTGGCAGGTCTGTTTGTGTACGGGATCAGTCTCCACAGACAACAAGTTGCAGGTGGACCAGCAGCAGAGATGCTGAATTATGATAACCATAATATACTGAACGGGTAAAATGCTGATAAGTAAATATGATGACTGCAGAGTTAGCCTGCTATGACATTATTTATTGTAGTTATTGCATGAAGCCTATGGCAAATGTCCAAGGTCCATACAAGAGACAAGCTCTCCCTCTGACCTTGAAGGAGCTGCTTTCACCTTGCTGCATCTTGAGCTGAAGCACTGCGTGCTGTGCTGGCACTTGGCTCCCTCCTGCACTCTCCTGCAATGGATTTTCTGTAGTTTGCTTTAAACAAGCATCATAGCCCTTATTTCCTGATCAAATCCAGCTAAAAGACCCACAAGAAGTCCCAGGACATGGCCCTGGGGAAATGCAAGGTTTGGCCCCAGTGATGTGCTTGTGAGGTGGTTTCAACCTGGAAGATTCAGGGAGAAGAGAACAGAGACGCCACAACCCCCCCCCATGCAACATTTTAGCTTCCTTCCCTGTGCTGCGCAGAGCGTCTCTCATATGAGAGCATTTCTAACAACATTCTCAGAAACCCTGAGTGCCATGAGCCCCCAAATCCCTTTTTTTTTTCCTTTTATTTTTTTCCCTTTTCTCTACACACAGAAGCATCTCAGATGCTGCCCCCTTCCCGTTCTCTCCCCCCGGCTGCAAGTTGGTGGCTGCAATTGCTGTATGCTCAGTGCTGTGGGGACAGCCCCAAATCACCCAGCCCTGAGACACGGAGGTGTCAGACATGCCCCCCCCCATCCCTTCCCCTTGGCATCCTGTCCCCCTCCGTGGTCCCAGCCCTCCCCTCCGGATTGGATCACTCTCTGCCCTCCTCCCCTGCTCTCCATCTTCCTGCGGTCTGCAGAGGTGCATTGTGGGAAACTCCCAAGTTTTTTCCACTCCCTCACCCTCCCTTCTTCCTCTGCCTCCATTCCTCCCCTCTGCGCAAGAGCCAGCTCAGGAGGACAGAGGTAAGGCTGCTGCTTTTCCCCCTGCATATCACTAACTGGGGGGGAGTTTGGAGAGAGGGGAGGGAGATTTTAATACCTGTTAATAAATAACAGTATGTCTTAACCCAAAATAGCAAGGATCTCTGCACATGTCCTTCAAGGTCAGGCAGCCCTGGAATAGAGCTGGGAGCTGGAATGGAGGCTGGAAGAGGGGATGAAGGCAGAAAGCTGGGATGGAGGCTGCAGATCTGGAATGGAGGCAGGGAGCTGGGATGGAGCTGGGAAATGGGATGGAGGCTGAAGCCCTGTGATGGAGGCACGGAGCTGAGATGGAGGTAGGGACCAGGAATAGAGGCAGGGAGCTGGGATGGAGGCTGCAGCCCTGGAAGGCTCTTGCCAGGTTCCCAGCTGTGTTCCTGCTCCTTTCTGCCTGCATTGTGCTATGTTAAATGTCTAATTGCTAGCAGTCTACAGGCAGGAGGTTATGCAGAGCAAGCAGTGCTGGTAATTAATAGCCCTGGCTGATAAATGCTTTCTTTTTCCATGTTAGGAGCTGGGGGTTGTTCTGCTGGGGTGGGGCTATATTTCTGATACCAAATGGATAGCATTTGATATTGGTATTCAGCTTTGTGCTGAAAAGTTGCTTACAAAGAGAAACAGACCAAAAACAAAATCAAGCCCCTCATGGAGAGTTGAGAGGTTTTTCAGCTAGTGTACCAAATGGGAGGGGGACACCAGATGGGAATGAAATGCATGAGGGGTGTCTGGAGCATTTTGTGCACCTCTGTGTGTAGCTCTTTTTGCATCCATGTGTGCAGAGATGTGTTAGCTTGGTCTCTGCCTGAGGTCTTGGTGACCACTGAGGAGGGGGGAGAGGATTTTTATGCCATATCCGAGGTGAGCCTGGGAGAACTTTGGTGCTGGAGCCGTAGGAAGGTGGTGGCAGCCTCTTCTCCTGGGTGGGACTTGGGCAGGATGCTGTCAGGAATGGGAGGATGCAGCTGGACAGAGCTCCCTGCTCCAAATGGGGACCAACCTCCACATTCTGACCTTCACAGCCACGACCTTCAGCAGTTCCCATCTTTCCAGCCCCTCACCCATGCAGTTGCAGCAGGGAGAAGAATCTAGAATTTCCCCTAAATGCACATATTCATCCCTTGGCTGGCGGGTGGCCACAATTGCGGTGCAGCGGTTCCATCCATGGTGGGATGTGGGGAGGAAGGATGGATATAGGGCAGCCTTCCTGCATTGGAGAAATCTCGATCCCCAGAAGGTCACTGCTGAATTATTCCCCATCCACCTGCAGGGGCTCCTCACATTTCAGCTGCAAAGCAACAGTTTTCAGATCTTGCAGAATGGAATCTGCAATCTTTTTGGCCACCGCTGAGATGCAGAGAGGGTGATGCCATGAGAGGCTTCAATCTGAAGGGTCTATCAGGATGCCCATAAGATGAAGAGAGCTGCTAAATCCGCTGCTGCTTACTGCAGTCCCTGGGGCTATTGTACTGTGTCAGAGATGACCCCTTTTTTTTTTTTTTGTTCCTTTTTTCTTTTTCTCATCCTACTATTTTTCTTCTCTCTTTTTTTTTTTCTTTCCTTTTTTGCTCGTGTCTGTTGCGCTTCAGAGAGAAGTGGGACCAATGACTGTCAAGATGGGGCTTTAAAAGCAGCGTTAGGAGGGTGAATCCTCTCCCCATCTTCTCTCTTGGCATGCCATAAAGGAAATAGAACTGCAAAGCTTGGAGGTACCAAAAGCACTTCTGCATTTGGGGTACTGCTGAGGTTCCTGCTAGGTGTTCGGATGGATGCAACAGGGAATTGCTCTTCTGTTCTTTGGGCAGACCCTGAGGGTTTTGGGGGAGGTGATGGCCTTCAGCCTGGAGCAGGCAGCCCTCTGGAGGATGGCTGAGCAAAGCTGTCTCAGGGAAAGGCTTGGGATCTAATGCCCTGCAATTTTGAATGGTAAAGGCTACAGCCTTGTTCCAGTAACAGAGATATGGAGTGACTTCTCATGCAGTCTCATGGCCTCATGCAGGCAAATTTCCATGGAGGCAAAATTCTGTGTCCTGGGATTGTTTCAGTGCTGCTTTCCCTGTTCTTGCCACGTTCCAGGGCAGCTGCAAGGCACATGAAGAAGGGTTTGTCTGCACAAGGCAGTGAGCAGGTTTATAGCTCTTCTTAGGGCTCTTGGAGTTATTTTCACATAGGGTAAGAGCAGGTAACAAAGCAGAAATGTGGCATTAATTTACACAGATCCTGTGAGGTTCAACGACCGTGGATGTGATGGTTGAGGTTCCAGGTCTTGATGCAGCCACAGGGCTGACGCAGACACTGCCAGCAGCGATTTGAGGCTGCTGCCTGCTGAAAGCTTCTCAGCTTCTTGATGCTCAAAATTCAAAGGGCTCATTGGGTGGGAAGCATTTAATCTGGGATGCAAGAAGCAGCGAACAGCATGTTGGGAGAAGGATCCATCAATATTTCATCCCAGGGAAGTGGGTCAGCAGCATGCGGTGCAGCTCAGTGCTGCTGCTTCCAGGCTGCGCTTTGGGAGGGCTGCACAGCCCAGCCCTGGTGCATCAAGCCTGCTAAAGAGCTTCTACAGAAAGCAATTCCCACTCTGAATGCATTCACACTGTTTTATTGCATTTGCTGGGCGTTGCGTCAGTCCAAAGTACAGTGGAGGTGGCTGAAGAGCTCCCAGCTACATGACTCCTTACGTAAAACTGTTCTGAGATTTATGGCAATACTGAGATGCACTGCATTACCTCATCCGCCACCACAGCACCTCTTGGAGATGGGAAATGGCTTAGTCACAGTATGCTGCCGTCACACTGCCTGGCTGCTGGCATGGCATCTTGCTGCCTTTGATGTGTCTGTTGCCTCAGCAGCACAGAAAGGGGCAGAAGGGCTGTTTGCCCTATCAGGACTGGGTAGTTGGAGCACTGGGAAACAAAATGAGCTCCCTGCTTTTTCTTAACACATTTCCAAGCCACCTTGGTGCGTTGGGGGCATTGCCTATGGGCTATTTCTGCTGAAAAAACAGCTGTAAGAATGGTCTCGGGCTTCACAACCTTAGAATCATAGCATCATCAAAGTTGGAAAAAACCTCTAATATCAAGTCCAACAACTGACCCATCCCCACTGTGCCCACTGACCACGTCCCTCAGTGCCACATCTCCATGGTTCTTGAATGCCTCCAGGGATATTGACTCCACCACCCCCCTGGGCAGCCTGTGCCAATACAGCACCACTCCTTGAGAGGATTTTTTTCCTACTATTCAGCTTGACCCTCCCCTGGCACAACTTGAGGTCATCACTTCTCATTCTTGTGGCTCCAGCTGTTTTCCCCCTGGCCACCTCAGCCAAAATCTCTTGGTAATGGCAATACTCAACATAACCTTGCTTTCTTCCATTTGAAGATCTAGCATCAGTCAGCTCAGCCTCCAGTATGACATAAATCCCATTTCCACAAGTTTGTGACATGCAGAGATCATGTAGGAAGCCAGCAACGGCACTGATACCAGTAGCACCCTGTTTCTAACAGCCTGGTCCCTCAGCTGCCCTATATTTGGTACTCAGAACTATGCTGTTTTTGATGTTATTTCCTCCCTTTGGGGAAGTCATATAGTTGTAAGTTTTCAGGTGCCTCTCTGAAGTGGCTAAATTCTCATTTCCTTGTTTATGTGCAGTCTGCCATAGTGGAACAAAATCTGCAGACTTCAGGCTAAAATTACCTGCTCATAATCACCAGCTGGTGCAAACAGATGAATCTGTGATGGTAACTGAGTCCTGTGAGCTGGCATCAGCAGGTGCAAATTGCACTCAGTAAAGGGAAGCTTCCTTGGAGAAGAGAGCCACTTTCTGTTCCTTAGAAAGTTGGTTTGGTCCTAAATGATCGAATACAGGTATGGCAGCTGAGACCTACCGAATCTGGCAAATGGATCTGGGAAGCTCTTGAAATCAACTGGTGTTCTGCATCTGTCTTGTACACTGAAAATTTTTCCCTGTGTTGTTGGACAACGGGGATGGGCAGGGAGAAGCATTAATGCTTGCCTAGTCCAAGAGACCCATCTAATTCCTTGCCCAAAAGCCAAGACAGCTAACTCACAGTCAGGAGAATGGAGCTTTGGAACTTTGGTATTTATCACTCTCTTATTTATTCTGAAAAAGTGAACTTTTGGTGCTTCGGATGCTTTCCAAATTTCCAGTGAATTGCTTTTCCAGACAGGTGAGAAAGACAAAGATATGAAGGGGAGGTTAAGGAAGGAGATCTGAGGATTTTTAAGGTCTTTTCTGCCAACTCAGGCTCTTTTGGCATGGCCTCGATAGAAGTCAGTAGCTATCCCTGAGGATAACAATCCTTATGGGTCCTTTCCAACTTGGGATATTTTATGATTGTATGTTTTCAGCTGGAGGACACCTGGAGGTAGTGGATGGGCCTTTTTGGCTGCAAACATGAATTCAGAGGCATAGCCCCACTGTGTAAGCTGAATTGTCTTTTGCTGATACGGTACAAGTCTGTGAGTGTGATGTTTGAAGACCCCATACAGCTGTGGGGTGCAGCTTCACACTGCATCCTGCATTCAGTTCCTCTTTCCAGATTTTCTCGGTTTTCTTTCTAACTCAAAAATATGAGGAGAAGATTATAGGGCATGGGAATGAGGCAGGGAATAGGACCTTCTAAGAGTGATACCTTACAGCAAAGCCAGCAATGACTCATCTGCTTCAATTGGTGCAGAATTGATGCAGCTTTCATCTGCACACACAGGAGACAGATGAATAGATGCGCTTGCTAATGTGGTGGGCAGGGAGAGGGGCTGAAGCAGAAAAGGTGCCCTTCAAGGAGCCAGGGAAAGCTGCTCCTTCCCTGTTGGTTTGTGTGGGGCTTGTTGTAATGGGTCTGACTGCACTGACCTTGAGCTGCAGCAAGCAGAACTAGCCAAGAACTTTGATGGGCAGGAATTCAGAATGCTTTTCTTTTCCTTTTTCTCCTTAATTGCTGGTGTCACGATCTCTACTTCCCTTTCTCAGCCTGGGGAGGAGCTGTTGGCAAGTGGAAAACTCTCTGCAAGCGGCAAAGATTGTTAAACAAAGGCATAGAATCAGGGAGAGGGAATGAAGTCTGTTTCTCACAAAACCTCATTCTACAGTGCTACCGTCTGTGTGGGAGGCAGAAGGGAACTGGAAGGGGGAGGAATGGGTAGACATGTGGAGACAGCAGCTGAGGAGGAATAAATAAATGTGATGAGCTATGGAGAAGAAAGTAAAGGTGGAGAGCTGGCGTGAGAGGGAAAACTTTATGTGATGAAATGAACGAGGGAAAGGAAGGAGAAAAAAAGCCCTTCTAAAATGAGGAAATTGCTGTTCTTCTGAGCCTGATAAGGGCTGCAGGGGTGCTTGGAAATGAGCAGTGCTGGTGCCCTTGAAAGCACAGGGCTAGAAAGAGGAGAGAAAAAATTAGGGAGTCTGATGAATATTGACAGCTTTGGGATCAGTTCTGGAGAATGCACTGTACTGCTTTTAGAGCCTGAGTTGGCAGGAAGAAATAAATGCAAAACTTGTGTTCTGCATGTTCACATGGTCTAGCAAGGAGTGCAGGGCAAAGCTTCCTGGCAGTGGGAAACAGCTGGCAGAAAGCCTTTCACGTGCACACTTAGGAACAGCTGATAGTGAATTTTCAAATATTTTAAAATCTTTGGAATCTGCATAAGGGGAAAACAGCAAATATTTAGCAAAAGTATACAGTATAGCTGCACAATGCTAGGAAGTGTGAGCTGCCCAGCTAATTGCCATTGAAGTCACCATGTAGGTAATTGAACATTTATGATATGATGAATCTGACTCTCCCTGTCTGAACCTCAAAGTCTGCTCCTGTTGTGATCCTCACTTTCTCTTTGTGGCCTGTGTTATCACTGCACCACATGTAAAATGAGAATTAATTCTTCCTCAAATCAGAAGAATAGAGCCTTGCAAATGATTGGAGCTGTAGTACATAGGAATATGCCTCTGGATGTACTTAGCATTTCTACTAAGAACATTACAGAATCATAGAATCATTCAGGTTGGAGAAGACCTCCAATGTTATAAAGTCCAAGCATTAACCCAGCAGTGCCAAGCCTAACATGAAACCACAGCCTTAAGCATCGCATTTACACATCTTTAAATGCCTCCAGGGTTGGATTATCAATGTCCTTTGGAGGCAATAGGAAGGAAAAGACGAGACAGATGTCATTTAGAGAGATATTGCAAAATGAGCAAGGAAAACAACACTCCTGGCCAAGTGCATGTGCTTATCTACACCCAGGCCACAGGGAAGGTCTTAGTCTCAGTGAGCAACTGCAATTAGGTTTGTGTGGTACAAGATGCCCAAGTGCATGATAATCTTCAGTGAAGCATGGGGGGTGGTAGTTCGGGTTCCCAAAATGATTTAATATCAAACTCAGTGATGTCAGTAGGTGTTGCTCAGCTGCAGATATGTAGAGCAGCTACATGGGCATTTGGTTGCTCATAATTGAGGGAAGAGGTGGTTTGATTCTATTCCCTGGGAGAAGTTTGAGTGAGACTGAATTGAAAATCCAAGGAGAAGGCTAGCAAATATCCTGCTCAATGCTGGTTATAAAACCCTTTGAGCAGATTATTTGCCTCTTTTCAATTATTTATTTCAGAACTAGTCAGCTTGGATCACCTAAAGTCATTTGGAGCTTTCAGGCTCCATCTCACCGAATACTACACCATAAGCATGATGAGAGATATGGATTCCAATGATTTTGGTGTTGCAGTTCCCCAAGTTAACTCCAGTTCACTGATGCTGGAGGAAATGCTGGCCATAGAACAAGAAATGGTTCCATGGAGAGGAGGAGACAGGACAGTTTCTCGCACCAATCAGGAAACTGTTGCCTGGTTTTGCTCTGAACCCAAATCTAGCATTTCTGGGTAGGTCTCTTCCAGACCATCATTTCTGCCTAGGCAGAAATTTAAAACCCAGCATTTGTTAGCCTGGTTCCCAGAAGAGGCAACAGTGTAAAGCAGTTATGCAACCCTGGCACCTTCTGCTTGTCCACCATTAAAGGAGAGATCTGTGCTCTGAGCTATTATAGAAGCAATGTCTATCTGGAGAGGTTTTTGATGAGCTTCTCTATTTCTAAACCCAGACAGTTATTGAGCTCATATTTCACTTAGCAGGCAGAGAGCCCTTGGCAGCACCAAAGGTCAGCTGGGAGGTAATGAAGCAGGTGACTCAGATCTGATGGCTTCCTCTTGTTTATTTATCATTTCCCAACTCAAACCTGATGTGGTGCTGATGGCAAGTCTCTCCTTGTCCCCTGCACACAGCGAGGTATCTAGGGGAGCTCCATCTCCCATCTCACCCTGCCCAGTAAGGCTGGCTTAGGTGAACTTGCTGAATTATCTGTACGCGGCTTTCATCAGTTCCTTGGAAAAAATGATTCCAGTTCATCTCTGTCAGCAGTATGGGTGATGTTTTGTAGGCAAACCTAGATAACCACTGCAAGGAGACAGGAGCCTGCCACTGAGATGTGGTGGATACCCTGTCCCTGGAAACATTCAGGGTCAGGCTGGATGGGGCTCTGAGCATCCTGACTGAGCTGTAGATGTCCCTGTTCATTGCATGGGAGTTGGACTAGATGACTTTTAAAGGTCCCTTTCAACGCAAATGATTCACTGGAGCTCATACACCACACTGCAGCAGCTGAGGTTCTGGCCCTTACCTTGCCTTACAGTAGCTTTGATAATTGAGAACCTAATCCATGTAGATTGGAGATCTATGTGGATATCTCCATCTATGTGGATGGAGATATCAGACATTACATTAACCACTTCCTAAACTTCAGTTGGGATAGTTCTACAAAACAAAAAGAGCAAAGGTGAGTTATGGTCAGGGACGAGCTGTTGATCTTCTTTCCCATGGAACAACTTGTTCTCCCTTTATCCAGGAGGAAGGCATCAAGGAATTAAAGTTTGGTTGGACATGAGTACATCTTGTCACAGATAAAGGACATTACATACACAGCTAGGGATTTATCTTGTAAATGGAGCGTAGCTGCAGCAGACTTCAGTGAAGGTTGGTGTGATGCGTTTGGACAGTAGATACTTTGACTACAGCTCACAGTTCTCCACAGTTTTGTTCTCCACTTCATGTGGGATGCCAGTAGCTTGTTCTCTCTTATTCACCCAGCTCTTATTGGTTTTCTTTCTCTTCCAGGTGCTGTATCATGTCCAGGTAGGACACTACCAGTGTGAACATCATCCCAAGGTGATCACCCCAAGGCACTGAGCTGTTCTGCTCTTGTGGCTCCTATTTCACTCAGCAGCAAGGCAAAGGCAAAGAAGACCTAGGACTGCCTTCCTTGTGCTTGGCGTCAGACCACCTGCAGCACTCATAGGGATGGATTCCAAAGGTAACGTCCGAAGTGGAAACAAACCCGATGCCAAGGCCCCCAGCTCTGGAAAGTCAGAAAAGCCCAGCCCTGGGCCTGCCACGAATGCAGACAAGAAGGATACCCCCAAAGAACAGCCTAATCCTGCCACTGCCCCCAAGAAGACGGGCAGCGATGCTGCTGTTGTGAACAACCACAGCAACCTGAAACCCAGTGCAGCTGCCACGGAGACACAAGAGGCCACTGGCCAGTCCCCTGACTCTGACCACAAGGGAAATGGCTCCGAGGAGTCACCGAGCAGCATCTTCGACAACATGAAGCCCTTGATCATCGTTGGAGGAGTGGCGGTGGCAGCGCTGGCGGTGATTGTGGGAGTGGCGTTCCTCGCCCGGAAAAAATGAAGACCGAGACAGGGTGGGCTGAGAAACCCAACCTGGCTGTACAGCTCCTTTTGAGACAAATGCATGCATACAAATTCTATACATATCTATATAGAGAGAGCAAGCTAGATAGGTCAATGTCAAACACCAACTGCAACTCCAAGGGTCTTGTTCAAGACAACTGTGCCAGTTTGACCCAATGTGGGTAACTCCATGCACTCAGTGTGTTCTTTTCATATAATATATCTTGGCTTATACCACTGTGTATAGATTACAGCTTCTCCTGATTGGTGTAAATGACGGTGTCCCCTCCCCTCCCCTGCTGTCCTCCCTGGGAGCCACCCCCACTTCTCCTGCAGTCCCCTGTTTTCAAGTCCAAAGTGTTCTTCGTCCCATCCAGAGTCTCTGCTTTGTGTTTTGGTTTTTCTGTTCAGTTTGTTTTGAGGGAAGAGATGGAGCCTAGTGAGAAGACCCAGTTCACTTGTCCCAGTGTGTGGGGTAAAGTGAGGGTTCTTTGTGTTAATTTCTTGGGGCTTTGGATAAGTCTGTTCAGCTGGTATTTTCCCACTGGAGACTATGGCCTTTCTGTACATGAGGAGGTAGGAAAAAAGGGAAACACAGGCTGGTTTTAGGGGTGGACAGGAGCTGGGACCCCATGAAAAATAACACTGGCCTGCATCATGCCAGGGAAACCCTGATCAAGGTCACTGGAAAGATCCATCTGTTCTAGAGTGATTCCTCGCCTGTGACAGTAGCAGGGATTTGTGACTCCTCCACATCTTGGAAATGGAAACAAATTCCCAGCACTGGGGAGCAGCCTGGTTTCACTGGTGAGTACCTCAGGTCTAAAGCCAGACCTTCTAAGAAAGAAAAGGAAGGCAGGCAATGAGAGGATTCAGTGCCTTGCCAGATGCCCTTCCCCTGACACCAAGAAGTGGGTCACTTTATCTTGCACTGTCTTTTTAACTTGGGTCAGAGCCCAGATGATGTCAGAGATTAGATGAGGTCAGAACCACAGACTCCCTGGAGCTCAACAAGTTGCAGCCAATGGGGTTTTTGAGTGATACTTAGAAAGGTCATGAGACTGTGGGGTGAGTTCAGTAGAAATCAGTTCAAGAGCCAACGTGATGTGTCTTTGAGCCTAGATGTACACATTCAGTGTGTATTAGGCCAGAGAAAGGCATATGTTCTGTGGGTGCTGTCTTTGCAGTACCAGCTTCTGGCAAAATTACTAGATAGGATGGCAGATGTGTATAACCCTGGTAATTCTCATGGCTCGTGTCTTCTTTATTTACCTCCAAATTTGTTTGGCTGAATGCATACAGCTTCCTCAGACAAAAAGCCTTTTCAACACAGCATGGCCATTCCTATGGTCACCCTCTTTTCTCTGAGGCTCATAAAATATTCCCAAAGGCACAGAACCTCTGGGAGTATCCAATGCTGTCTTCTGATGAATGACAGGCTGCTTGCAGCATGAGTTTAATGTCTACCTCTACCTTCACCAGTACAGAGAGAGATGTGTATGTTGAGTTCACAGTGGTTTTGGAAAGAGTACTAACAGCCCAGGAGAAATCCTGGTGGTTCAAAGCACTCCTTCCCTGTATTTTGGATATGTCTTCAAGCAGCAGTGTGTCACAGCCTGGAGAATTTTGGGGGGTTGAACAGAGAGGTCCATGGCTGGGTGCCTGCATAGCGTCACTTCTGTCTAAAGAATGGATTTCCCCTCATCCTGCTTTGCAGTTCAATCATTCACTTTTGAGGGGGAGGAGGGGAGGAAGGGTGAAGTAAGGGTAAACAACAGCAGAGGAGTATGAATTGGGAAAGCAGACGTGAGGCACAAAGTAACTGAATTGGGAAAGTAGAGATGTGAGGCACAAAGTAACTCAGAAGCAGTCCTAGTTCAGAACCTTTGCAGCAACTGTAGCAGGGCTTTGCAAGAGGATGCAATAGGGCTGCTGGACCTCCCTGCCTGCACCTCATCCAAAAGCCTGGGGGTGATGCAGAGCACCCAGACTCTGGCAGTGCCCTTGGCATGTCCTCATGCGCAAGCCAGAAGCAAAAGGCAGCGCAGTCCAGCCAGGAACCTCTACGTTACTGCCCACTGTGTACAGAGTAACATATCCAAACCAATGGTGTTTGGATACAGGGATGGATATTCCTGGGCTCAGCTTCCTTTTGAGCACAAAGCTTTTGGCTAGAGGGACTCTTCCTGTGCCGCTTATGAGGAAGGCAAGATGGCCACTCCTGTTCTGATTCATGTTTTACCAAAGCAGGGTTGGTGATTTTCAGACCAATGCCTCTATTTTCAACTCCTGCCTTTAAGAGATGTTTCCACCTGTCCTGTCTTCTCCTGACATTGGATATTTTTAGCAGTGTGTGACACTACAGATGCAGCATTTATTTACTCTGCACTGATCAGCATAGATAGATGCAGGGGGGGTGGGGGGAGGAAATGCCTGCCTCATTTGAGTATCTTATTATTTTATTTATGAAGTGGTTTCATTTTCTTTGCTTAAAGTTTGGCAACAGAAGAGGGAAAAACAATTCTCAGCCAACGTGGGCCTTAACCATTTCTGTTTGCATCTGACTCCTCCTTGCCCTTAGGGCACGTGGGTGCAAGGCCAGTAACCCCATCCAGAAACACCCCACAGAGGCAGTGCCCAACAGCAGCTCATGCTCTGGGTACATAACCACATGCAGCCCTCCCCAGGTAGGGGCTGTAATTTGTCCTGTCCATAAGGGATTTTCTGCTTACTGACGTAACTTAACACTGTCTGCTGTCCAGATCTATCATCTGGAGCCCACCTCTTTGGTTTGATTTGAGAAACACCTCTGCTTACATGTGAGTGTGTCTGTACCACCAACCTGCCTTGAAGTGTGTGTCTATATTTCGTATATTTCCATATCTATACTACTGCAGTCTGAGTAAAGTCACATTCCTTGTAGGGAAAACCAAAACAAAATCTGGAGGTGACACTTCATTTGTTCCCCTGCATTCTCGCAGAGTGTTCATGGTGTCTTTTTTGTGCCATGCATCACACCACACAGCACCCACATTTCTTCCGTCCTGGTTTCTGCTCAGTGCAAAGAATGTATGGCTAGTGAACTGCTGAATGTATAATGTGCCCATTATGCTAAAAGCTCAAAACTACTGTTCTTCTCCCTGGATAGTCATGTGGGCTACTAGCTTGAAATTAAGGTACTTTTAGACTATATTGAACTGTATGGACTGTGTAGCACTTGTCAAAGTGTGGGTCTAGCGTTGGCTTGAGTCAGGCAGATGAAGCGTAGATGCCACACGAGCTCCCAGTGCTGGGACCACACACTTGCAAGTGACCTCCTTTTAGCAAACACCTCCCGTTCTGCCTTAATGTGCCTGGCTGTGCGGTGGTTTCATTCTGAGTAAAAATGTCCAGTGAGAAGTAGGCTGAGAAGAGCAAATTCCTCTCTCTCAGCATCGAAGCGAGATTGAACTCAAAGCTGTCAAGAAGCCGAAGGCTTAAATGACTGAACTCGCTGTGCTAAATAAATAGTTGTCTTTTCTCGTACTGAGCACATGCTGTTATTTGCTTGATGTTATTCTTTGTGTGGCGTTTGTGATATGAAGTCCTTCTAGTGATATCTCCATGGGGAGAATGAACTAATTGTTAAAACTAATAAGATTCTGCACTTGGGTTTTGAAGAGATCTAGATTGCTAGTTTACTCTTTTGATAAAGTCTAAATTAGAAGTTTGACTTCACAGACATTGCAGCATATCACTAAAACTATAGATTCAATTACTGTACCTGATCCATAAGTTTTGGTTGGATTCAAAGATGTTGTATACTCTCTTGGGCAACTTTTTAGAAGGTTTTTGATGCTTCTAGCTTTCAGAAAGATGGAAGAGATTACAGGTCTGCTTCCACTTTCCACTGGCTTAATAGGCTGTGGCAAGTCCTGCTACCCCCCAACAGCTTTGCAGCACGATGCAAACAAACCTGGGAAGAAAAGGATAACATAGCAGCACTTTCAGGATGACAAGCACTGCACAGATGCTTGCCCTAGAGCACTTCCCAGCCCCACTTGGTTTAGTGACAAATTGAAAATGGATTGGTGTCTTTGTTGGATCAAAGGTTAGCAGCTGAGCCATTGCTGAAAACAAAGGGGATTTTTCCATCAATTTCACATGTTGTGATCAGGCATTGGGTCTTTTCGGCACCAGGGATATGACAGCAGGTCACTGGAAGATTCAAAGGCATTTTAGTGTCATGTTTGCACAAAATTGGCAAAAAAACTTCTTATTCCTCTGCTGAGTATAAGGGAAGTGTTTATCTGCACAACTATGCCTATATGGACAGTAATATTTGCCAATAACCATCAGGATAACTTTAAAAACCAACAAACAAAAAACTCACTGATGAGAGATGATTCCTGCTTAAATTTCCCCTCCTTTCTTGGAAATGCCATGAGGGTTCAGAAATCTGCCTTATTCTAACTATTCTTAGAACTGATTGAAAATAGCAATCCTGAAGATTTGTGAGAAAGAAAATGTTCTCCAAGAAACAAACCAAACAATGGAGGCAATGAAAAGATTGCCTGAAGAGTGAAATTCCAGGAATTTCAATCAGTTCTGCATAGAGCTTTGAGTCAGTGTTGCTACGGAGGTGTGAGAACCAGGGCAGAGCAAAAAGCGTGACATCATTATTTTAGCACCTTTGAATTTTTATACCCTATCCACTTCTTTTGGGCCAGGGCACGCTGTACTACCCACATACACCAGGATTCAAGCTGTGTGCTACAAAGAAATCAGAAGAGGGCAATGTGGGCAGTGTCTCCCTCATATAGTGGATTAAATATTGCTGCTCTCTTTACAGCCCATAATCTATCCCAAAGTTCTTCTCGTCCTGCAATAACCATTTTCTGGCCTTTATTTGTCCATTGTCTCCTGTTTGCATTTCAACTGGAAATAAGTACTATTGCAGAGTTTATCTTTTTGAAGTGTTGATCATTAATGAGAAGCTATTTTTAAGGGCAAGGAACATAGAATAAGGTTAGTAAGGTTAATGACAGCCTTAGCTGTCAAAAACAAGATAGAGAGTGCTTAATCTAAGCCCATCCTACTGAATGCAGCTGTCCAGAAGATAGCTGTCATTGAGCTAGACTATGATAGCTTGAATTTAGCAGCCCAGATGATGATGCAAGGTGCTGCTGAGGGGACAGCAATTTATCTGAGTCACTGGCTTAGGAGCATGCCACATGTGCTATTCAGCTTGACTTGGCCAGCTCTGTTCCAACGTAATTTTTTAGCCTTTTATTGCTTCTTGCATTACTTAGCTCAGATCACATTACCTCGATTGGCCCTGAAGAGTTAAATCTGTTGAGTAAAGGGTTCTTCACGATGAAGACTTTCTTTCTCTTTTAGTTCATCACTCCAGCCATGTGACCTGCTTTCCTTTTAAAAGCCCAGATTCTTAGGGTTGGTCACACCAGGTCTTCATGGCTCCATTGCTTTCTAGAAATTTGGTTCATTGCTTGTTCTTTACTGCTGCTTCACTTACTGAACTGTCTTCCCAGGCAACTCTGCAGATGTGACCTCTCCACAGTGAGGCAGAAGCCCTGCCCCAGTGCAGAGGCAGATTTTGGGCAGCCTCACCTGACAGATACAGCCAAAGTTCAGCCTCTCTGCACCTAGAGGGAATGCAGAGACTGTGCGGTGCAGCAGGGAAATACCAAGTATTCATTCACCCTGGTTGCTAAAGCTTTGGGGTTTGAGTTGCAAGACGCTGAGCGCTTGCTTGCCACAGGAGCTCAGTAGAGAAGAAAACTGTTGCTGGAAGGTCATGTTCTTGTCCTTACTCAGAGAAACACTGTATGGCTGCAAGCTCTTCCTGGGACTGGAGACCCAGGAGCTGCCTGCCAGTTGGATGTGAGGGTATTCAAGCTATTTGAAAGATGCTAATGCAGTGTATGCAAACACTATACCTGGCTGAAGCTAGGAATGCCTTGGTACTCTACATTTTGGAGCACCAGAAATACCGGCAGAGAAGAGAGCTGGCTCTCAGCTGAACTCAAGGACCTGCATTTTTGCTGGCCTTGCAGAGTCAGATCATATGTAGCTAATGCACTGCAGCCCTCATCCTCTACCAGCTGCAGGACTGAGGACACAGAAGACTGCAGGAATGTTTCTGTTTGACTGGGCTGCTCGAGTTTTATGAAGTTACACAAGATGGCTGCACCTGGAAAATTCACATGTCATTCAACAAAACCATACTAAAAAGCTAGCACTGAGTGCATGCAGAAAAGATCACAGTAATTGGTTTTCAAATGCATGAGTTTGGCTCTACCCTGCACTCTCATTCTGCTGGCTGCTTTGTAAAGGACTTGATCTCTTCCAACCAAAATGATTCCAAGTGTTTGTTCTGTTTGGACACTGACAAGCAGTGTGTAGGGAGACACATTCTCTGCTCCTGGAAGCTGTGCTCTTCAGATTAAATAGATTTTTTTGCTGAAAAATATAACTTGGATTAAATAGGATTTGGACCAGCAGCACTTGGCTATGTTACTCTTGCTCTCATTTTTTTTTCCAGTTGTTACTAGCTTGAAATACCCAGTCTACTCCATTCTAGTTTTTAATTTCTCATAATGCAAATCCGCAGCGCAGGATCCCAAGAATAAAGTTACTGTTTCCTTCTGTCTGTGCATGATGATGCTCCAGTACCAAAACTCCCAGCAGGAAGAGAGGACTCTTTAATCAACCCTGCAACAGTAAAGACCTGCATTGTATCCCTGGTTTTGCCTCATCAGCTTCAAGCAGTCAAGTTTCTGGGACAATCTGATAAGAACAAGGGTGCCATACAGTTTGTTTCAAAAACAGCAGCAACAACAAATGAATCATTTGGCTTTATCCAGTTTTGAGCAGCCCTTCTTAAGCCTGATGCCTTTTTCTGAGTCACTGGCTATAACCCTTTCAGTCCAAATCTCTAAAAGGTGTAATCTCAATTCTCCTGTACAAACCAGCTTCCTTCTAGTAGTAGGTGCAGGTTGCTTATAAACTTGCAGAGAAACTAAAATTGTAGAAAGGGAACTCGAAGGTCCGATTACAGGGGATTTCTTTTCTTTTTTTTGGTTTGCTTTTATTCTGTTACTTTGCCAGGGACTGACTCAAAGCCCCTGGAAGTCAGACAGAAAGCTGAACCACTAGCAGCAGGGAAATGCCTGCTGTGACATCTGTGGGTTTTGCATCAGCCCCTGGATGCGTTTTCCAGTTGATAATAATTTTCAGAGTGACATTTTGTCACTCTGCAGACCTGCTTGTCACTTACACATATTACCTGTGTTCAACATACAGGTTTGGGTTGGTTTTTAGTTTTATTTTTTTATTTGAAAACAGTATGCTGCTAGATACATTTCCTGGAGGGAAATGGACACCTACCTACACACAAAGCTATAGAGCTAATTTATACCTTGTTGAATTTATAACCTTGTCTATGCTTCTATGGACACTTTGTATGGGCTGCAGCTCAAATCCTAAAATAGTCAAGAATTTTTCCTTTCCCATATAGTATTCTATTTACTTTGACTTAAAAAAAAAAAAGCGTATAAATGCAATAATGCAGGTAGACTAGAAATACTAGATTGAAAATTAAAGTAGTTTAGCTTGTCCCGTTGTGACTGACAGTGTTGTATGACACCCAACGCTGTACCCTAACATTTTCCAGGCTTTCTACGTAGCTGAATCTAGTATTAGCTTTGAAAACCCATTGTATGAGTGGTGGGTGGATGGGCTGGAAACGTGTGCTCTCTACACACTGTATGTTACTCACATTAGAAGCTGTATGGCCACTCCATATGCTGTGAAACTGTAAATGATTCCCAATACACCTGTAACTCTTACCAGGATTGTGAGAAATAAACTATATATAGAGATATATATACAGATATAGATATATTGTATAATTCCTCCTGTGAGCATCTTTGTGTATGCGGGTATGCGAGTGAAAATACCTCCCTTCCTCTCACTCCACGGCCACGGTCATGTTTTCTGAAGGCTGAACATTGGATAGGATTAGAGATCCCAGTAAGAACCTTAGCAAAATGAAATCCCTGCCCAGAATAAACTCCAGCCTACCTGAGGAAAACAGGCCAAGGAAGATTATTATTATTATTATTCCCAGATAGGGGCTGAGCTGTAGAATAGCTGAATGATTTATCCAGAGCCATCCAGGCAACACCTTCTGATCCCAGCGATCCCTGTTCTGCAGGCTGTTTTGTCTGCATTGGAATCCTGTCTCTGAGGAACTGGGATGGGCAGATGCCTGCTCTTCCAGCTACTGAGCGTGAAGCATAATGTTCCTTGAGCCAGTGAGGAAAGGGTAAAAACCTCTCCTGCTCTCCCTGGGCTGCTCAAAAGCACTTACGCAAGGGGAAATGCATCTTCCTTCCAGTGAGAGACCTTTCTTGCAAAAGTGGGCGTGCAGCCATGATATCATCCTGGGGGTATCATCCTTCCTGTCTTTCCTTTACTTTTATCCCTCCGTATTAAAAAAAAATTAAATGCATGAAAAGCAAGGCTATGTTTGCAACTATCTTAAGCTACAAACTGCTTTTCCCTTCTCTTTTCAGTTCCAGCCATCATTCAGCCCAAAATGACACAACACAAAATCACCGCACTCCTGAGAAATGCTGTGGTTATGTTGCACCACACCAGATTCAAAGAGGAAGCACTCAGCTAACTCAACACAACTGCAACATCCAGGCTTTACTAAAGCAAACTGCACAAAGTAGCAAATATTTTTTATCATCCTTGTGATTCTACAGCAGTGCTTGCTAACCTCCCACATTCAGCAGAGTGCTCACTGGAAGAGAAATGAACAGAAGAGCTTTTACAAAACCTCTCTGCATGTGCTTTGGTAAAGCTGAGACACTGGCACTGGAAGATCGAGAGTTGAGGTCACCCTATAATTTAATTTCTAAAGAACTGGGGCTCTCATATGCATTTTTTTTTTCTTTCAGTATGTTCTCACCTTAAATCACTGCCAGGTCCACTCATGCTTTGTATTTTTGGGCAGTCTAGGGAGGATAGGAAGAGCTGAGGGAGCAGAACTTGAGACAGCGGTTTGCTTTCTGTTCTTGCATTTAGAAAATAAATTAAAATGGATTCACATGTAAGGCATAAGGACTATAAATCCAAAGCTCAGTACCACAAGGATTGAGGCTGCTGGAGGAGCATCATGTCCCTTGCAAGGTGGATACAGTGATAAGGCAGTTTGTTTGGGTTTTAATCGTTTTCTGGGAGCTCAGATGGAACAGACAGGGTGTCCAGGTGTCCCCATGTGTAACATGGTTGTGGGTTTGGAACACTTTTTGAGAAAAAAAGAGGTTGGCAGACAGACAGCATGAGGTATGAGCTGCCTTTCCTATAGGAAACCAGGCTGGAAATCAGGTCCCTTCCAATAAACACATTGAAATAGCAGCAGAATTGTCTTCTTTTCATTTTATAACCTATCACTTTGTGACAGTTTCTTCGTAACACACTCACAACCATCAAGACGCAGACTAATGAAATTAACACAGAGATGAAAAATGCAAATCCGGGGTTCACAGAAATCACACCACCACGTAACCAAGAGCAGCAATGCCTGCAATAAACGTTGTCCTTGAGGAACGTTACTAAAATCCAAGCCTGAACACAAAGAAGATGAACCAGAAGACACGTGAAGGATGGAAAAGACAATTTCTGGGAGGTTTGGATGAGTTTATTAATCTCATGTGTTAGAAACACGCCATAGGGCTCCACTGAGAGGCTTTGGTTCAGATGAAGAGGGATTTTGGGAGAAGGTTGGAAACACAACAGCCCAGCCACCGGGCTGGGCGCCGAAAATTAGGCGATACATTGACATCACACTGTTTTTTCGTTTGCAACGTGCTATCGCTGGCATAGGGAGGTCGGTGTAAGCACTGAGTGATTCAGCCCAACAAATCTGAAGGAGGCGGGATATAAAACAGGTATAAAAAGCCAAATATCGACACAAAATCCGATGAGGAAAGACAGAGTCTGCGGAAGGGAAGCTGAGCGCGGCGACCGCTACACATCACGGTGCACGCGGACGAGCTGACGCCGCCGGGTTTAAAGGCAGCCCAGAGCAACAACCCATCATGGCGGCTGCCCTCAGTTTTCCCGCCCAACGGTCGCGGCGCACGGCTCTCCGTCCGCCCCGAGTGCGCATGCGCGGCCGCATGAGGAGCCGGCTCCGCGCGCCGCCGCCCGTCCCTGCCATGTCGGAGCGGCTCGGCAAACCCACCTGCCTCCTCGTCGCCAGCGCCGCCGCCGCGGGTGAGCCGCTCTGGGGGCAGCCCCGAGTCGCCCAGCGCCCTCCTGCCTCCCTCCCGGCCCGGCTGTGCGCGTTGCTCCGGCCCCTTTTCCTGTCAGACCGGCTCCTCCCCTCCCCGGTGCGCGGCCCTATGGCGTTCGTGTGGTCCTGCTGCCCCGCGCGGGGCCTTGAATTAACATTCTGACGATCTCCTGAGCTTTTAAATGACGCAAGGTAGGTAAAATCACGGCTGGCGGTACAATGCAGCTGTTGGGCTCTGTTTTCCAGGGGTGTCAGCCCAGTCCTTCCTGCAGTGCTTCACGCTGAGCAGCTCTGCCTTCAACCTGCAAGTCGCCACTCCTGGGGTGAGTAAGAACTGGAATTGTGATTTCAGGCTAAACCCCTTGGTATGTGCGAGCTTACTGCTTGCGTGTGTGCTGTGAGAGCTGCGGGTGCAATTTGGGCAGTGTGGGGTTGCCCATCGGGTTGCATCAGCACGGATGCTGCCAGTATGGCTTGCAAGGGATGAGGTAAGGAGAGGCAGGGCCCAAGGAGCCTGCCGCGCTGTTATACGAAGTGCTGGGGAAGGTCCTGCTGAGGTGGGCCAGTTGTAAAACTGGGTACTGTGTAAGGTGGAGGAGCAGGAGTGGCACCTGAAGCCTGTCTGCTGCTTGGTGGCGACAGGGGGGGGTCCAGAGGCTGGCACTGCTCCCTCTCTGCTGCTGCAGCAGAGTTGGAGCAGTGGGTAGTGTTTCTTAGGATGATTGACTGGCAGGGGACCCATGGGTGCCACTGTCTGGACAGCTACTAGCAAGCTCCTCTCTTACCCAGCAGCTGCTCCCTGCATGAGGTGGGCACCTGCACTGCTCCTCAGGTGGCTCTTGTTCAGATCTCTCCCTGCAGAGCAGGGGCAGCCATAGAGTCATAGGATGGCCTGCTATGTGCAGGTTTGCCAGCCATCAGATCAGGCTGCTCAGAGCCACATCCAACCTGGCCTTGAATGCTTCCAGGGATGGGGCATCCACAACCTCCTTGGGCAACCTGTTCCAGTGGGTAAATGTCTGTGTCTCATTGCTTCAGGCCAGTTCTTCACTTGAAGTATTCAAGCAGTTGTGGATAATCTCTCTTGAAGTCTTGAAGCATGGGTGATAGTAGGAAAGTAACTAAAAAAAATGCAAAAGAGAAGAGTTAGTTGCTCTCAGTTTGGGACTGAAAGACAACAAGATATAGAAATGAAGATTAACATATAACCATGTTGCTAGAGACAAACATGGTTATTAAATAAGTCTATCAGTCAGATTAATCCTACAGTTTAGGCCGACTAAAACAAGACGTGTTGGAAATACTTAAAATAAATAGACTCATCATATCCTGTTTTACTTTTCTTTCTATTCCTTGAGTTCAAACTTGGATAGAACCCAAATCTATTTTATCCATATTTATACTACTCAGCAATGCCACCTCTGAAATACCTTGAAACACCCAGAGAAAGAAGTGTCATTTTACTGTCATTCTCATCTCCTCTATTACTGCTAATTTTATTGGAACTTTCATCCCTTCTGCCAGAATATGGTGGAAGTTGGTTTATGAGTTGAGCAACTGATGTGCCTTTCTATGAGCTTCTTTCTCTGCTAGAAATCAGCTTCCCAAGCAATATTAACAAAAGCAAATAGCAATCTTTTCTCAGTTTGTCACCATGTTTTTTGCAGATGCTCCTTGACTTCAGTAGCACAGCTTCTGCAAGGAAATAGCTGTGTACACAGGTGATGCTCAGCAGTCTCCCAAAGACTGCTTTGTAGGTCCAACCAGAAAAAAACACTACATCCATTTTGCTGATGGCATAAACAGCAGATGTTTATAATTCCTGTGCTTTTACTTGAAAACATCAGGAAACAAGCTAAGAAAATCAGTTACATGCTTTGAGCCTTTTAAATAACACCCTTCTCTATAGGATCATGCACTTGATCTGTAAAGGAAAAGTTTGATCTAGAGATATTGTCTAGATGCAAGGTTTGAGTGTATGCTAAGTTTAAGGGTATCACTAAATTGGAGGAGCTGTTGACTCTCTCAAGGGTAGAGAGGCCTTGCAGATGGATCTTTGACAAATGTGAGGGCTGGGCAGTCACTGAGTGTGTCAAATTATTGAACAAGAGTAAGTGCCAAATTCCGCACCTGAGCTGCAGCAATCCAGGGCATATATAGAGTCCTGGGGACAAGAGGCAGGAGAGCAGCCCCATAGAAAGGCATCTGAGGTTCTGGCTGATGGCAACTTGAAGTTGAGTCAGCAGTGTGCCCTGGCAGCCCAAGGGGCCAAACCATACCCTGGGGTGATGCATCAGGCCCAGCACTGCCAGCCAGGCAAGGGAAGGGATTATCCTGCTCTGCTCTTTGCTAGTGTGGTCTGACCTGGAGCCCTGTGTGAAATTTTGGGCATCACAATGTAAGGACATAAAGCTGTCAGAAAGCATCTAAAGGAGGACTATGAAAAGGGTGAAGGGTCTAGAGGGCAAGACATATGAGGAGTAGCTGAGGTCCCTTGGTTTATTTCACAGAATCACAGAATTACTCAAGTTGGAAGGGACCTCAAGGATCATCGAGTCCAACCGCAGCCTAACCATAGTACCCTAACTCTAACAACCCTCTGCTAGATCACATCTCCAAGCACCACATCCAAACAGCTCTTAAACACATTTGATCACCCTCTTGGCAGCTGTACAGCTTCTTTGTGATGGGAGTAGAGGGACAGGTACTGATCTGTTCTCTCTGCTGACAGTGACAGGACAGCAGGGAAGGGAACAGCATGGAGCTGCATCGGGGGAGGGTCAGGCTGGGGGTTAGGGAAAGGATCTTCACCAGAGGGTGACAGGGCACTGACTGGAACAAACTCCCCAGGGCAATGGTCATGGAGTTCAAGAAGTGTTTGGACAATGTTCTCAGACATAGGGTTTGGATTTTGGGTGATCTTGTGTAGAGCCAGGAGTTGGATTTGATCCTTCTGGGTCCCTTTGTCTTTCTTTTTTTTTCTTTGGTACTGAGTGATGCCCCCGGGGGTCTTGTCAACATCCTTATCAGTGACATAGACAGTGGTATGGAGTGTACTTTCAGCACTTTGCTGATGGTACCAAGCTGTGTGGTGCAACTGATACAATGAAAGGAAGCAGTGCCATCCATAGGGACAGGCTTGTATCCTGGGCTGCATTGACAGAGGGGCGACCAGCAGGGCAAGAGTTGGTTGTTCCCCTTTGCTTCCCCTTGTTAGGCCCCATCTGGATTACTGTGTGCAGACCTGGGGCCCCCAGCATAACAAAGATGTGGAGTTGTAGCACATCCAGAAGAGGCTATGAGCATGTTCAGAGGGCTGGAGCACCTCTCCAATGAGGAAAGTTTGAGGGAGAGCTGAGCTTGTTAAGTCTGGAGAAGGGAAGGCTCTGGGGGGACCTCATTGCAGTCTTTCTGTAGTTAAAGGGAATTCACAAACAAGAGGGAGACTGACTTTTTATATGGGTAGGTAGTAATAGGACAAGGGGGAAGACTTTAAAGTAAAAGGGGAGATTTTGTAAAGTAAAAGGTTAGATGTGGAGAAGAAATTCTTTGCTCAGAGTGTGGTGAGGCACTGGCACAGACTGCCAGAAGAAGCTGGAAGTACCTATTCCTGAAGCATCTCAAAATCTCCCATGCCTGTCCTTCAGGAAATGTAGTAGAAATCTGTGTGCTGATGCTAACTGCAGCTTGCAAACCTTTTTTCCACTAGGGGAAGTCGATTGATTTTGTGGATGTGAATGAGAGCAACATGCGCTGGATACAGGACTTCCGTATGAAGTCATATGCAAACCCTGCCAAGCTGGAGTCAATTGATGGTAAGGTCTTTGCTGTTGGCTTATGTGTCACTTCCATTTATCAAGAAACAGATTCTTCTTTATGTTACGCTTTTAAAGAAGAAGGGTACAGAAAAGGCATGAAAGCTTTTCTTTTAAGAGGAAGCCATAGCAACTACATTTATCTTCCTTCTTACTATTATGTTGTATTTTTGGAAAATGCTTATTAAAAAAATTAATATTTGAAGTAGAAGCTAGCACACAGAGCTTTTAAACTTTGTCTACATAAGAAATGTTTCATCAAAAATGTGTCCTAGGACAAAAAACTTCTACCTCCTCTTCTATTCCACATAGATCATTTAATTTCCTTAGTTCTTTCAGTCTATGAAATTTTTGAACAACTTATACTGTTGTCTGAAGTTTGTTGAATCTGAAATGAATTTATGGTCAGGTGGTTTTTTAGTTATGTTAGTTTTTGTTCCTCTTTACTAGGTGCTAGATACCATGCACTGCTGATTCCAAACTGCCCAGGGGCTATGACTGACCTTGCAAACAGTGGGTACCTGGCAAAAATATTGCAGCACTTCTGTGCAGAGAACAGTAAGTGAACATCATCTCATAGGGAAGTCCTAATTCCCTGGTACGTACTGGAAATGTAATACAGCACAGAAGAAGCAGTCTAGGAGGCTTCTAGAGTGCGTGGAAGATAATATCATGTTGCAATTGATAAGAGTGCATACTAGGGGAGGTGCCTCACTAGATGTGATCTTCACAAACAGAGAAGGACTGGTGGGAGATGTGGAGGTCAGGAGCTGTCTTGAGCAGTGCAACCATGTTAGATTTTCTTGGTGAAGTTAGGAGGGGAACTCAGCAAAACTGCTGCCTTGGACTTCTGGAAGGGCAGACCTTGAACTGTTCAGGACACTGGTAGGGGAGGGTCTCTTGGGATTCTTTTCTGAAAGGTAAAAGGGGTCCAGAAAGGTTGGTCATTCTTAACAAAGGAAGTGTTAAAGGCACAGGAGCAGGCTGTTCCCCTGTGCCACAAGATGAGCTGGTGAGGAAGAAGACTGGCATGGATGAAAAGGGACCTTGTGCTGAAGCTCCAGGAGCAAAAGTCTGACTGCCTGTGGAAGAAGGGATGGGCAACCTGGGGAGAGTACAAAGAAGTTGCTAGGATATGCAGGGAGAAAATAAGAAAGTCAGAAGCCCAGCTTGAACTCAACAAGGTCACTGTAATAAAAGGCAACAAAAAACTTTTTAATGAATATATTAACAATAAGGGGAGGGTTAACAAGAATCTCCATCCTTTATCTCCATCCTCTGCTAGATGCAGCAGAGAATGTGACTGCTGAAGATAAGGAAAATGCTGAGGTTCTCAGTGCTTTCTTTACATCTGTCTTAAAAAGTCAGACCAGTTATTCTCAGGGTACTCTACCCCCTGACTGGGAAGTCTGGGATGGGCAGCAGAATAATAATTGTTTCCACCTGAATCATGGGGGGTTTAAAGACCTACTGTCCCACCTGGACTGCTGCAAGTCTAAGGGTTGAGATGGGATCCACCTGAGGGAGCTGGTGGAGTTGATTGCTAAGCTGCTTTCCACCATCTGTCAGCGTTCCTGGAGAGGTCTTGAAGGTTTGAATGCTTGCCAACATGACTCCCATCTACAGGAAGGATCGTATGGAGGATCTAGGAAACTACAAGCCTGTCTGCCTGGCCTCGGTGCCAGGAGAGGTTATGGAGCAGATCATCTTGAATGAGATCCCACATGTGTGGGACAGCTAAGGGATCAGGCCCAGTCAGCATGAGTATATGAAAGGCAGGTCCTGCTTGACCAATCTGATCTCCTATGAGTGGGTGACCTGCCTTGTTGATGTGGTCTACCTAGAATTTGACAAAGCCTTTGACTCTGTCTCCCACAGTGTTCTCCTGGAAAAGCTGGCAGCCCATGGCTTGGACAGGTAGACTCTGCTGGGTAAAGAACTGGCTGGATGGCCAGGCCCAGAGAGCAGAAGTTATGGAATGAAGTCCTAATGGCAACTGGTCATGAGTGGTGTTGCCTAGGAGTCAGTACAGGGACCCATCCTGTTTAATGTTTATTGATGATCTGGATGAGGGAATTGAGGTGCACTGTCAGTAAGTTCATAGATGACATGAAATTGGGAGGAAAAGTTAATCTTGAGGGTAGGAAGACTCTTTGAAGGAATCTGGACAGGCTGGATTGCTGGGCTGAAGATGGTGGGATGAAGTTCATCAAAGTGCCAGGTCCTGCACTTTGGTCACAACAGTTTCAGGCAACGCTATAGGCATGGAGCAGAGTGGCAGGAAGACTGTGTGGGAGAAACTGACCAACACCCCCAGGTCTGTGCTTGGCAGAACATGAGCCAGCAGTGTGTCCAGGTGGCCAAGAAGACCAGTGGCATCCTGGCCCATGTCAGAAATAGTGCAACCAACAGGAGCAGGGAGGTGATGGTATCTCTTGTACTCAGCTCTGGTAAGGCCGCATCTTGAGTACTGTATTCAGTGTTGGGCCCCTCACTACAAGAAAGACGTTGAGGCGCTGGAGAGAAGGGCAACAAGGCTGGTGAGGGGTCTGGAGCACAAGTGTTATGGGGAGCTGCTGAGGGAGCTGGGATTGTTTCTTCTGGAGAAGAAGAGGGTCAGGGAAGACCTTATTGTCCTCTACAACTGCCTGAAAGGAGGTTGTGTGGCAAGGTGGGGGTCTGCCTTTTCTCCCTGGTAACTAGCAATGGGATGAGAGGGGATGACCTCGGGTTGTACCAGGGGAGGTTCAGGTTGGCTGTCTGGAAAAAAAATTCTCCAAAAGAGTGGTCAGGCATTGGAATGGGCTGCCCGGGAAGGTGGTTCAAGAAATGTGTAGATGTGGAACTAAGGAGCATGGTTTAGTGGATGACATTGGGGTGGGTGGATGGTTGGACTAGATGACCTTGGAGGTCTTTTCCAACCTTAATGATTTTGTGATCACAGAATCACAGAATTGCTAGGGTTGGAAGGGACCTCAAGGATCATGAATCTCCAACCCAAACCCAGATACTTAGCTAAATGAGATAGCCCTACTACTTCAGTATTCATGTAAGACTGTTACCTGAAGAATGTTTACACTGTAGTTCTGGGGTGGTGTTGCAGTGTTCAGAATTGTAAAGAGGTTGTTTTTGGGAGCGGTAGGGGGGCTGGAAAAATGTATCTTCACTTAAATAGTATCTTCTTTGTGCAAATAAATAATAATTCTCTGCAAATAATAATATTTTTTGTGAGAAGGTTCTCAGGTTCAGAAATGCTTCTTGGTCGATAGGATTCAAGATTCAAAGCCAAATATGGGATATACCAGACTAGTCATTAAAGCCTCAGCAGATTGATATTTTTGACAGTTTGAAGATGCTTACAATTTCTTAAATGTACTTTGATCTTTCTCTAGAGCCTATCTGTGCAGTTGGACACGGTGTTGCAGCTTTGTGTTGTGCCACCAATGAGGATAAAACCTGGGTATTTCAGGGATACAGCCTGACAGGGGTAGGTTGAGCTTTCATCTCATTTCCTGGGATTTCTTGTTATCCTATTACAAGGATCTTTTCCTGTCCAAGGCCCTGTGGCTTAAGATGGCAATGCCATCTTATTCTAGAACTTAGAACTTTCTACACACACATCCATCAGCTTGGTGTGCTTAATTTACATTCAAGGAGCTGTTATTGGAACAACACCATTCATGAGGGAATTGTTTCCACTTCATCTTGCACACTGAGAGTGCTTTCTTTCCTGTATACATTCAAGACATGATGTTGTGTTAGTCCTTGGAAAACTTCACAATTGAGATTAGGGAGAACTGTGGGTATGATATGTTAAAGATGCTGCTTATCTGTTCTAGTTAAATAAGAAGTGTGTGAATATCAAATGTGGAGCAGATCTTCCTGTGGTGTCATTCTTTCCTTCTCTGTTGCATGAGGATTTTCAGTTTGCTACCTGAGGAAAGTCCATAGAAGCTGTCTGTGGTCACTTAGTTTTATGCTTTGTTTCATTTTCATGGTAGTGGGAAATATAAATTACAGAGTTCTGCCCATCTTTTTTTTTTTACAAAAGCAAGACAATTATTTTTTTCTTTTTCAGCCCTCTGTGTATGAACTAATAAGGCAGCCTAATTTTGCCAGTTTGCCCATTATTGTGGAAGACTTTGTGAAAGACTCTGGAGCTACGTTTAGCGGTACGTCACTCTTGTTGACCAGCACTTTGTTTTGTGGCTGTGTTGAAAATAAACATTTGCATGCCCATTTGACACAGGAGAGTTTCTACTGCTCTGCAGATTTGCAGTCCATGCCTGCAGGGAAATGTCTGTGTGTAGGCAGCATTCTGCAGCTGTTTCTTTGCTGCGTGGCAGGGAGCATGTGCTCTACTGGGAGAGGTTAAGTGCACAAGGATTTGGGGCTTATTTCAAGCAGAATGTGCTGTCTTGTTGAAATCTGGAGACAGTATACTAAATGCTTTTGGTTGCTCTCATCAGTTATCCTCTAGCTCTGAATAAAATGTGGTGATCAATCTCATTTTTTCAGTATTAGTCATTTCATTGTTTATTATTAGCTAAATGTAGAAGTTTACCTTTCAAGGGTTGTCCTTTTAGAGAAGGGCTCTCTAGTGAAGTTGTTGCAGGAGTGGGTGCTTACGATCGTCCCTTCTGTTGGGGCTCTGGATTCAGTGAGCAAATCTCCCTGGTCTTAATAGTTACCTTCTGCATTAGTTTTGAGATGAAACACTGAAACTGAAGCAGTGTCCCCTAACGCACCTGTTGTTTTTTTTTCCTCCTGTATGCAGCCAGCCAACCAGATTGTGTACATGTTGTGCTGGACAGGCACTTGGTGACAGGACAGAATGAAAATTCCACCCTTCCAGCAGTCCAGAATCTTCTTATTCTTTGCAATGTCAGGTGAGCAATATGGGAGATGAGGACTAGGAACAGATAATGTCAAAGAATCTTTAGCTCCAGGAGTCTTGTCCCCCAGACGTGTTCTTCCTTGTTTAGCTGCTGAAGTGCATGTTGTCTGTGCTTGGATCTATCTGTTCAGTCTGATAAGTCTTTTGTTAAAAAGGCATTTGTGTAAAGTGGGTTGGAAAGTGCAGGCTTATTCATCAAGACTGGTGGAGTGAAGCAATAGGCTTTTCTAAATAGTTCTGTTAAGCAAAATTTCTCTTGTATGGTTTTTATTTGTTTTTTCCCAAGTTAGCATTTAGCTATATATTAGGATTCTGGGAATTAACAGATTTCTTTGCTAATAGCTTGGCTGTTTGACTGTCTCTTTCATCTTGTCTGATAGAAGATTGCATTTAAATAACCACAAAAATCTTCTTTTGTTCAGGTGAATGTGTGTTAGAAGTCCTTTCCTGGATGTGGACTAACAGGTGATGTCATGTTTGGATGTGTTTCATTCAGCAGGAAATAAAGGAGAAGGTCTCTTTGCAAATAGGATGGATGAAGAGCCAGCAGACTAAGGACTCACTTGTCCTTTAACTGGATAAAAAGTGTTTAAATTTCTATCCTGGACTGTGAAGTGACTGTGATGTTGAAGTGGCAGTATTAGGTTCTCCGTATACAGACTGGAGGAAGGTTGTGAGTAAGAGAATTTGGAAGTGCATCCTGCTTCAGAAGCAATTATGAAACCACCTTGTGTTTGTTACTACATCTTCACTGCTTCTCTCCAGACCCTTGACTTAGGTGGTGAGGAACTGTCCTGTTTAAAACAAAGAACAACAAAAAAACAGTGGCTATGAATGTTGTTTACTGAGGATAAAGACAGTGTTTGTGGCTGACGTTATACCAGTCATTTCTAGTTCAAATATAAGACTCTCCACACCGATGTGTCCTTTCAGAGGTGTTCTTACCTTTCTTTTGGTAGATCACAAACTTACTGTCTGAATTCAGAATGTATCTGTGACACTTACATATAATTGGAACAGGATGGAAAATGCTGAGCTGTGTACAATAAAGCAGAATCAGTTGTCTGAAGGTGTTTCACTGTGGTGCTGCTGCTGGCATGATGTGCCCTTGTTTTCCTCTTGCATGTTCACATTAATGGTATTCAGTTTAAAATTATTTTTAAATTGCCCTCTAATTGGTTAGCTGTTCTGCTTTATGGTGTGTATGTTACCATTATTGTTTCTCTCTAGCAAGTATGTTGCAATCGTCTTGCTGAAATCTTATGGACAAAAGAAAAAACGTAGCAGAAAGCATGGATCAGTCTTGTGAAGAATTGTATGATGAAATCTGACTTTTTCTTTCTGTGTATCAGATGGAACTGTTTTATTTATTTTAACACTTTTAGCTTTGGTTTAAATCCTCATTTCTGACAAGCTTGCTTACAGATTTGTTAGCCTCTGTCACCATCAGAACATACTTTCCATCTGGATTTCTAGCAGACTATCTGCTGAAATGATACAGAAGGCTTTTTGTACTTGTGCTGCAGTAGTATTTGTAGTTAGGGTCATTTTGTCTTGGATGTTGTGTGGCTACAGCAAGGATGCTCTGTCCTTAAAAGCTTTGAATACAAAAAATGATCTTCCCATCCCAGGCTCCATTGACTTTCTGAGTTTCTGTGTAGGGAACTTGGGCTGTACTTGGGTATTTCACCTCCTGGAGGAGATGGGTGGCTCCTATTATGAAACAGTTCTGGATCTAACGCCAGACTGCAACTGCAGAGCAAAATCTTCTTTCTGAAAGAACCTGAGAAGCTACAAGCCTGTCATATTTTTCAAACTTTGCTTCCATGCAACTTTGTCTAAATAATTAGACCTTCCGTTTCCTGTCTGTGCATCAAAATAAAGTGTTTAGCCTGTATCCCCTTTTCAGTATCCCCTTTTCATTCAGTTGCTGTGAAGTTCTGTACAGTCTCATCAAGGAACTACCAGGTGAACAAAGAATATTCAGACCTCTCCGGGCTTTAATCAGTTCTTTATTGTACACTTTTCCTTATTTTTTCCTGGTAGTCTGCTGAAGTTGCTTTGTTTGTATCTCTATCAGGAAGTACACTGATATACAAAGTACATTGCCTTTAAATTTTTTGTAATGCTTCCTTTTTGCTTCATAGAAGCAGATGTTACTATGTGTATTTTCATTCATTCAGGTGACCATGCTTTGCTTGTGGTCAAAGTGAAAAGCAGGCTTGTAAAATACAACCCAAGCAGCCAGGAGGTGATTTTTTTTTCCTGAGGTTTTCCTTTTGCCAGCAGATTACTAGAATTGCTCCGTGCCTTAAAATGACATATTCTCATCTCCCAAGTTGTAAGAACATGGTATGATAACACTGGTCAGTAGTGAAGTTTTAAGTATTTTTCCTACCCAGGAGTGCACAGCAGATATTTGTTTTTTTGAGAAGGTTCATTTGCATATAAGAGAAATGTTCCTGTCTATATCCTTGTGACTCTTGACCTTTATCAGTGTCTTACCTGTGATAGAGTTAGCATGTACACCCCAGGGATGCTAATCTTTAGCTTAAAGTTAATTAGAATGTAAAGATTGTGATTCACTTGGTGATGTGAGTCAGAAACCACGAATAGCTGATTTGGCCTGGTCAGAATCAGCTAGAGGCAATATCAGATGTTTTGACATACTTGTTTAGCATGTCTGCTGCAGAGCATTTGTTTTCCTTTCAGAGCTGAAGCACACTATAGCTGTAGTTACTTGAATATAGGTTAGAAAGCCTGCAGTTCTCTTATCAAGAGGAAGAATGAGATGTCTGCTTTAGGGAAAAGGAGGAGCAGTGCATGGTGAGTCCCTGTTGTTGGAATGAGATGCAAGCAAACAAAAAAGGCTGAAGGACTTGACAGGAGATAAGAAAAGGGCCTTTAATATATGTGCTGAGCTACGATGTTCGAATTGACACTTTCTTTCCATTTCTATTTGAGTAGAAGTTGCAGGTTTGCTTTTTATAAGCAGGCTTAACACATGGGAGCTTATTCTATTTTACCCTGATATTCTGATGGGCAAACTGACATCTGCTGGAAGCATTAGAGTGCTTCTGCAAGATGCAGATCAGAAACACTTGTGAGGTGAATCCAAAGGGAGAAGGAAGCTTTCTGAGATGATTTGTCCCTAGGATGTTCTTTGCAGCAGTTGTTTCACAGCTGCGGAGAAGCATTCCTGTATTTTTCAGGAAATCACTCAAGATTTCACCACCACATATCACTGTATCTTAGTACCACACTCACCACCAGAGCTGTGTAGTTGATCCCTGCAGAGAAGAAAGGAAAGGCAGAGAGCAGGTAATAAGAGCTGCTGCCAGCAGTTTTACACAAGGTGAGGAGGGATGCTTTAAATAACATATTTGCATGCTGAAGCAACAGCTTCTTGGAGGTGATGGAAATGTTGATGCCTTTTGCATCATAATTGAATTTAGATTTGGGATGTAACAATAATGACTAGATCTTTCAGGTAAATTCAATGTTTTCAGGGCAGAAGATTGAATAATAAGGTGAATGGGCAAATCAGCAACACACTGGGTTTTGGTCACGGGTCCTCTGTGCTACTATATCTCTCTCACAGCTTAATAATGTAGCTGCAGACAGTTTAGATTCTCTGGAGCCAGAGAAGGTGTCTGGCAGCTTAAGTTTTTTGGATGAGGGAACATTATCTCTTCAGAAAGCTTTCAGAACATTTTCAAGCTCCCTCATAGTCTCACAGCCACAGCAGGGGCTGGAAATCAGAAATTGAGGATATTTTATTCTATCTCAATGGCTAAGCAAACAAAATTCTGTCTTAGATGGCTGAAAATACAGTCACTAACTTACAGTGTGAAATCTGTGGACTCTTTTTGTAAAGGCTATACTCTCCTGTACCTCTCTTACACCCTCATTTGAAGAATACAAGAGATCCTGAGAGCAATTGTTGGGGGCAGCAGCTTGGGTTGTGCGATGCAAGAGGATGTTCAAAGATGAAAAGCTCTCCCACCCACCGAGCTTTGTGTGCTTGCATAATGTGTAGAAGCACCTGCAAACACACTGGAAGGTTGATCTTTGCACTTCTGCTCATTGGTTAGTTGCAGCAGTATGAACTATGGAAAAGAGCTGTCTGTGCTGTTTTAGCCACGAGGTGGTGATACTGCTCCACACAGACGTCCTCGTTCCTCCTCAGCCACCAGCAAACTCCATACCCAAACAGCAAGTGCAAAAACATTACTTTCCTCTTGTCAGTTCCCAACGATGGGCTTGTCATGTTGGTGCACCTGTGCTGGGCAGCTGGCATACAGCTAAGAGAGGCAGAAACCTGTGACATCACCCAGAGCTTCAATAGCACAAAATACATGTCAATGCTGGACTATATATTGGGCTGTATGCAACAAGCTGTACCTTGGGACTTCCATAGGATGTGCTGTCCCCTGCTCCTTCCTTTCTTAGTGGGACAAGGGTAGCATCGTTTGAAACTTTCATGAAAGACTTCTGTGTTTTGTCATCATCTGCTGCTTCAGTGCTAATGCTACCCTTGCATGCTTTCCTTGGTAGAGATTATCCCCAATTGGAATAGGCTGTTGCTAAACCCCTTTTCTCCCAAAAGGTCTCCATCTTAGTTTTGCTTTATGTAAAGCTGAGGACCAGTGCTGAATTGTAGCTAATTCTTTCAAGTTGTTGGTGTCTAATTTTGAGCAACTGATGACAGTTAGGTAGGTGTGCTGCCACCTGAAGTGAGTTTGAGGAGCCTGTGGGGTTGGTTTCTTGATCTCCTAGGTTAAGCACTAGCAGTGAAAATCCCACGTATCTCTGGGAATAAGAGAATGGGACTTGTACTGCTAGGGTGCTGTGTTTTCTTAGGCAAGATTTTGTCAAGAGGATGCTGTGATTCTATGAACTTCCCAGGATAAATGGGAAATGAGAGTAAGCAGCAATTGTCAACCTGATTAAAGGTTAGCAGCATGGCCAATGCGTGTATAATAGCATTTATAGTCTATTAGATTTGTAGATATTTGAGGAAAAACTCTTTGTGTTGGCAGATGCCACTGTAAGAAAACTCTTCATATGGTAGGAGGTTGATCCTTTCCCTGTTGTTTGAGATTGGGGATCAGAAGATCTGCATTTCTCAGCCCAAAGAGCAGTCCTCCTGTGGCTTTTCCACTGGGAAGCAGAGTGCAAAAAGTGTTTTCTTAGGTCTGAAATCTTCCTCAACAGCTGCTGGCCACTAGGGGAGACAGGATGCTGTACTAGATGGATTTACAGTCAAACTTGGCTTCGTTTTTCTTGAGGAGTGCTGGAGATGTTTATCCATTAGACTATTTTGAAACCTGAGCTGTTGTCTGTAGTAGTGACAGTTATCTGGGAGGGCAGCATCTACTGTCAATTTCAAAATGAGTTTTGTTTCCTGGCGGAGGGGAAACCTCTGCATGTTGATGTTAGCAGAGGGACTTGTGCTGTTAAGTCTCTATTTTCTAGTATAAAATTAGCTAAGTCCATATAAAAAGATTAGACTGAAATGTTGAGTGCCCACAGCTCTTGAAGAGACTGTGTTTGTGTATCAGCAGCTGTAACCTTGCTATTTCCTTAATGAATGGATAATAAAAAGTGACGTATGGAGTCCAGAGCAGAACATGGGATTATCATTTTTTTTTTTACATTAATTTGCTACAATTTCCAATTTCATGCTCAACATTTTTAATAACTTTGTGCTCAACGTGGTAGGTTACATTTTAGTCATGAAGATACAAAATCACTGAAATTAATTATTTTTTCCCTGTACGTAATATATAAATTCAAAAAGCTGTGAGACAAAATGTTTCATTTGACCCCAAATAAAAGGTGTTTTTTGCTTTTTAATTCCACTTAGGCTGCTTATTGTAAGTCTCAAATTTACTTGTCATCGTTTTAGCGTGGTTATTTTTTCAGTTGTGTGAACAAAGCAGAAATTATTCACTTGCCCACTTATATTCTGTGCTCCCAAGCTAAGCTGCCTGGACAGTCTGTTAAACAAAAAGTGCTTTTTTTTTCTAAAGGAATTGCTTTTTTTTTTTTTTTTTTTTTAATTAGGTTTCTACCACTTAATTCCCTGCTTGAGAACTACAGTGAAAATAAAAGCTTAAAATGTTAATTTAGATCCTTACTTAGCCCTGAGTGGAATCTGTTGTTAGAGGCTCTATTACTTTAACATGCTTTTCTCTTGCAGCAGTACTCAGTGACTCAGGATCTCTATGCACAGAAGCTTACAGGATCCCATAGAATGGATCAGACCCATGTGTGTAGGGAGATGCAGCACTGTTTCTACTTGGAGTTTGGAACTGAAGCATAGAAAGAGCAATCTTTTCCAGCCTGGTATGCCAGCAAAATCTTGGGCACAATTGCATTCTCTCTGCAGTTGCAGGAGGTGTCCATAAATGCAGATGTGGATTTGTCCCAAGGTAGCCTCTGCAATATGAGTATGGTTACTGGGCCAGTCCCCACTCCCCTCAACCCAGAGAAATTCCTGCTTTGGAGTGTAGGGTCTCTCTCCCTGACTGTCTCAGGAGAGACTAAACCTTACCTCTGGCACTTCAACCAAAAGCACCTGGAGGTGTACTGCAGATATTTGCCCCCAGCAAAAAGAAGGTTGATTGTAGCTGTCTGTGCTGGTACTTCTGGGGCTGGGGCTGCTCAGGTGAAGCCCATCTTGTGGCAACATCCTGGTCACTGGGCTAAAGTGATAAAGGGAGCTATCCCTGCACTAAGGCTTCGGAAAGACTTGCAAGAAGGCTTGCCAAAGGTGCCTGGGAAGCACTGGTTCTAGGTGAGTTTAATGATTTTTAACTCAAGCCTTAAAGTTTGCGTACTTGTTCTTTGGATTTCTTCTCCTCTGTTTTATTTCTCCCTTCTGGCTGAATGTTGGTGGTTATGTTTCAGGATTTCTAAGCTTTTCTCTATGATTGTGATAGCTAGAAGCCTTTCTGAGAAACTGTAGGTATCTCTTATACTCAGTCTCTTAACTGAGGAAGCATAGGGCAGTTGCTAGAAGGAGTTTATGAACTGGCTTCAGACATGACTGTAGGAGAGATGAATGAAGCTGAAAAAATAGTTCTGTAAGGAAACTCTGTGTGGATAAACAGATGCGTAGGCTGAAGGTTTATGTAGTTGCTGGGGTCTTGCTCTGTTTCAGAATGGATGTGGACTTTGAGGCTCAGCTATGTACATTAGTCACTGCAAAACACCCAGCCTGTGCTGAAGACAAAAAGCCCCAGTACTGAAATGAGAAACTCTAGCTGCTACCAGTGCAGGTAAGGATCCTGCTCCCTCTGCTCTTGACTATGTCTGTAGTTAAGTGGAGTTAAGCTTAGCTGTTACTGGAGCACCTCTGTCCTGTCTCTCCTTCCTCTGTAGCTGCAGGAGCACTGTCTTTTGAGCAACTTTTTGAATGCCTCAGAGTTACCTTTGAACCTTGCTACTGACTGGCCAGCTGCTTCCCTGATATGTGAGCTTACAGATCCTGTAGCTCTGCTGGTGGCATGAGGGTGTAGGGCACTCGCCTCATCCAGGAGCAAAAAGAGTTATTTCTTGCAGCCATGTTCCTCTTCAATCCCAAATATCTTCAATCTTCCTTCCATCCCATACTACTCCATGATCTTTATGATTCATTTCTACTGCTTTTAAGACTATATTTGTGGTTTGGAAATGGAATCTAGCCAAATTTAGCTGCTTGATCTTATTGTGATTTTTTTTTTCCAGTCCTGATCTGGTGCTCTTGTTGCTGCTGAGAGGATGAGGCAATTGTCTGGTGTTTCAGCAGAGATCAAGTATGGCTTGTACTGCTGCTGAATCCTTCATGGGTATTTTCAAGAGATCTGTAAATACTTATTGGCTTATTGTGTTTCTGAAGGAACTTCAGGTTTATTAAAGAAGGAGAAAGAAATGCTTCCTTCTAGCAAATGGGAAGTAGGGAAGGAGATAATTGGTGATTTGCAACCTCAAATTGCATTGAGGGTAATTTGAAGCTGGGAAATAGTCTTGTTTGGAGCTGCTTCAAAGGATGCTGAATGCGGTCACAGCCTGACCTGGGAGGAAGAATGGGGCAGTGTTGCTATAGCCTGGGAGTAGATATCCTGCAACTGTTGTAAAAGTAAAACCCTTCCAGCTGCCACAATCAATCTTTAAAAAGCAGTAAATTCTATTTCTCGCCTACCTGTAACTTGAGGTGTAGTCCTGGTGGAGAACAGCAGCCCTCTGTGGGAGCTGAGGCCTCAGCAGCTTAAAGCTGAGCTGTTCAATGCAATGTAGGGCCTCATCTCAGCTTATCACAGCCCTAAATCTGCTTCTTTGCAAGGAGATGATGCTCTGGGTTTACAGGTATTCATGGTAGCAGCTTGAGCCATCCTCCCTCTCAGCTGTCAGGAAGTGCCTGGGGCTGTATACTAGTAATTAATGTTCAATTTGATTTCAAGCCTATGAATGGGAATATATGTTTCTGTGTGCCTTGGTGAGGTACTTTCTGTAGTCAATTATCAGAAGTCTGCTGGTGATATTGCCTTGTTATCTGACTGCTTTAAATAATGACAGACTACTTTCTAGAGTTACCTTTAGGAGAGCAGCACAATATTGGTATTTATTGGGTTGCTGTCACTGAGAACAGCTGTAAACTATGCCTTATGTAAAGGTTAATTCCCACTGAGACCAGCAGAGGAGAGCAGTGATCAAGATGCTTGATCACTTTTCTGCTTTAAGTTGCTTCAGGGTAATTTCAGAAGCAACAGAGGAAAAGCAGCCTCTTTCTTGCCTTAAATCAAATCTTGGGCAACAGTGCAGAAGGTCTTGCCTTACTTCAACTAGAAGGTTGTGGAAGTGCTTGGGGAGAGGTTAGCCTCTCCTTTCTTCTCCTGATTCTGCCCATACTGTTTTCAATCAATAGTTTAGAGATGTGAGGTACAGCCTACATGTCCATGAGGAGGCTTTTGCTGTTCAGAGACCAAATGTCAGTGCTGGTGAGCAATTTGTAGGGTCCTGTGATGAGCCACTGCTCTTTGCTTTCCCAGCTCTCTCCCTGCATAAACATCCCCTCTCCTCTGAGCTGTCTCCTGGCTTCTTGCAGCAGCATGCAAACCTCGAACAGCTGGAACCTGTTGTGAAAGCCAAGATGACAAATCTGAGTAGTGTGTTGTACATTCATGTGTATTTCTTGACGACAGTCCATCCCTGTGGAACCATGGCTGTGTCTGTCAGGGGCCTGGAGCACCTTTTAGCTTTCTGAGCCTGACCATTAGGATTTGCTAGCTGCTCCAGGGTTTTACTGGACCAGTCGAGCTGTTCATCTTGTGCTGGACCAGATGCTCACCTAGTGAACTTCGCTGCCTGGAATGCTGATCATTTCTAGTTTCAAGTTTCCTAAATGGGCCTCAATGTGTTGCAGCACAGGAAGTTTCAAAATAAGCTAAAGCAGAAAGATCTACAGAAATTGGCACAGCTCTGAAAATGCTTTGTCCATCTCTGTTTTCTAGCTTGCAACTACTAGTGTTATTGTTTGATTACATGATATTTTTAAGTGTTGCATGAGTTATTTTCTCACTCCTAGGATGCTGTTTCATTTAGGAGACAAACTACCTTGAAATACAAACCCATCAGGAACTGTTGTTCACAGCTTCCCAGCTGGATGATGCATCCACTGAGTTGCCTTAGAGGTGCCTGTTTGTTTGTGGGCATTTGTCGTGTTAAGCTAAACCCATAACAGGTGTACTGTCATCTCCAGTGATGTGCTCCTTGGGAAAGGACACTAATGTGTACCCTCTCCTAAGACTTCGCTTGTATTCTCTTCCCTTGTGAGTTCATCCCTGTGTTGTGTTTTCTCAGGAGAACTCTAGGCTAAAAGATGATCCCTGGAACGAGAGGCACACAGGGAGAGCACTCCCCAGGAGCAGCAGCTGAACCTCATCCTGCCATCTAGGTGAGCTAATAGCCTGTACAGAGGTTATCACCTGCCAGTGAACGTCCAGTGGCAACTGCACAGGCTTCTCTATACAGCACTTTGTCTGTGCACTTCCACAGCCCCAGATTATGGGGATACGCCAGCTCTTCACCTGTGTTGTTGCATCTGATATTTACTATATTAAGCAGGCTTGTTCATGTGCAGAAATATTTCTCTTAGGTTGAGAGTTCCCATATTACCCTATGATCTGTTCTATTAGTAAAGGAGCAATTTTATTTGAGCCTCCCAGTACTGTGCAGATGTGACTACTTCAGCTCTCTTATCAGATCTGCATCTGGCTTGTGAGCGTACAGCATCTGTCACTTTGGCTGAAACAACAGCTCTGTTTGCTGTTCTGACAGTACTACCAGTGGGTCCAACTGAGCTTACTGATCAGTCACTCTCTTGGCATGTTTTTCTTGTGTTATTCAAACAGGACATAGCTTGTATATAAACACTGTAGTCTTAATGCTGTTAAGTCTAGAAGTTCAGGCTCATTGAAGAGGAAATAGTTAAATACTGTCTGCATACAAACAGGAACATCTCATGTGCTCTTGATGGAACAGGACCCACATAAGCCAAGAAGGTATTTAATTAGTCTTAACAAAGTACACCATGAAATGTAATCAGATGCATCCCTACTTAATTGAGAGCCCTGTAACTGGAAAGTGATTCATTTAGGTTTAGGTCATCATTCCTCAGAGAAGACTATCACACAGCTTTTCTTTTTTGTGAAAGAGCTTATGGACAAAGAGGAAGGGAGGAGTGATAACAGAGGGCTTTTCTTGTTTGTTTTAAGTAAATTTTGTGGTAGGGTTGGCAGCATTCCAAGGCTAGTAGAAAGAGATGCAGTAACTTGCCCTAAAGACAATACACAAAGCTATAACCAACAATCCTGAGTTGTATCCAGATGTTCATTCTGTCAGCTCAGATTAAACAGTTATGAAGTTAACAAGTAACTGCTTGACTTAGTTACCTAATTTTGAAGTAGTGTAACTCATGCTGGTGTTGTAACAACAGGACCATGTTCAGCTTCAACACAGCAATGAATTCTACCACTCAGTGTGCTGTTGCTGCCACTGCCTTGGCTGCAAAAAAAGGGCAAGAAAGGACTAGAGCCCAGTATTTGTGGTTTCTGTACCACAGCTGGTTCCTGAAAACTGCTTTGTTTTTTTCAAGTCACAGTAAGACAGCATGAGAGACAACTGATTTCTTAACATGTGAGGAGCATAGACAATTAGGAATTTACTACAATATTATGTTCTAGTAGAAATGGAACTGTTATGTCAGCTGAATCACTTAATTCCTTTTAGCAAGGAAGTAAATACATTACAAGGAAAGTAGGTGTTAATTTGCATGTATTAACAAAGTGCCACAAAAACAATGAAGTTTTGTCCCTTTACAAATTGTTTTTTTTAAAAAAGCATAATACAGAAATCTATGCATACACAACATAAGACTTTTACAGGTAAGACATTTGTACATCCATTTAATTTCAGGTGATCCACTCATTCAGCCTTAAGAGTCAGGAGAACTCGGACTCTTTTACTTCCCATTCTCAGCGCTGAACATCCGCTCCTAAAAAGAGAGAAGTAAACAAATCAGTGCCAGTTTGGGAACTGAATTTCGCTTCAGTAATGCAAGTTGCATCACTGCTGAGTTGCTGTCAGTCTACAACTGCCTTGAACTTATGATTAGTATATTTTTTTCCCCCCAAAAAAACATAAAATTCACTTAATTCCTTCTAGAAGACTTGCTCTATACTGGTAGAAAACTTTTCCAGGGCTTGGCCTCCTACAAGGAATACAAGTGTGCCTTATTTCCAGCTTTTTGAAGACTATTATTGGTGTGTCTAAAATCACTGCTGCCAGCTAACAAGTCTAGAATTTCTAGACTTCTCACTTTGAGGCTTTTCATTTAAGATAAGAGTGCTATCTTGATTAGCTGTGAGTCTAAACACTGCCTTGGGCCTCAAAAACCAGATGTCTGTCTATACGGGGCATGAATTCCTTCATGAAACGCACTGGAGTTTATCAAGTTCATTCCATTCAGGTGGCCAGTTTGCAGGCTGCCTGCCCTACATAACATGCACCACCTGTACAAAACCTGATCCAACTTGCTGACAGGTTTCTAATCCTTTGCTGTATCAAAAGCAATTGAGGGTTAGCTGCAGTATTTAAAGGAACATGCAAGGTGGAAAGAGGCAGCACTGCATAGCATCTACCTTTAACATCCTCTCTAATTTTATTGCATCTGCAGCAAATTTTCTGATCCCATCAGATAGTTTCTCCACAGCCATTTGGTCTTCATTGTGGTGCCAGCGGAATGCCTTCTCATCGAGGTGGATCTTCTCCAGGTCACAGGCCTGAGCTGCACCAGGGCAATTGAAAAATAAACAAAACTATTATCAGGTACCATGGGCTACCTAAAAACAGTCTCAAGTTTCTGGCCATCTCCAACTGAAGAGCTGAGAAGTTTCTAACACCATTTTCAGTGTGATTTGCTCTGTGAGCACGCTTTGAGATGCGAGACTCAAAATGCTCATCTGCGTTCTGAAGAAGGTTATCTAGATCATCAGTTTCCTTCAAAATACAGTGTTCAGGGGTGTGCCTTATCTTGTATCTGTTTCTAATTGGTTTGTTACTTTCAGCAGTACTACCAAGAATACTGCAGTGAGATATTCTAAGCAAACAGGCTGAACAATAGGTCTTTGATCCTTTGGCAAGTACCTAACAAAAGCTCAATTGATACACGCCTACAAGCCAGCTAGCACCCTGTGAGTACCAACTACAGCTGTAACAAATCCCAGCATCTGAGCTGAGAAGCAGCATTTTAATAAGGCTACAGAAGCACAAGAATAATGCAATGAGAACATGCACTCAAAGTCATTATGATAAAGTAAGTCTTGCGTGAGGCTTCATCTCTAGTATTTCTGGAGGGAAAACATCTTTTTGGCGTGCCCAGAGCTAACAGCAGTGTTAGCATAATGACTGAACTCTGCTTGGATCTCTGCTAACAATCAGTAAAATTTCATCCTTCTCCTTGTCTCTTCCCCTGAAGACAGGAAAAAGTATTTAAACATGCTCAAAACCCAGTTCCAATTAGTGTACTCAGTGGGAACTGAAACCCTAAGGAAATAACCCTATATAAGCAGCTGTAGTGGTACAACTGTAACATGATCATTTCCTTCAGAGAAGGGTCAAGGTTTAGCCTTAAAGCAGAATGGAAGCACCACAGAGCTGGATGGAACCACATACTCTTAATGTTCAAGAAGAAAGGGAAGGGGAGTTTGAGCAAGTCTGTATTACAGAGAACTGGACTTACCCTCCTTAACACTGAGTGTGGGAGTTAGCTTCACATGCTCTTTGCTGAGCTCTGCCAAAAGCTTGGGTGAAATAGTGAGATAGTCACAGCCTGTGAGTGCTTTGATTTCTCCTGTATTTCGAAATGAAGCACCCATCACAATGGTTTTGTAGCCAAACTTTTTGTAGTAATTATAGATCTTAGTGACGCTCTTCACTCCTAAAGAGGAGAAATTGGTGACTTTCAGAATGCTTCAATCGAATTATAAATGGTTAATTAGAACATACTGAAAAACATTTGTTTCACAAGGGGATTTTTAAAGTTAATTAAAATTTGAACATATAGCCGTTGCACTCAAAAACAAGAAAAGCTAACCTGGATCTTCTGAAGGTTCATAGGTTTTCTTATCTCCATTAGCAACATGCCAATCCAGGATGCGTCCTACAAATGGGGAGATCAGAGTAACCCCAGCTTCAGCACAGGCAACTGCCTGAGCAAAGGAGAACAGCAAGGTCATGTTGCAATGAATCCCGTACTCTGCTTCCAGAACCCTGCAGACATAGGCTGGCTTAAAATGGCAGTTTGCTCACCTACTGTACATTCTAGCAGTAAGTTAATAGGTTAACCTACTGATTCCTCAACTTACATTAGAGATGTGGTACAGTTTACAAGCTTTAAAGTTCAAAGGTAGCAGAACAAAGTTTTACACTGCCAGGCTCCCAGTGATCTACTTAATGTTTTTTCATCAAACCAAGTGCAGATGGTTTAATGTGACATTCCAGGAAACTTTTTATGAATGGCCTGCCCCTTGTATGAACAAACTTTTCCTAATGAACAGAAAGCTCCAGTATGCCACTGTGCTTACTGCAGACCTAGCAACAGACTTCCTGGTGCTGTGCTTTCAAAACAGTTCTTTATTTTAAGTGTAGAATGTGTTTGTCAAGTGCCTGTGAATAGCCAGAAGCATGCTATGAATCAGCACACCAGGTATAGAAGTACTTACTTGCCAGCCTGAATTCCCTCCCATGTTGAAGAAAGCTTTATGAGAATCCGATCTTTACCAATTCCTGCTTCCTTATAAAGGTCAATCAGCCGCCTGGCCCTCTGAATCATTCCTTCTTTATCAAAAGACAACCTTTGGAACAAGAACAGGGCTTCTTTAAAGTTGTGCTTTTTTTTCCTTTTTAATAGCCCTCTCCAAAAGAAGTATCATTCAGAACAATTGTCCTATTTTGTCAGAATTTATGTTCTTGTAACAGGGTTTTTTCCTTGGAGATGCTTCCTTGACTGTAAGCCTGACAAGGAGCTCTGTGCCAACACTGCTGGTGTTTGATTCAGAGAATTCAGAGCTCAATGTGACTTTCCACAAGAAAGCTACAGAATAAAACTTTTTGCAAGTTTTTCCATAATGAATGTATAAACTGTGCTCTAAAGGTGACTTGACAAGGAGCAGACAAATCCTATTTCTAAATAAACTGCTAGAACTGGTCTCCAGGAAATTGAGGGCAATATCACACAGAAGAGAATGAACAAAGCTCTAAGTATCATAGAATGGCTTGGGTTGGAAGGGACCCCAAGGATCATCAAGCTCCAACCCCCCTGCCACAGGCAGGGCCACCAACACCCATATTTAATACTAGACCAGGCCCCATACAGTCTGGCCTTGAACACCTCCACGGACACATACCAGAAGCACGAGGTTTCCCTTGTTTAAGGACCAGTATGAGTACAAACAAACAAAGATCAGATCTGTGTTACTTGTCCTCATGAAGTTTTGTCACCAAGTTAAAACAAGTAAGAGAATGAAGTGCAGTTCATTTAAATATTAACAATACAAACCCCTGCTAGCCTTGTAACACTGAGCTGTCCAGACAAGAATGGATTTCATCAACTCTATCGTGTCTCTCTTTGTATGTACCAAGATCTAGGCTAACCCAGAGGAAAAGCAGCCAACCTTGCATCTACTTCTGTGGACACACGGCCAGGTATCCTCTTCAATATTTCAGCTCCAAACAATACAAAAAGTTTGTCACAAGCATTTTGGATTTGCTCATCTTCTGACCTAAAAACCATGGGAGGGAAAAAAAAATAAAGTGCATTCAAGCCTTGCCATTGATTTAAAGATCAAATTTCACAGCCTATTTAGCACTAAGTTCCTGTGCTCAAACGCGCATTGAGCAGAGCAGAAGCAGTTATGTTCTGCCTTTGGAGAAAGGTACACAAGCAGATGAGTGGAAAACCCACTATGTTGCTAGGATTACAAAACACTATTTGCATTAATAAAGCATCTTAAATATACACCTACTGAGAAAAAGTAAAAAAAAAAAACAAAAAACCCCTCAACTCTTGACTTACCCCCCCAGTTTCTTTCCATATGCAACTGCATCATCCACGAGTTTCTGGTATGCAGGCATCTGAGCAGCAGCCAGTATCAGAGAAGGGTTTGTGGTGGCATCCAGGGGCTTGTACTCATCGATTGCTAGGGAAATCAAGATGGCTTGTTGGAAATAATCAGTTGGCCTGAATGACTCAAAGCATTTTGCTCAGGTGTGTAAAAACAGAAACCCTCTCCCACAATCAGCTTTGCCAGCATAGCTGAATTCCAGCAATCACAGGGGGAAGGAAAGGCGAGGGAATCTCTCTTCCCTCCGTGGTCAGGCATTTGGATTTCTGTTTGTCCACAACTGTTAGAGCCAGAACACAAGTAAAACTCATCCCTTAGAAAAGCTGTTACTGCACTTCAGAACTTGGAACAGTTGAAGACAACTTCTTGGTGTCGGCCCTGGTGATTTCCTTGCACTGCCGGCTTCCTTCCTTCCAAGCATCCCGCAGGATACCTGCCTGCTGGCCTGCTGTGACCACGCGCTGTCAGGCCCTAATCGCAGCTGAGCCGCCCGGCACGCAGGGCTGACTCAGCACTGGGGAGGGCCTCTGCAAGCCCTGCAGCTACTTCGCTTTTCTAGCAGTAAAAGAAAACAGCGCGTTTTTCCATCGCTTCTCCCTAAGCAACGACTGTGACCGCAAAGCTGCTTCACCCCACGCAAACGGGACGGACCTCAACTCACAGCGGCTGCTCGCGACAGGGCAGCGCGCTATAGGAGCGCATTCCGAAACAGACACGCAACTTTAGAGAAGCATCCCAGCGCACGGCACGGGGATCCCAGCGGGGACACGGCTAAAACACAACGCCGCCAACCGCGCTACCCACAAAGGCAACTTCCCCGCCCCCTCTCCCCCATTCCTCCCGCTCACCGTTGAAATCCCCGGTGTCGGCCACCACCGTGGTGTGGTGCTTCAGCTGCTCCAGCGCCGACTCCATCTTCTGCCGTTTCACGGGGGACACCGACATAACTCCGCCACCCGCTGCGACCGCCTTAAACGAACCCTGCGTGCCCGGAGGGGAGCCTGCCTGCGCGCGCACCCGCCGCTCGCTCCCGACACCCTCGGCCCGGAGGAGGGCGCGCCGCCCGCTCCGCCCAATCACGTCTCGGGTGAGGTTGCTGCGAGCCAATCGGCAGCGCGGAGACAAGACGGACGACAGGCAGATGTCGAGCGGAGGAAGGAAGCTCGTCATTGGGTGGCTTGGCGAGGGAGGAAGGGCGGCGATTGGTCACCTTGGTGACGTGCGATGCCGCTCGGTGCGATCCCACTGTCGACGTCATTGATTAACCATCAATGAGCCCAGCGGGGACCCCGTCGTCACGGGTCTCCATCCGGACGGTGAGCTGCGTATCCCAGACCCGCAGCCACAAGCCGTGGCTCTTAACCAGCTCTTAACAACACTTTCCCGAGTTCTGTTGCTTACAAGAGACAGAGATGAAGTTATATGTATAACTTCCAAGAGACAGAGATGAAGGTATCTGTATAACTTAACTATTTTAATAAATCTTATACAGTGCATGGTTATATTATTTTCTCCTTCGTTCAATTACATCAATGTACAGTGCATTACAGCATCGTTTGCAGGCAGTACAAGTAGAGCAGACGCACAGCTCAGTCACATGGGAAGTTCTAAAAGTGACCCCCATTGAGGCTTACAGACACTTTTATTGAAAGAAATGCTCCCGTAGCTACCAGCTTACACTTCGTTCCAATCCCAAGTAACTGTAATTCTGCTGATTCTGTGCAACCTCGTGCACAAGCACAAGAATGGTGCTGTGTTCCCGAGCTCACCGCTCATTTTTAGTTGTAGAATTGATTCAGCCTCCTGTGCTTGTACCACCAGTGGCTCACCAGTTGCTCCTGCTTCTCATCTCCACCCGAATCCAGAGCCTGAGCTTCTCAGGAGGGTTGTTCTCTTCATCTCTCCCTGGCACGGTGACAACCCGTTGCAAATTCCAGCCTTTTCAGAAGCCTTGAAGCTCCCTGCCTGCACCCTAGTTCTGCTGATGCTAACAGCATCCGATTCAAAGACGAAGAAAACAAATAATCCATAGGGAACATTTTTGGAAGATCTAAGCCAAAGCCATCGGTATTCTCCGATTGAGTCATCTGTCCCCCAGCCACCTGCATGGCTTTTTTCCATTGAATGAGCAAGCACAGGCCCAAACCATGCCAAGACATTCACCTTTCAGGGGGTGGCTGTGCTCTGTGGAGGAAGTGAGACCATCCACAGCACCTAAAGGAGAGCACGTGAATGGGGCTCTGTGCTGCCTGGGCCTGAACCCATCCAGCCAGTTAGTGTGAATGAGAAAGGCAAAGCATTCCCCATCATATTTGTTTTAGTGCATTCTTTGCAAGATTGTCTGTCAGTAAAATATAAACACAGTGAGTTCACCTTGCTGTGGGCAGGAAATCTACTATGTGCTTGTTTGAGCATTTAAAACCTTGAGTAAGTTACTGATGCACAATCACTTGATTATATCTCTAGGAAAAGGGATTTTTTCCCTCACCCCTATTTGTAGATTGTAAGAGTGAGGGAACATTTCACTAGAAAGATGCACATATATGCACATAATAAGAGAAAGGAGAATTGAAAAACAGCAGCATCTACTAAATCAGGATTCTTTTCTTTTCCTCGTGGCTACTGATTTTGTATTAAAACAGCCATTCCTTATCAGCAAACATCTCAGATTACTCTTTGCAATGAAAACATGAAGGTGAAGGTGAGTGGTGACCACCCTGGGAACGGCTTTGGGTGTGAGCACACAGCAGGGGCTTATCTTCTCCTTGTTTGAGGCCTGGCTTTGGCAATGCTGCAGCTTTCTGGCCCAGGATCAGCGCCAAGGTGAAGGGCTGAGAGCCCCAGCCTCTGGGTAAGCAGGGATGATCAGGCTGAGCTCACCTATTTGCAGATTCAAATCGCTTCAAAGCCCATTTCCACTGCTGGAAGGCAGCGCTCACAGGTACGGGTATTTAAGGAAGCAGCCCAGTCTTAGGCGTGTTGCAGTTCTAACCTGGTCCAACGACAGGGCAGGTGAGGACAGAAAGGGCAGAGAGCTGGCTGACACCGAGCCTTTGCTGGTGGGCTGCAGGGGGTGTCTGCCACTGAGAAGGACAGGAAGGGTGGGGGAAAGGAACTATTAATGTGGCCCGAACTCCTCTAAGCATTCAGGCTGACTTGTTCTGTGCTGGGTGCTGTGCCCTCTGCTCCCAAGGGGACTGGGAGCACGGACAACCCTGCTTTAAAAGCTCTGTATTGTTTTGTTTTGTTTTCTTGAATCCAGCCATTGTCATACATTCATACCCGTGTGAATCATCATCTGTTCTGATCACATGCACATACAATTTCAGTATAAAATATATAGATATATATATATATATTTATATATATATAAAAAAAAAAACTTCATGCAATATTAAAACACCTTTCCCAACGGGATATGGTCTGAGTGTCTATCCTTATCAACAGTGTTTGAGGAATTGTCCCTTTGATGGCAATTACACTGCTAACTGTGGAGCATTGCTGTCTCTTGTCTAGACTGGGGATCACTGCTTTAATTCCCTTTTTCTGCATTACTACGACTAATAGCTGAAAGAAAGCAGATAGATTTTAATTAGCAGAATCAATCCTCTCCTGGCGGCGCTTCATAATTTCTTGGAGCTCTGTCTCCCCTCTGTTTTTCTAGAATGGAAACAAAAAGAGGAAGTTTGAATTTTAACTTCAAGCTGTGGTTTAGAATTATAATATCCAACTAATTCCAGAAGAGCAAGTATCAAAGGGAACAGCAAAAAGGCAGACTCTACAGTGGAGACAGTGATCTGCCTTTCAGATTTGGGACCCTTCTTAAAAGAATTCTCATCATTTTTAGTGCTGATTGCTTGCTTTAGATTTTGTCTTTTTTTAAATTGTGCTCTTAAAACACTTGTTTAATGGGACATCCAATATACAGGCATCCTTTTGGGTAGGAGTTGCCCAGACTTACCTCCAGCTGGTTTTTTTCCACCGTGATTTTACTGTACACTCGGTTCCCTTCATCACCACACACTTTTTTCAGCTCCTCTCTGTTCAGGGAGAAAAGCTGTGCTCCAGTAAGGATGCCAAGGTGTTCCACCGTCCTGGGAAGACACAAAATCAGAAGTTAAAACCAGTGCCAGATGTGGTCTTCACCAGTGAAGGATGTGTGTTTGGCTGGGAGTTGTGAGGATCAGCAAGACCGTGGCTTTATTTGCAGCTACTCTTAAATCTACTCACTCAGATGGTATTTGCTTGGTAGCACAGAAAAAAAGAGAGCCAGTTTGGGCTCCAAATGTACTTTCTTAAATGAAGAACCAACCTTTCAACTGGCGGCAGTGCTGATCTTACCCTTTGCTGAATGACTTTGCCTCCAGCCACGCTTTGACTTCTTCAGCACTGGATTCGAAGGTGAGGGGCACAAAAACTTCCTGAGGCTTCTCCACTCTGAAATTCCTCTGGGGAGGCTGAATTTTACTGTTTGTGATCTTTTTTAGCAACTCATCATTCACCTCATCCATTTGATGCAGAAGTTCTGGGGAAAGAAAGCACGCTTTTTAGAGCACCTTCAAACTGTGATCCAGAACAGAAGCGTAGAGGGAGATCATCAAGGTTTTGGATGGTGGCAAACTGATGGAGCAGGATTTCCTTGCCTTTCCTCCCAAGCCTGTCAACTTCTTCTGGCTTTTGAATCATCACTTTTTCTTTGGAAGAAAGCTAGATTTCTCCACTGCTCCTCCAGAATATTGGTATCACAAAACAACAGCCAAATGCCCATCATCTGCACAGCGGTCACTGAACCTAAAAAGCTGCTTCAGCTAACTGCCTGTAAGCACATTCTTTGACCTAATTTATATAAAAATATATTGAGACTGATCTCTTGTTTCTTGTGTTGCTACCCTCTCCCGTTCATCATGCTTCATCCAAGCCTAACAGAATTTTGCTCAGCAATGTAAAACACCTGATCTGGCAGTGACTTTGCTGCCATCAGTGCTATCAGGTGGTGACAAGGGACTCCCCAGCCCTGTGATGTTGTTGTGTTTTTGCTTTAGACGATCATCTTCCTGTCTTGAGTTACTTAGTTCCCTTCAGGCTACTGAGATAAACTCAGTGGCAGAGAGGAGAAAAGAAAACCCAGACCATGGGAGACAGCGGAAGTCAGAGAGGCCTAACTGTGTTTTTGAAAGCAGGTTCCCATTTTTCTGTGTCTCTGTGTTGCTGTCTGCTTTCTTCCCATTGCCTCCTTGCCATGAGCTGACCTACACTGCACTCATCAGTCCTCACTGTGACTCCTGATAATCTGCAGATCCCAATCTTCAGCCTTCAGCTTTTGCCTTGCAACCAAACAGAAGTGGGAGGAAGGCTGAACTGGGAGTGACCAGTACAGCTCCAGTGACACATCACCCAGTATCACTTTTTCCTGAAGGCTGAGGAGAATAACTCGATGTTATTAATAGATATGTGACTACAAAGTCTGTAACGTGGGGCTTTCCACTGTCCCAGAAGAGCTTCTGCTTCAAGGAGAATACAGGAAGTGAAGAGATGAACCCTGGCTATGGCTTTCAGCAGCCAGTATGCTACAAGTGTGTTTAGGATGAGGCAAGGGGGTGAGGTGTGCAAGGCTCCTGGTCTTTCTCATGCTCATTGTCTCTGTATGGCTTCTGCAGAGGGAGGGTGTGATGTACATCTCGTATGTGACAGATCTGGTGGCTGGGATTCCCCTTGGAACCATTCAAAGGAACAGGCCAGCTGGGCACTGCATGTGTGACAGGAGACAAGAGCAAAGGAAGTGAGAGAAAGGGATTGACCTGAGTGGGGATGGCTGCTTGGACACAAGTCATGCTGAAGGGAAAGGAGGTTCTCTCCTTGGGAAGAGGAAGGTCAAGCTGGAAGAAGGGTTAAGACGATATTAAGGTGATATTAAATCACCTTTTTGCCCTCCTTTTCTCAGCTGCCTGAGCTCAGTCGGTGAGCTCCTCAGGGCTGCTCTGCTGGCTGGAATTTCCTCCCTACAAAACCATTGCTGCTCTCGTGCTTATCACTAAAGCTGCACTCACTCCTTGTGCAAAGTCTCATGAGAGGGGATGTGCATTTGGTAGGTTGCCACAGCCACATGCAGCCGGACACAGCAGGCAGATCATTATGGTAAAGGTAAAGAAAGAGAAGAAACCACAGGGGGTAGACACAAGCACACGTTCACAAAAAAAGTCCTGAAACACAGAGCTGCCTGAGAGCAGCACGTGTGGTGGAAAAGAGGCAAATGGGAGGCACATACGTTCTTTGGCATCCTGGGGAGAGCTGCGTGACAACATCTCACTTCCCCATTTATCCCCAGCGTAGCTGGCAGGCAGCTTGTGAGTTGGGCTGGATGGCCCGTATCCTCTGGGACTCGGGTCTCCTTTGTACCTCTGGTTAGCCTGGGTGAGCAAGAAAATAAACTTGTAAGAATATTCCTTTTTGTCATTTCCCGTGTTTTATTTTTTGATTGTTTTCAGATATTTTGTCTCCCTGCCACGGTAACGAATGGAGGGACAAATTGCTGTGTCCTCCTTGGGAGGGTCTTCCTCCACTCATGTGTGGAACTGAGTTCAGTTCTGGGGCCTCAGATGAATAAGCACAAGAAGAAAACAAGCCAAAATCCCATTTGGAGCTAAAACATCAATGCTCTGGTAACTGGATGTTGAGTGGGACTATTGCCAAGTGCCCAGAGCACTCTGGAAAGAGGCTTTTTATATTTTCTTAATTAAACTTTTTGTCCAAAGGCCTTCTGGAGCACCTTATCCTTTGCTCAACTTGAGAAATACCAAAGGGGGGAAGAAATTCCATGCTTCCTTCAGGCACTTGGAGCTCTCTGTCACATTTTTGCAATGCAAGGTGCTTGAGAGTGGTATTCACTTACTGCTCACTTGGCTGGAATTTCAGGCTGCCAGCAGTTTGCTCCTACTGCTGAGATGAACTGGTGAGAGAACTGTCTGGTCTAAAATTCCCAGCAGCAGCAACAACAACTAACCTCAGTGCTTTGGTAGCAAAAAGTGCTCTTATGGCTGCATTAGCTCTCTCATCCTGCTTACAGTACAGCCCTGAAAACATCAGTTTCACAACTGAGGAGGTGGTAAACTGTAGGCTGAGAAGTACATGAGCTTGGTGGGAAGGCACTAGCAAAAGGTGAAACTGCTGCAAGCCACTGTAGGCAGCAGATATTTGGGGACAGCTCTGCGTGAGACCTTTTGTCTGTTTGGGATGGCTGCACACAGTGCAGGGGGAGATAAACGGTGGCAAAACGTGGGAGTTTATCACAAGAACCTCCTGGACACCAGCTCTTGTGCTTCTGAGGGTTCCTGCTGTCCTGCACGTGATATCCTAAGAAATCCAGGCTATTCCCAATGGCTGATTATGCCCTGCTACAGGCTAGCAATTAACATCACCTGGCTACACACCTGTTCGAGCTCCTCCAGTTTCACCACATCCAGGATGTTGTAAGGGACATAACCAGCCTGCCCACTCCGGTTGAGCAACTTCCACCACTGCTTATTGTCTTCCAGCACCTGACAGAGAGAGGGGAAAAGTTTGCTGGTGAGACCATCAGATTTCTGGCCTATGTAAGTGGGACACATTGGAAAGAAATTGAGCACACTGAAGTGGTTGGAATAACATTGCTGAGATCAACAGGTCTGCTGCACTGATGTGCAGTTCAGGAGCGAAGCCTTTCCTGAAAAGCATCATAATTTATCCTAACGATGAACAGGGAACTCTGCTAAGTTTTGTCTCTCCGTTGTTGAGATCTTTGTCTTGTTCCTTCCAGGGGAGGAGAGCACACCTCTGGGCACATCGCTCACCTCCAGAATTTCATCCTTCAGCACTGAGAGTTCATTGGCATTTCGTGCTGTGAAATCATAGCGGATTTTGGCATATCTCTTCGGCTGGGCCATTCCCTGCGCCTCGAAATTCCTGCAGGAGAGACAGAAAGAACATTTTTAGAGGACACCTATTGAAGAACTAAGGCCGCACAGGGCCACACAGGTGATGGCTGTGCAAGTGCAGGTTGGACCAGTTGTGTTTGTGTTAGAAGGGGAAGTGCCCCTCTGCTCCTCGGCAGGGAGAAGGGGTGTCAAACACGAGCATGGGTAGAACTGACTGGAAATCTGTGCTTTGTTCTTTTTTTCCAGCAGGCAACACTGAGCTACCGAAAGCTGCAGATCCATAGGAAAAGTGAGTTGAATGTTTCTATTCTACACTTGGTGGGAGGAGAAAAGCATTCAAGTACATTGCTTGGAGATCTGTGGCAGAAGAATGCGTGGCTTTCTATGTTAAACCAGCTTTTCGTTTGGAAAGGAGAAATAAACACAGTAGGTTGTCCCAGGTGGAAATGTGAAGTGAAAGATTTTGTTTGGCCCAAGCTGAAATGTGTTTATTTTTTTTTTTTTCTCTTTTTTCCTGGCTTAGGAAAAAAATGTGCTTATCTCATCTTTTTCCCTCTGGTTGGGATGGGCATAGTGTCATTTTTTAATCCCAAATATGCCTGCAGTATGGGTAAAGCTGCATTGCCTGGTTGTGTAAGTGTAGACAGGAAATATTTTAATGCATTTTTTGTGGATCTTTCTGCCTATGACTCGCAAGCATGTACACAATGCAAGGGAGTTCCAGCTGCTTATGTTCACAACAAACATGCCAACAGGGCGTGAGGTTCTCCTCCTGCAGAGCTACCCCAGCTTATATCAAGGTCCATGTAATTCGATGAAGCCAGTTATACAGCTGCAGGTGGGCTGAAAAAGGTGTAACCTATTGGCTCAGTGACTTGGTACCACGCTTAATTCCGCAGCATAGCCTTCAGTTCACTTGATTTGGGATGGCTCTCAGTCTAGTTATGGTGCAGTCTTTCAGACAGATGGAATCTACCAGTCAAGAAAGGGAGTGGTGGCCTTACCCCGCAGTGCCCTGAAGGCAGGGAGAGGGGTGAAAAGCCTGAGTTACACAGGAATGACTTATTTTGTACCATTCCAGACTGTAAATGGGTCACAAGGAAAGAGGACAGCTGGAGGAGGGTGAAGGTAATGTGTGTTTTGCATGCATTGAGGTTTTACATGTAAGCATCACTGTTTATTATAATACTGCCTAGGGCTTTCATGACACTTCTCTGCAGCCCAGAGCCCTGTTATAAATAATAGCACATGCATGGGTGTTCTTGCTAATATAGAGTCTCTTGGTTAGAAAACTACAGCAGGAAATACTCTGTCCCAGGGCTGTGATGTTGGCAATCATCTGGGCAGACTTGGTTGAAGCCTGCTCTGGACTGAAGAGTCATGGAAACATTCTCAATTATAGCATCTGCTTCAGTGCCATTAACTTGGATGGCTTTTTTTTTCTTACATATAACATAAGGAAAAGGTGCTGTCAATAGTCTGAAAGGTAGGCAAAAAGGAAAAAAGGCATCCCCAACTACTCTTTCATGAGCTCATGCTGTAGATAGGCTGGGTGGTGTTGCATGGAAATGGTCATGGTGGTGAAATGGCACGCTGCTAATTTGTATTCCACTCAGTACGACCGTGCCCTGGTTGAGTGTGATCTTATGAAATGTGGGCCTGACAAAGAGTGGGGTCAGCACCCACAACTTGAGGAGAGCAAACTTCAGGCTGCTTAAGGAGCACCTCCATCCCTGGGGGTTCTTGGCCAGATGGGCCTCTGTGCAACCTCATGTAGTGGCTGGAGCCTGATGATCCTTGAGGTGCCTCTCAGCCCAAGTCGTTCCATGATTCTATGATTTATTATTTACTTATGCTAAGACTAACAGGTAAAACTGTTTTCTTCTCTGCATTGCCTACCAGTCGCTTAAGATGGGCTTAAATGTTCTCATGTAAACTGATTTCTTATTTTTCACATCCCTGATCAAAAATAGAATTGGAGAAGAGAATCTGTTACCATAATTCTCTTTCCACTCAGTGCACTGTGTGTGCACCATTTTATGATCACACCAGGACATTTGGGGAGGCAAATGGGCAGAATAAGTTCTTTTGCTGTTACAATTGGATTTGAAGGTTTTACTGTGAATCTGAACATTTTGTAACAGCAGTAAAGCTCGTAAATCTTTTAGATTTGAACATTAAAACATGAAACAAACAGCGTGTCTTTAGGCTTTTTTTTTCCATCCCAGTGCTGGCTTTGGAAAAGTTTATGGTTAATTGCTTTGCTGTGTCTGGACTTCCAGCCTTTAATGTTTCATGGCTCATTAGTGTAATCCAGGCCTTGTGCAGAGAGAACTTCATGTCAAATCACTGCAAAGCGAAGTATAGCAAAGAATTCATCTGTAATTTGGGAAGAGTTTGTTGGAGCTCGGAGGTCTTGGGGAAACATTAAAAGGCACGTGATGCTTAGCATCACTTTGGTGAATTGATGTTATGGAATGACATACTGACAGACTAATGAGGCCAGCCAGGAGCTTTGCCTCTTCTGTCAGAAAGCACGTGCAGCTCATTTCCTTATAGACGTGATTTAAAAGTTCTCTCTACCTGGGGCCACAAGTCCATCTGTCAGGCTTCCAAACTGCCTTGTTATCATGATGTGGTGCTGCTGAGGTTACCAGGGGAGGCCAAGGCACTGTTTTGCAGGGTGGTCTTGGTACGTTACCTATTTACATGCTGAGTTACGTTCTGCTTAAAGGCATCCACAGCTTGTGTCTGATCAGCTGTCTGGCCACGCTTGAGCGAGGAGTTACGGTAGGGATATCCATTGGCTGATGATAGCTGGAAAGGGAAAAATGGAGTCAGTGGTGCCAGGAAAGCTGCAACAGAGGGAAAGGAGTGCCTGACAGCTTTGGTCTCCCTGGGTTCCTCTGTTGCCACATGCAGAGGATGGAGAAATTAGCTGTAGGCTGTGCAGATCCTTCTGAAGAAGAGGAAGGAAGGGTGAAAGGAAGAAAGGATGGTTCAAACAGAACTTACCTCTTCTTGCAAGTGCCCGATGTCTATTTCCCAGGGAGCTCCACGGAAGATTTCTATGGGTGGTTCCCAACCATTGCGGAATTTGGGGATGTAGGTAGGAATGTTTGCTTCTCGGGGCCATTCAGCCCTAGGATGTGAAGCAGAGAAGAAGTAGATGGTGAGGAAGTAACATCTGTCACAAAGCATGCAGTACTGTGTGCTAGGGAGAGAGCCAAAGATGACGTAGCTGTAAAAATCAAACATCCCCTGCCTTAAGAGCCTGGGATTGCCGGTGAGATAGCAGCTCTGTCCTCACCTGGATCTGGTCCATGCCTCTCCCAGGGAGTCCCAGAGGCTTATCTCTTTTGGTGTCAGGTGTCCTTTGAGGAAATCTGTGGCATCTTTAGAAAGAAGTGGACTGATGACAGACCTGGCAAGCTCAGGGCCACCACAGCTATTGATGATCTGAATTACAACGCAGACAGAGGAGTATGAGAGATTTTGCACGAAAGGTTCAAAATATCATGAAAGAAATAGAAACCAAGGATAAAAATCAGTCACTCTAAGCATTTGGACTCTCTATGCCTGCCCAGTCCAAAAAAAAAGAGTATACCTTCTAGACTGTATAAAGAAAGAACAGATAAATAAGGCAAATAATTCCTGACTACATCCTCCAAAGGATCCACGGGATGGCCTGACAGCCTAGCAGCAACTCATGTTTACATTAGTTTTCTCAAGAAACATCAGCCTAAATCTCTGCAGAAGTCTGAACAGTTCAAAGGAATGCAATAGTTTTTCTACTTGAGTCAAAGAAATCTTAAAACCAGCCATTGCTGGAGAAAGGACACAAACTGCCATGCTGAAAAATGGAAAATCTCTTGGTATTTCTGCATCATTTCTGGTTTCTTCTCTAGGTTGGATTCCTGCCTCCTCCTTTCACTGCGCATATTGAGCCATGTTTACCCAAAAGTGAGGTCAGGCAGATTCCCAACAAGAACCAGAGCTGGCTCACACTCTTCACAGTAAGTCTTTGTGAATGTGGTGGAAAGATTTGTATTTGCTTGGGCTTGTGCATTTAATTCAGGCTGGAAATCAGATCAGAAAGCAGGAACGCCGGTGCTGCTGCTTACTGAGAAAACTTTGGAAGGTTCTGAGCAGCTTTCCGATTTCTCTGCACAATTTAGCTGCAAAAGCAACGTTAGAAATAAAAAGCAAATTCACAGCAACACCTGTGAATTAGTTTTACCAGTTCCAGTGGCCCAAATAGGAAATGCACCAACTCTGAAGCGCTTGGGTTCTGAATGTGCTTTCTCAGTTTGGCCTGAAAAGATAAAAAGAAAAACCCACGTTAATCCTAACCTGATTTGGGTTAGGATCCTATAACATGGGGGCTCACGATCCCTGATGATCACTGACTTCCCACTCGCCTTCTTATTTGCCCCCACTTCTAGATATATGAATAGCCAAGTCCAAGACCTGCGTGTGGGGAGAGCTGTGGATGCATGGCCTTGGCCTTAGCAGGGTCCTGATCAATTCTCATCCCAAGCACATACGAATATCTGCTTCTAAAAGAAAAGGTTGCATCTTTGTGTCCTGCCTCAGGCTTCTTCACAGTCCCTGCGGTTTCCTTACTGATAAGTCTTCAGGAAGGATCTTGTTCACTGAGCAAGTTCAGAGCTGACAAAATTTCCTTCTGGCTCATTACCCTCCTGGTCTCACATACTTGTCTAAGCCGTGCCGGCAGCACTGGGAACATCTTTGTGCTCCAGCTTGTCATCTCCTTCTTAACACCTCCTGGTACAGTTCTTCAAGAGCAGGAACAGAGTGGGAGCTGGGAATGTGGGGCAATGAGGGACACCTCACGAGCAGGGGCACAAATGCTTGGTATGGCATAGAGAGAAGGGAGGAACAGGCAGAGGAGCAGGTGGCTCTTTTCTGCTCACAGTGCTTGTGAAATGGGGCCAGGTGCCCACTGTGTGTCCACCATGGCTCTAGCACATGCACAGGCAGTGGAAGGCACATGTCTTTTCCAATGGTGGACTTTAGGCTTCTAGTTTCAGTTTAACAGCTTGGCTAAAGGAACCTGGACAAACCTCACGCAATGTTTGTGTTGTGGTTGCTTCTTCTGGCAGAGGAATCTGAAATTCACACCTTTGTCCCTTGATAGTGTGTTCAGTACACATTTCACAGCAAATGCTTACTGCTGCAGTGAATGTGGCTGCCTAAGGTGAAAACATCCCCAGTGTCTTACCAGGAGGTTAAAAGCCAGTTTGGTTTTCTGGAAGCAGTCGATGAACTCAGCCTCGCTTGGGGGTCTTGCTCGAAGGGTCAGCATCCCCTCTTCAGTGAGAATGTGGAGAGAAAGACAGTTTAATTAGTGTGTCCCTTTCTGGATGGCATGCAGAAGTCACAGCAATAACAGCCACTGAAAATCTATGGATTGAGAGAAGTCAAATGTCTGCACTGAGTCCCTAGAGACCAGCAGGACTTTCCAAATGGCATATTGCAAACTGATGCAGGGCTGCACTGACCTAGCCTTGTGAGCTGAGGCTTCCCAACCTTACCTGTGCCCCCACGTTCCCCATCTGTTCTAGCTGCTGCACTGTACCTGCTGGGCCTTTCTTCTTGTTCTTCTTCCCTTTCTTCCTTTGGTTAAGCTGTTTGAATGCCTCTGCAGCCTTCTGAAGCCTGGCAACAAAGACTTCAATGTCATCCAGAGTGCAGTTCAGGATTTGCTGTGAGAACAGAAATGCAACAAACGCAGGTGAGAAAGATCCCATACTGTGCACAGATGGGAAATAAGAATCCTAGGTCTTTACCTACATCATTTCCTGGAAGACTGAAGAGTTCAGGCAAAAAGTTAGGCTGGGTTCATCCCTTTCCAAACACAAAGCTGTGCCTTGTTTTGCATGCTGCACTTACCAGTGTGATAACTGGCTCCTAGCTAATGGACCTTTGGAAAATAACCCCAAGAGAGCACTATGCACTGGGGAGAACCCCTCTGAAACCAGCAAAGGAGATGGTAGCTAACCCAGCGACGAAGTTTTGCTTTTGTTCACCCTTCTGAGCAGTAGATATCAGTTTAAAAAGGAATGAGCTACGCATAAAATGCCAGCTCACGGAGGAGCCCCTTGCTTCCTTCCTGTCTTCCCCTTTTCCTTCTGCCTTCTGTTCTTGTTACCAACCGTTTCTTTTTCAATCTTCTGTGCTAAGATGGCTCGGGACTCTTCGTGGTCCTGGGAGGCAGAGCCTCGGCGTTCATAGTCTGCAGACAAGGAAGGGGAGAGAAAAAATACTTCTTACCATGGAAGGTTGAAGACGGGCTCCATCAAACACAGTGACCCAGGAGTGGTAACACCTGGCTGTGTTTGTTCATTCCTTCATTCCGAGAGCAGCTCAGAAGCTCACAAAGGGCAGGAGGTGATCAAAGGTGCCGATTAAATCTGCCATGGGTTGCAGCACCTGTGTCTGTATGCTGTCTGATTTCAGATGGGAGCACTGGATGAATCGTGGAGAGCAGCCAGCTGCCGGCTACAGGCAGAGACCTGCAAGCCCCAGCTGTTGGGAGGCTCCCACTTGTTTGCCCTCAATGCATCTATGCTAACTTAGGGCCACCGAGGAGCTGAAGAGCTGCCCCCAGTATTGCTGAGCATCCCACATATATATAAGTGTTGTCAGAGCAACTCTGAGCCTGTCTTCTAGCCCTGAGCTCCCCAAGAAAGGAGAAACAAGACCTGGAAATGAATGCAAATGTCGTCTGCTAGAAAGCAGCCTGCCAGGAATTCTGCATGATTGGTATTCAGGCAAGCCCCTGCAAAAATCAGCATTTTTGTGCCAACTTGTGTGCAGTCTCTCAAATGTTTTTAGCTGATATTAAAAAGAACAAAATACAGGTGTTGAGAGATGGTCTGGCTCTGAATTATAGATCTTATTTTTGTTATGAACCTAAAATAGGCTCTCCATCCAGGAGGCTGGATCAGCTGCTTGGCCTTGGATCTCAACCCTGTTAAATGAGTGTTTACTCTCATCAACTTGAACTTTCTTACTGTATTCTGATTACATACTTTCCTTGAAATTCACCCCAAAGAAGCTGGTGCAATAGGCTGTTTGCTGGTCATTTTAGTCAACTCCAGTTCTTTATTTTTTTTTTTTCTTCCAGAGAAAGAGCTTATTTCTGTTACTGGGAGCTTTTTTCTGTGACTGCTTTCTCCAAAGAGGACTACCAGTTTTCTCGAGGCAGCTCAAACTGAAGTCAGGATGACTTTGGAATAAGGTTTTAGAGGGGTGAGTTCCAATCTGCTTTTCCACACTCAGCTCTAGAATTCATGCAAATCACTCAATTTCTGTGGGTGAAATGTGTGTTCTTTGTGAAGTTAGCAAGGGCCAGGAATGTGCCTTTCTGACCACGTCTATACATTTTGATTTCACTGATCTGAGCTGTCATCATTCAGTTTGCTGAGGGCCTGTCACCTCTTTGGGTGCTTCCCAGCACAGTGTAAAGACACTGGGTGGCAATAGTTGGGGCTGAAATGACCCCAGGCTGTTTCAGGAAGGTTGTCTGCCCAGGCTGATGAGTCCCCACCATCAGGGACAGACTCACTGAGCTCTCCCAGTACCTGGTTCATACTGGGCAGGGGGTGCCACCCGGTTCCTGTTCATGGCTTGGCCTCGTATGTCGTGCTGGATCGGGATGGGGGCTGGCCCTTGTGGTGGTGGGAGGATAGACTGTCTCTGCTTGATCTTCTCTTGGTTTGCCCTGCAAGTCGACAACACAGAACAACCCTGTCAGAAGATGCTGATCCTATTTCCAAGAGAGCTGTGTGAATGCTGGAGCAGGGGTGGGGTGCTGGGGGTGATGCTAAGTCTGCTGCCTACCTTGCCCCTTTGTCCTGAGTCTTGCAGTACTTACTTGAGCGTCTGTGGTCGTATTTTCTTCCCATGCTTGTGGTCTGCCAGGGCACTTTCTATGTCTTCGTGAACCATCTCCGCCTCAAAGATGAAATAGGAATGTTTTAACACAGGGCTGTGCTTTGCAAAGCTTGAATTGAAGGCTCCAAGTGAGCAAGGGGAGAAGCGGCTGGCAGAGAGCTGGGAACATATCTCGTTCTGTTTATGAGATTGCTTGGCCTTGGGGTGGTCTGCAGCCAGGCATCACTGACTGCAACATAGGGGAGCCTTTCAAGGGCGGTGTCGAGGCACCAATATCTGGGCAAACCTTGAGGGTGGCTCACAGTTCCCACTGACCACCATCATTGCCTGCACAATCCACACCTTTGTTTGAACAAGGGAGTACAAAGCCATGCTGCATATTGATACATCCATGCAGAATGGCAATCCTCCCCCCCCCCCTCAACCCGAACCAGTAAGCCATCAACAGCCTTGCAGGTTACTTAGCGCAGGTTCCACTGTCTCACGTGGCCCAGAAGGGTTCTGGGGGGCCACAGCAGCTCCATTTCCCATCACATCCCAATGGTGAAGAAGGCTCTGCTCACCTCCACCTCGTCGCAGTTGAAGAAGTGGATGTCAGGTTTGTGCTGTTCCGAATCCTGGCACACCAGGAGGAGGATGGAGGAATAGCGCATCTGGTTGAGCACCGTCTGGCAGTGCTGGACAGTCGGCAGTGGGAAGTCCTCCAGCTCCTCCTGGGAAAGAAGAAGGAATAGATTGAACTCTTGGGATTCCTGCTTGAAGAGAGAAACCTGACAGAGCTTGTGCTCTGGGATTTCCTTGACCCATCAAACATACTTGTTACCATCTGCAAAGGACCTGGGGCTATGGAGGACTGGGAGAGGGGTGGATGCCAAACATCTCCTGAATCTCAAACAACTTGAGTTCTCTTGCTCACCGTGAACCATGTTGTGCTCTACCTGCATCAGCCACTTGCTGTGCATCCCAGCAGAGCACTGGGAAGAAAGATGCCTTCTGGGTGATGGCAGTGAGCAGCTTGCCCTTCCACTGACTCTTTGGATGAAACTGTGCAAACACTTTTTAGTTTTTCACTGCAAAAACCAGAGCAGCACTGCCCTTCTCCTGCTGTCTGGATGTGGCACAGTAGGCAGGGGATCCTGCATGTTGTTATAATACCAGTAACAAGTAATTCCCTCTCTGCTCATATGTTATATGTAGATCTCGATGGACCTACAAGTCTGCATCACTCCCACAGAAAACAGTTGCACTGTTTGCTTGGAGCACAGCTCAAGGTACCTTCTATCTGGACTATCCGTGCTCTGCAGCCACGAATAAATCAACCCACACCTGCTTACCCTTCCAATTAGAGTCAGCCAGCCCCTGCAAAGCCTGGAGTGGATTTTGATAGTGATTCACCCTTGTTTGGTTTCCTTGCAAATGGTTTCCCTAAGTAGAACCCCCTGTGTTAACCTCTGGCTACCTGTGACTCGCAGTCTAGCAGGCGGATGGACTTGTCATTCACTTGCAGCAGCATCTCCTGTGTCCAAATTTTCTCCTTGGAGTTGAGCAATAGGAGTTTTCGGATGGCATCATCCACTGTCACGATGGACTCACTCTTGTCCATGATGAAGGTGGCCAAGTGCTAAAGTTGAGAGGGAAGGGGGAGAAAACAGGTAAAAAAAGCTTTGATGCGTGTATTGTAAGTCACTGGTAAAACCATCTCTGGAAGCTTGGACAGTTATTTGTTCTTTATTGCACAGGCTCAACAGAGTGCATTCTGGTTGTTAGCACCAGACATGACTGCACTTGCATGCTTTCCCAGCCCTGTTCTGTGTCCTGAAGCAATGATCCAAGCATTACACTTGGCACTGAATTTATACAGACTTGTGTAATCGAGCGGCACCTGCAGGCTTTTGACTGCTGGCAGGGCTCCATGCGAGGGGAATCTCAGCAGGGTAGGGCAGGGGGGACTAAGAGAAAGGAGAAGCATCTGCTGTTTGTTGTCTTTAGTACAGGAGTGAGTTTTGCCTGGCTCTTCTCCCTCTGACCTCTTGTTTTCACGCCTTCTCCCAGTGATCAGATAAACCATTTCAGAGACCAGGCAGTAGCTCTTTGTCACAGTGATGATGTATCAGGGGTTGGATGGGCCCAGAGCCTTGGGTGGCCCTGTTGAAGCATGGGTGAGAACTCTCATTGCAATTGGTTCCACACGAGATGTGTATGCAAGGGGAAAAAGCTCAGATTGAAAGCGCTGGCAGCCCTAAGAGGATGAAAGGGTTGAGTCTTTAATCAACATTAGGGATGGAGGGAATTTGTGGTTACCATTCGTTGCTAAGGTGATTGCTGGATAATTCACAAAGACTGGATAGATCAGAGAAGAGGACAAACACTGCAGAACTTAAGTGATGGCCCAGTTCTGTGCTCAGAAAGCAAAGGTATGGGGTGAGGCACTATCTAAATAAAACTCGTGGCAGGTATGTGAGCAGCTAAAGCTGAGATTAGCTGTGCCATCAGATATGAAGAACGTGCTTGGGTATGTGTTACTGTAATTGTAAAATGCTGCACGAAAAGCTATTTGCAAAGTCAATATTACCCACACAGAGATGCCAAACCCTCTGCCTTCTGAGCAGTGAGGAGAATTGGTTTATACCTGCTGACAGGCATTCTTATCTGCTCTATTATGATAACTGCTGGGTTTACAGTCTTCATAAATTCCTTAGTTATTTACTGTTAAATAAGTTAATTTTCAGGGAGCCAAAGCTACTTCTCCATCTCAGACTCATTAAAATATTTTTCCTTTCCCTTTTCTTTGGAGTGGGGGGAATAGAGGCTTGTTCTTATCTTTATCTGAGTAACCCCCCCTATCCAGAGGGAGAATCAAATATGCTAACTTTCTTAAGAATGGGCTTCCACTTTTCAAGTTTGATCAACTTACAGATTACTTAAGGGTATAAAATACCTCTTCCTGCCTCCCTGCCTGCCACTGAAGCCCTGTTTGCTCTGGTCAAAGTTCAAGGCAGAAATCACAAACGAGTGGCACATGGCATAAGGAACGAAGAATTCACGTACGCGTCACTGTTTAAAGTCCCTTCTCTGTGTCCATGAGTGATTCTATTTGGCAGGGCTCACTGATGGGGATGGTTGGCTGGGGCCTTAAACCAGACAAAAGGGGATCCTTCCCATCACCTGTGAACCTCATGAGCCTCCTTTCTTGCCTTGCCAGCTTCCAGTGCCAAGTGAGCCAGCTGTCCCCAGCCAGTTGGAGCTCCTGCTGGTTGGCAGCCACAAAGGCTGGCTTCCTCCCTTATGTAGGTGTCTGTGACACTGGAAGCTGAATTTGGCTGAACGCCTGTCATGGCTGAAGGGTTTTGAATTACTTGAGAGGACACAGTAGTTGAGTAGTTGAGCTGAGAAATGATAGTTGATGTGCTCTGTGTGGTTTGGGCAGGTGAGTTCCTCTAACCAACGTGGTCAGCAGGAAGGGTTTGAAGCACAGAGTGATAAGAGGGACAACAGCTCCCACTGCTCTCCTTCAAATGTAGAGCAGGATGAGGACAACAGTTTCTCAGTTTCCTCTTTCTTCATGCTGAATTTCCCCCTTTTTACATCTTTTTTTCTCCATTCTCCATTCCCTCATTACTCTATATTTCAATTTGCCAGACCTCCATCATTCATATTTTTGATAAACGATGGCTCTGCATGGCATTTCCAATTTTAATTTAAGATAGAAGAGAGATCCGTTGTTAATTAAACCAAATTCACATCATTTAATGATTGCTTTTTTGTCCTCCCTTCCCATCAATCCTTTTGCATTTGATAGCTATAATGGCCAAATGTGTCCAGCTGAATAAGTGCTGGCTTCACAGAAAGTCCTGAAGGACGAATGGAAGCATCTTTGCTGTTTGCCTCTCCCAGGATGTGGAAAGCAACGCTTGCATATTGTTAAGTAGGTTACCAGCTGCTCTTTGACCTAATAAAGCTCCAGGAAAAGTGAAATATTTCATTATCAGCATCTGTCACTCATACAGGCCTTGCAGTCCCATAAAAGTTAATGGCATGCTCACCTGTACGTGGTACTGTGAAGTCTCATGCATAATGATATTGGAATTGGAGTATTTTTTCCTTTGTTCTGGAAAAAAAAAAAAAAGAGAGAATGCCTTTAGATTAAAGGCTGTTTATCAGTGTACTCAGGTCTGAGAATTACAGCTCTCACATAGGGGTGCTACTGTCCAGGTTCCAGTCTCAGAGAGCTGAGAATCAAAGGCAGCCACTGCTGCCACAAAGTGCCAACTTGGTGTGCTGGATACACATTCAAGCTGTATTCCAGAATGACACTGACAATTCAATTCCAGCACTGCTTAAGGACGAAACGAAACCTTGTGTAAAGCAAAGCCTCAGACAGCAAATGACCAGGGAAGGTGTCAGAAGAGCAGCTTGCAAAGGCTGCATCCCATCAGCCTGGACATAACAGCCCTTTTAGATGGCCTCTGGAAGAAACCCTCTGCAGCACTGCGACGCTGCTAGTTTGCTTTTTTGCATTTCCTGGCAATGAGAAAGGCTGCAGGGATCAAGGCCAGCCAGCCAGAACCTGCCTGGAACAATATTTTTATGAGGCAACAAACCTTTATTGCTTCCCGCATTTCTCACTGGTAAACAGCAGCAAGGAGCAATGGGAAAAATACTGCTTGCATTTGCAAGAGGCTATGGAATATAATTCTAGAAAAATCGACCCTCTCAGCTTTTACTCCTTGGTTAATGGTACGTGTCCATTCTGTACGTATGCTTCGTGTGCCTGGCAGAGAAGTGATTAGCTGGGCTCAGAGTGAACTGAACTGAAAACACCTTCCTCACCAGCAGAGGACATCCTCTAACCTCCTGTTTGCTTACAAAATGTAACTGTGGCTCTGTGTGCTGTCATAGGTTCTCACAATCTGTTTACACATTTTTACGCATCCTAAGCTAGAAACAACCTGTGTTAGGTTACCTTTCTGTCCTCTGCAGCAACCGTCACAGCCAGGAGGATCTCACAACGTTTTGATGGAAAAACACCCCCCAGAGACATAGATGAAATACTGGTGGGATTTTTGTCAGCCTCCTAGTTGCTTCCAAACTGTGGAGTCATTTGCTCTAAGATCTACCAAGCTCGTCCTTGGCACCTGGTGAGATTTGGAGCCAGCCCACCTATGCTTGCTCACCCGTTTGAGCTGAACAAGTTCACATCTCTCAAATATTTGAGACTGTTGGTGCTCTGCTCAGAGCTCTCAGCCCATGCCCTGCCATGCTTGGGTCAAGGTCCATGGCTCCACTCCTTTGGGTTCCACTTCTTTAGCCTTTTCCTTGGACTCCCTGGCGTCTCTGATGTTTATTCCTGCTTGGCTTCCATCCACGCAGGAGGTGCCTCTGCAGCCAGCAGGTGTCTCTCCAGAACAAGCACTGCCCCGAAGGGTTGCTTTCCTCGAGATTTGGGATTTTCACCTTTGCAAGGCTAGGAGAGCTTTTAATCAAGCCCCTCTTTGTGCTTCTCTCTAGACACAGGGCTCAGCACTGGTAGCAAAGCTGCCTGCAGGTGCAGGAGCATCCTAAACATACAAACTGAGGCCCAGAGAGGTGAAAACAAAAAGGGATGCTGGTGATTTCAGTCAAAGCCAAGTTGATAGATCCAGCTTTCTAATGGATTTTATTTTTAAGCCTGTGAAACATCTCATCAGTGTGGCAGGACACCTGTGTACTTTGCACCTTGCACCTGTATGCCTGTCACTGAAAACACAACTGCGTGCTTTGCTTCCACAGCTAATTCCTGGTAGCACCAAAGTGGCTGCTGTGCACAGGTAGGAACTATTTTCTGCTGGGGATGTTGGCAGGGGTGTTGGCTGAGGCTCTGCCTTGCACACCAGGAGTACCTTTGGATGCCTTGCACAGCTCCCAGCTCAGCCATGCATTCCTGGAATGACCCTGAGTATAGGAATTAATCTTCCAGCATGGCCACTTCCCCCTTTTTGGCTTACACTGAGGGGTCAATGGCATTTTCAGTTTGCTGGGTGTTTTAATTGCAGCCTGCCCTACTTCAGATGTGGGGCAAGATCTGGGATAGGGCACACAGCAATGCGTGTCTGTGGGGAGTTGTCTCTGATGTGAGGCACTTTTTTTTTTTCTCTGAGTAACCTCAATTTCCTCACAGAGCACTTCTCATGTAAATAGATGACACTAATGGAAATGAGAACACTGCCTCTTGTGCAGGATGGAGACAAATCTCAATTTTGAGGCATCCCGACCTCTCCTTTTTAAAAGGGAGTGGAAAAAGCTTTAGTGGTCAGACTAGAAGCAAAGGTTCTTTACAGTGGGGCAGGCAGATGGCTCCAGTTCTGAAAGGACAGGTGCTGAGCAGTGTCAAGGGCTGGTAGATGGAGATGGAGATCCATAAGAGCCCTCCCAGCCTTTTCCAGCAGAGGTGCAAAACACTGCAATCTCCTTTCATTTTAATGCAGGAAGAAGCAAGGATTCAGGCTGTAAATTGCAAAATAGGCAATTGTAGGCCACCTCAACCTGAGAGGTTGTATGAAAGAACACTGGCACATTTCCTCCTGGTTCATCTGACACCACTCATGCTGGAAATACTTTGCATTTCTACAGCATCTTGCAATGGAGAAGGCCCAGGAGAGGTGAGGTGTCACCCAATCCATGCTGAGTCTTCAGCAGGCAGGGAATTTGCATAATCCCCAACGATGAATAAGAGTAACAGGAATTTAAAGGTGGTTTTCAGATGGCAGCCGCTCTCAGAATTTATGGTGGAGGACTGCTGGATGCAGCACTGGCTGGATTGCAAAGAGCAGGATTGCTCCAGGACTGTGGCACGAGTACAGCAAACATCTGAAGGTGATAAAAGCTGGCGTGAGCCCCAGTGACCACTGCTGTACTTTTTCCCTTCTGCCTGCCAGGAGAGCCAAAGAAACAGGGAAACAATAGAGCTTTGTCCCTTGCTTTTTGGTGTCAGTCAAAGAAAAATCTCTCATAGCATGAAGATCATCGTCCTTTCCTAAGCAGCTAGCTTTACTGTTGCCTCATACCTACAGGCGTGGGAGAAGCTGCAAAACGATTCTCTGAAGAATGTTATCTGTCACCAATATCTTGCAGGCACACAGCACTACAGAAATGGTGTTTCCACTGGCACCAGAGGGCCGATGAGGAAATGGGAAATGCTCAGACCACTGCAAAGTGGATTTTACCCACTTAAAATGGGCTGAAAACTGGATGCTGGGCTGAACATCCAGTGACAACAGGCCAAAATAGTGTTTGGAAGGGATCATAAAGCTTGGCTTTATGATAATGAGTGAAAGGATAGAGCTGAGAAAAAAAAAAAAGTAGGATCAATACACATCCTGGACGAATGGTGTTGTGGGAAGCCAAAGCACACTTTATGTGCCAGGTTCCCTCCCCATTTCCATGCAATGCCCTTTTCCCCACAGTGCTGGGCCACGCTTCCCTCGACTGGGTGCTTTGTGCACACAGGAGATCAGTGGGATAAATAAACACAAACCATCCCTGCTGGTCTGTGGGAATTTGAGCACTCCTTTCCCACGACTGACGGTGCTGTGGGTCACTTCCATCAGAATCCAAAGGCTCAGACCCAAGATGCTGTCTCTTTCCATCCATTACATTCTCACTGCTGCTATATACAAAAATTCACCCGTGCTCTTGGTGCACACCAGTGCCAAAGCCACTTGTGGTGCCAACAGGTGCCTCTGTGACAAATTTCTGTCACAGCAGGGCTGGGGAGGCTCCAACCTCTCCTCCATGCACATCCTTCTCTGCTTAATTAGGGATCCTCCCTCATCCTCCCTGTATCTCCTTGTATTTGCTTTCTGCTGTTGCTGGGCAGAAGGCTCTGTAGAAAATGTGGAGGATGAACGACTCATCAATGAAACAGTCAGGAGGGAACCAAAGATGGGAGATGGACTGGCAAGGCAGGAAAGAGCATGGCTGTTGCTGAGCATCTGGTCTCTAGAGGAGCTGTCAGCACAGGACAACAGGGACCATGAGCCAAGAAATGCAGTTATCCTGCAAGGACTTAGAAGGGAGCCAAGAGTCAGGACTACCACTTTGCTTCAGAGCTGTGGTGAAGGACACACATGAAGCAGGGGATCCCTGGCCTCTGTATCCATTGTAGCAGCTTAAGGAAAGTCCAGGTTGTTGCCTTCTGGAGTTTGCCAGTTCTTTGTATTACCTATATATTATCTAGCAGTGCACACACTTTTTATAGTAACCTGCCCATGTAGCATGAGCTGGTCCTTCTGCCAAACCAGCAGGTCAAGACACAGCCCTTTGGAGGAGAAATGAAACAGCAAATGCCTTGGAATGCTAAAGGCAGTTATGCAGATTTGCCAGGACTACATTATAAAGCAGCCTTACGAAACAGCATCCCTTCCCAGCATCCCAGCAGGAGGCCAGATCTGATCCGGCAGCACCATCATGCATCTGCACTGTGCAGCTCTGCCCATCCCACAGGTTCCTGCTTAGCTGTAAGAGGGAGACTGGTCTGCACAGACACAGAAGCACGTGGCATTGCAAGGCCTCCTGCTAAGTGGGGAAAGCGTGTCCTTTTGGGACGTGAAGCTCATGAGTTGAATGAAAAGGTTCTCATTGATACTGTGGGCAGCCAGGGGTAGGAATGGAGCTGGGCAGCACTGATAGCGTGCTGACAGCCAGCTGCTCTCAGGAGGCTGAATTCCTCCTCAGCATACCTAATAGCTGCCACAAGCTGAAGCCCAATTGCTCACATTCCTCATTTATTAGCTGAAGACACCCTGCACTCCAGAAGAACAAATAAAAGATGTAGCTTGAGAGTTGTGCAAGGCCTGCATGCACTAAGTAACACTGCCTGCTTGTGCCTGGCATGCCCAAGAGCTGCTCAGCAGAAGATAATCGGGCTACTGAGAAGCTTGTGGGAAAGGTATTCCCCTTTCCTTTAAAATCAAGGCTGGGTGGGATATGCCAGAGGTGGAAACGCCTCTTTGTCAGCACCCAGCCATGCAGTTTTCCAACCCACAGCACTGCTCTTGCGCTGAGCCGCTGGTGAGTTTTGATGCAGGAGCCAACAGGAATGTTGGTTTCCTTCCTTTCTTCCAGTCCCGTTTCCAGTTGAAGTATTACATTTCCAGGCTTTAAGTGAAAAGGGTCACTCGGGAGGGTGGAGAGGAGCCGTGTAATCTGAAGCTGGAAGCTGGGGTGGGAAAGGGGACGTGAAGAAAGGCTGCTGAAGTGACATACAGAGGCAGACAAGGGAGCTATTCAAGGCTGGAGGTGGGGCAGAGGGGGAACCACTGCTTCAGATCAACAGATTGGTGTTGCCTGCTAGACTGGCACTGCTGTGGTATGCAATGACCAACACTAATGACCCCATTGTTGGCTGTTGTGCCCAGCCATCAGTTGTAAACACATATTTGCAATGCAGCTTTAGGAAATGGACTGTATTGAGTCCGTGTTTCTGTCTTTCTCCTTTTGAGGCTGTTCCTGAGCTGGCACAGCTCCTGTCTGTAAGGGCATCTTGCTGCATCTCCACTTCACATTGCGTTTGCGTTTGCCCAGTGTGCAAGTGAGGATGCAGGAGAGTAGACAGCAAGGAATTACAGCCTGGGGGTCTCCATGTAGGAGACACAAGAGCCCTGTGGAGACCAGGAGCTGCTTTGTGACCATTAAACACAACTCACTCCTTCACCACCAGCCTGTTGGTGCAGCCCCTCTCCCCACGGCTCCCCAGGCAGATGATACCCATCCCAGGGCCACACTGTCCTGGTATGAGCAGCTCCTGTCTTTGTGTTAGCATCCCGTGTTCTGTTACAGCCCCGGAGCCTTTCTTAAGTTACAGGAGGTGTGCAGTGTCAAGTGATCACGCCTCACAGACTGAAGCTTTTCAAGTCCGTGTTTCTGTAGCCTAAGACACGCCAGTAGCCATTTCCAGCCCTGTGTGCACCACATTTGGGTCCTTCCCAGCAACGTGTGTCAGGCAGCTCAGAGCCAGCTCTTGGCAAAGCACTGGGAAGCAGTCGAGCATCACACAGATGGATGCAGCACAGAAGTGAGCCCTGTGTGAAGTCATCTTTCAACTCCCCTTGGCTCTACGCAGCTTCTCACAGTTACAGTACCCAGCCCTCTATGAGAAACAGCACCACCCAGCCATCCACAAAAGCAGCTCAGATGTCCTCCTGGCGACCACCCCAGAAAGTGGTGGCAAGCTGTGGCAACGCCGTGCTTCCTTCCCAACACTTCCCTCAGCTCCTCCTGTCACACTCATTTCCCCCCGCTGCCTTCCAGCTAGGTTCAGGGCACATACCAGTAAGCAGAGAAGCAGCTTAATTTATTTATGGTATGCATTAACATTTATTCAGCTGCTTGCTGTGCGTTGGGTATGGTGGCAACCTGATCGGTGCCAGCCATTCCCCCTGCTTTCTCTGTATGGGCAGTCGTGGACTCTTCCAGAATATGGAGCTGAGCAAACGTGATGCTGTTTAGCAAAGGGGAGTGGGAAGGATGAGCATCTGCTGTCATGGCAGCCAGGCAGCTCCACGGCTGAACGCTCTAGGATTCTGGTAGAGCTGGAGATGGGGGAAGATGTCTCCGGGCTTTAAGCCATTTTTGTGCAGAGTTCCCTGGCGATTTGGATCTTTCTACATCCCTCTGTGCTCACCGCAGTGAAAAAGACACCAGCTGTGGCAGGAGGACAGCCACCCTCCCCACCTCTGGGTCACCTCTGTGGACCAACATGGGTAGAATCAGTGAGGTTGGAAAAGACCCTTCAGGTTATCAAGTCCAACCACCATCCTAACACTACAAGCCCACTGCTAACTCACATCTCTAAGCACCACATCCATGCATCTCATAAATATCCCTAGGGGACTCCACTGCCTCCCTGTGCATCCTGTTCCAATGTCTGACAGCTCATTCCATGAAGAAATTCTTCCTCATATCCAATTTAAAAATCCCCAGGCACAACTTGAGGCCGTTTCTTCCTTTAAAGTGCTGTGGATTTGGGGCTTGTGCTCATTCTTGGAAGGCCCAGCAGTGTGTACAGGCTAAGGGTCCTGCCTGATTGCACAGGAGAAAAATGGAAATATAAGCTCCAAAACGTCCCTTAGCAGCACCACAATCACATAATCAAGGCCAGCTCAGCTTGATGTGATTTGTTTCATTATGAAACATAATTCTCCCTGGAATTTTAGTACTTGTCTGCCCTCCACCCCCAAGCTCCCAGCAGAAATTAATGCTGGGGGAGGGACGATCCAAGTGGAAAGGGGACCCAAACATTTGAATGCTGCTTTCACACATGCTGAGTGCCCTTTGAAGAAGGAATGCTGAATCAGTGGGGCGTGCCCCACGTTCTGCAGGCAGAAACCCCACGGACGTGGTTGTGCATAGAAGCAGAGCCAACACCAGCTGCTGGTAAAGGGCTGCCAAGGTGAGGGGGGAATCAAGGGAGGTGATTTATTCCTCTCAAGGGTTTGGCCTCTGGCCTTACAATCCCCAGTTCAGGTTTGCTGGAATTTGGTGGGAGAGGTGTCCTGTTCTTGCTGGCGTTTGCTTTTGAGGTGTGTCCTCAAAAATGCAAAAAAAAAAAAAAAAAAAAAGCAAAAAAAAAAAAAAAAATCAAGATGAAACTCTCTGTTGAAAATGACTTATTTGAGAAAGTGTGTTTGGTTTTAAAGCAGTTTGTTAGCTTTTTACTTGACTGGATTTTACACTGCAGGGCAGTCAGTGCTTGCTGGTCTCCTCTGCACAACTCAGTCCCACCCTGACACCCCAATAATTCGGAGCTTCTGTCAACGGGTGCTGACCTGAGCACCCACCCTGTTTCCAACACACTTTTCATCTCCCTGTTTCAGTTTTACATCTCTGTATGGTTCTGTATTTATCTCTCAACTAACATTTTCCTTCCCCTGGTGAAAATTGCAGGAGCTTTCAGCACACAGTGATTCTGTCAGAGGAAAGGGGGAGCTTGTCTGAGCAGCCCTGTGTGCAGAGTGGAGCAGCTCCCAGACATTCCCACTTCTCCCTTCTCTCTTCTTTCTGTGCTTTTATCCCCAGACAAATGACTGATGCATCTCAGGCCTTCCCTTGGCAGCTGCACATCATGCAGCATCGAGGTGACAGATACCTATGGTGAGTAACATCGAATTTCTCATCTACCTTTATTCCCACAGCTCACTTCTTGCAGCCACCCTCACTTCACAGCAGCAAAAGGAGCTGTCTGGTCAAATACAAACTCTCTGACAAGGGGCTGCCACAGCCATTGAAAGTCCCAGCCAAGCAAACTGACAGCCAGAGGGTGGGAGATTGGCTTGAGTGCAAGCACCCATCCCACCGCTCCTCTGTTTCCAAAGAGCCGGAGGGCACTGGAGTTGTCATGGTTCACTGAGTAGTTAAGGGAGTATAATTATTAACCCGCTGAGGACAGTCTTTCTTTTGTTAGATTCTTTATCAAGTTATCTTGCTAACATAACCGGAGAGAATCTAGGTGAGAGGAAGCAATGCCCTGCATAGATTTGTCTGTCCTCACGGAACCACAGCCATGCCCAGCGTGGCACACAGTAGCATAAAGTGCATGCTCCATACATAGGTGCAGACACACGTGATGGACTGCCGACCTCAAACTCTTCAGCAACGGTGTCCAGACCTCCAAAGGTGCCCTTCCTATAGGAAACCTGAGACAAACCAGCATGTTTGTGGGCACCACTTACCATACAGATCCTTTGCGCTCAGCTTGGAGGCTCCATCTGCTTTGCCCATGCTGCCACTGCAAAAGAAAAAAGGCACAAATCAACATCAACAGTGCAACCCCATAGCAATCCTAAGGGAAACCAATCCTGCTCTCATCATCACATCCATTGGAGGTGCTGCCAGGTGGAGAGTTCTGCAGCTCCTTCTGCAACCCTAGCTGTTATCCACACCACAGACCCGTGTCACCAAACCCAATGGCTGGAAAGGGGAGCAGGGCAGCCCATCCAGGCCTGTCCCTGGTAAAGCTACCATTGCTCGCGGTGTCCCTGGGAGCACATCACTTCTGGAAGGGCAGTGTTAAGAGTGGTGCTCCCAATGAGTTGTTATGGGGAGGAGGCTGGGGAAAAGAACACTGATCCTTGGAATTGAGTCCGCCTGAACCCAAGCAGTGTAGGCACCAAGGCTCAGGGCTCTTGTTCTGGGACACTTTCTAAACCTACTCCTTTAAAGCAAGCCTATAAGTACAACCCACGTCCCACGTGCAATTGTGGGAGGATGTAATTCTCTGTAAAACAATTGAATTTTGGGGGTGTCAAGCCTCCAGGCATGGGATACATCCCCTGTAAGGCCCATTTCCACATCCCACGTGGTGTTACCGTGTGAGGATCCAAGGAAGGGTGAAATAAACCCTGTGCACTTTTAGTGGGAAAGATGGGACCACAAGGAGACTCCCCCTGGGCACTAGGAAAGAGTGCTGCCCACAGGATGGAGATCCCTCCACCACAGAGATCCTTACTTTGTTGAGCCAGGGCTGCTGCTGAGGGATCCCTTGAGACTCATCTTGCTTCACAGGACGGGCAGCTTCAACAGAAGCAGAGGAGACAAGGTTAGAAGTTAGAAAATAGCTTTCACACTCGCAGTGATTTATTGGTACACATGATGCCTTGACTCTGATTTGGGGTTCCCAAGCAGGTGAGAGCAGCACAGTGGGGTTTTTTGGCCATTCACTGCCCCATGGCTCTGACCTGGGCTGAGATGAAGATGACATAACATTCCTCAAAGCTATTTCCACCTCTCCTCTCTTGCCTGTCCCCTCCAGGCACTCCCAGACTTGGTGATGTTCCAGCACGTCCATTTTCTACCAAAGCAGCCTTGCCTATGGCTCTGCACAGACTTGATGAGGCCTTAGTACTGCGATGGCTGGCTGCTTGGGAAGAGGCAGGCAGGCTTAGTTCAGAGAGATTTTACCTCTTTTGCAATAAAAATGATCAATAAAAGTGCTTGAGAGAGATGCAGGCACTGCTCTGAGGGCAGAACTAGAAGGTGAAAAAGGCTGGGAAAATGAGGTATAATAAAAACTCAGGACATTTCATTTTGGGATCCAAGTTATTGACCTTAGCTCCACTGCACGGTTTGAAGGAAAAGAAAGAAAAAATCTTCAATTTAATTTAAGAACTTAGGAGGCATTTGTGTGAAGGATGGGCACTCAGACCCTTTCTTTTCATTCACATGGATCAGACCCCTCTCATCTCATACTAGGGTTGTCAGAACACACAGTTATAGAACCACAGAATAGTAGAACAGCTTGGGTTGGAATGGACCTTAAAGATCATAGAACCACAGCATGGTTGGGTTGGAAGGGTCCTTAAAGATCACTGAATCACAGAGTGGTTGGATTTAAAAGGTCCTTAAAGATCACATAACCATAGAATGGTTGGGTTGGAAGACACCTAAAGATCATAGAACCACAGCATGGTTGGGTTGGAAGGGTCCTTACAGCCTTCCCAGCCCCAACACCTGCCATGGGCTGGTTGCCACCCACCAGGTCAGGTAGCCCAAAGCCCATCCAGCCAAGCTTTGGGCACCTCCAGAGATGACACATCCACAATTTCTCTGAGCAACCAATTCAAATGGCTTAAAAACACTGATCATTCATCTAAAGGAAGCTCTCACTCGGTGTCCTCAGTGAGAGCTCCTGCAGTGGGACCTCTGAAGGAGGGTGGCACGATCTGTGAGGCTGCTGCGAGATTTTTTTCTCAATTGAACTAAGGCTAGGTTGTATGCAATTCCTGGGGAATACTTCAGAGTCATCCCTGACGTCTGGGATTTCCCCACTGCCTGTGTGCTGCAGGGCTTGTTGTATCATCAAGGGCTGCCCTGGCTTCCTCATGTATCCGGTTTTATTCCTGGTGTTGGAAATGCTCACTTGCGGTATTTTGCTCTGTGCATTTTACCCTGAGGTCAGGGCAGATATGCAGTTTTCTTACTGCACGAGTGCCAGAGAGATGTGTTTTGTGGCAAGACAGACTTCTCTCTGGGGGGCCCCTGTCATGTTTTGGGCTCAGCCTTACAGCTTCCAGCCTGCCTCGTATCACAGCAACACTCCTCAGCGCTGAGGCACCGGCAGGAATTCCTTCCAAGCACATTACATCCCCCATCTTCATTTATTTTGGTGGACACAAAAGCCCCCCTTTCCCCCCCCACCCCCCCCCACACATGTGCATGTGGATATTAATTCATACAGATGTTAGAATCGATACTTGGTGTTCTGCCAGCCTCTCTGTGCGTAATGAAACCCGTCCCTGCTCCCAGGCTTGGGTACCTGTGAATTTTTCCTCTGTTAATAGCTGTCTGCTGGTTTCCTCTTACAGTCCTCAAATGGTTCCTATCTCTCAAATCTCTCTGTACATTAGCATGAGATACCTAGAAAAGGGAACGTGCTCTAATAAACTCAGCTGTCTTCTGTTGACTCGTCTGAGCACTTTAGTCCCGTGGCTAATGATGAGAGCTGGGAGTGTTTCTGCTTATTAATCTAATATTTCTGGCTCCCTTTCACTTACTGCCCCAGGGCCGTGTCCTTAATGGACTGAAATCCAGGTTACTCCAGCATGCAAGGGTTGCTGAATTTGCCTGGTGGAGTTCAGAGCTTTCTCCCAGGCCTCAGACAGGAAAAAAAAAGCAGGAACAAAGGATGCCAGGCAGAAGATGAAATGCATCAGCACTGCTGATTTCAGCAAGAGGCTGACTGCATACTGCTCCTTTGGACACACACAGTGATTCCTGCTTCATCTCCGTGGTCATAACACATTAAACTCCAACGGATCCTTCCCTCTGCCATCACTGCTGAAAGGCTGCCCTCACTTCCAGGATGTCTGCATCCCAGCTGGGGCACAAAACAAAGCCAGCAGGTCCTTACACCGATGAGCTCCCTGCTTTTGACTCATTAGTGCTATTTTCAGTATTTAACCTTTGCCTGGTTCTTACTGGTGCTGTGAGGACCACGTTAAAACTTGTCTTAATTGAAAGGAGGGCGTGGTGTGAGGATGGCCAAGTCAAACTGGGACACAGCCTCACGCCACATCTTTTAATTCCATTTAAATTGTCTGATATTAATTGAATCCTGGCTGGCAGACTGGGGGAGGACATTCTTCTGAGGGCTTGGAGCCTTTCTAATTACTCTGTGAAACTGAGAGACAGCCAGACTTGAGTAAGAGGAAGAAAGAGCTGAGAGAGCTTCACCTTCTGAAGAACACTGGCAGTCTGCAACTTCGGATGTGCCCATCCAATCTGGCTTTGATGACGTCCCTCCTTTCTACTGCATCAACTGTGCCGCTCAGCTTGGTGTCACCTGCACACTTGCTGAGGGTACACTCAATCCCACTGTCATTGATAAGGATATTGAAGAGCACTGGTCCCAGGATGGACCCCTGGGGAGCACCACTCGTGAACTGACCCCCATCTGGACATAGAGCTGTTGATAACAACCCTCCAGCTACAGCCAATCAACCAATTATTTACCCACTGAATAGCCCAGCCTTCAACTCCATCTCTCTCCAACTGAGAGATAAGGATGTGGTGTGGGACCATGTCAGAGGTCTTGCACAAGTTCGGGTAGATGACATCAGTTGCCCTCTTTTGTCCACCAGTGCCATCACTTCATCATCAAAGGCCACCACATTGGTCAGGCATGCTCTGCTCTTGGTGATGCCATGCTGGCTGTCACGGATCACCTCCTCATCTCTCATGTGCCTTACCATCTCTTCCAGGATGATCCACTCCATGACTTTCCCAGGCACAGAGATGAGGCTCACCGGCCTGTAGCTCCCTGGGTCTTCCTTTCTTGAAAATGGGAGTGATTTTTCCCCTTTTTCCACTCACCGGGGCCTTTGACACCTATGACCTTTCAGATATGATGGAGAGTGACTCAGCAACCACATCAGCCAGCTCCTTCAGGACCCTGGGATGCATCAACCATTCATCCATCTTCACCATACCCACTAAATCATGTCCCTAAATAGAATCCTAGAATCATTAAGGTTGGAAAAGATCTCTAAGATCATCAAGTCTGACCATCAGCACATCACTGCCATGCCCACTAAACCATGTCCCTCAGTGCCATTCTACATGCTTCCTAAACACCTCCAGGGATGGTGACTCCACCTCTTCCCTGAAGCGACACTGAGGGTGAAGTATCATGCTTTAAAGCAAAGGAAGTCTCCCTCCCTGACTTTCCGGACATCCTTGAAGGTCAAATATCCTCCCAAAGACGCACGCAGAGTCATGACAGGAGCCTGTCATTGTTGTCTGTGCTACACTTCTGTACGTTCTTAGTAAGTGGAAGAGAGCCATGCATTGTTTTGGCTTTCTCCGAGTCTTTGAAGAGGAAGGTGCAGCCCTGCAAGAGTGGAAAAGCTGTAAGGGAAAGAATAACGACTCTCTTCTGTGTGGGATGATTGCTTTGATTGCCATTCATCCTTTTTATCAGCAATGCTTTCCGTTCATCTGCTGTGATCATACATTGTTTTTGTTCTCAAGCAAATGGAAAGGAGTTGTGAGAAATTCTGAACTCTGGGTGAAGATGGATAACTCGAAAACTGGAAATACTCGTGCATCATTAATCAATGTGTAACCAAAAAGGAGTCACATAAGTTTGATATCCATAGCCTAAAGCCATTAGACTGCAAAGGGTCCTCTCACATCCAATCTAAAGGCGGCGGTGGTGAGAATGGCTTTACTCTGGCAGCAGTGAAATATACGTGATGGAGAGGCTGCCCCAGGGTCCTGCATGGGCCTGGAGCACAGATCCATGGAGACAACTGGATACGCCAGGCAGAAATGCTAGATTGGCAAAAGCCTCAGCAAGTAACATAAAGCCTGGCTTTGAAACATTAGCTGTGTGCCCACACGATGTTATCTTTTAAACTTCCCAGGACAACAAAGCACGGTCTGTTAGGGTTGTTGGGTGTTTTTGCAAGGGAACGTCACAGTGACAAAAGCTGTTTGATGGACTGTCCTGCAAAGCTCAGCCCTCTTGTACGCACCAGATCAGGGGGAGGACAGGCACCATGATACACGTATCCTGCCCTGCTTGGCTTGTCGACAAAACAGGCAGCCCCTGAGGGTATCCTTATTGCTCCCTGCGTGCCAGCAAAGGACTGAAAGATACTAACAGATAGAAAAGGCTGCACCCCATGTGGATCCTCTAATAAAACATCTTTGTGCTGTTGGCTCTGTGCACACCTGACAGAGAGAAATTCACCCAATTCAGGTCTGTAAAATGCTTGTGAGGTATGCCCCACGAGAGTGTAACCTGGGTCTCCTGTGTCCTAGCCCACATCCTAACAATGAAATCATCCTTCTCTTGCCTTTAATTGCTTTTCTGGCCCTGCCAGTAAGGATGCCTCCTGTCAGGGCTCACTGAAAGAATTCAAACCTGCTTGGTAGGGGTCTCTTCCGAGTGCACACACTCCTAACAAGAGTGTTTGTGCTAACCAGATAGCATCTTTCAAACCAAGCCTTGCAAGTCGTGGTGGTTCAGTGAACTCCATGGTCTTAACCTGGTTGAAAAGGGGAAAACATCCAATTGATATTGGATAGCCTGGTGGGATTCATCTCCTGGGGTTCTCCATTCCCATCTGTGCTCTTCAAGATGCTTTGAAAAGCATTACAAGTCTTGTTGCCCCTTTCTTCCTCCCTCTCACCTTTCAATTTATCTTCACAGCAGCGGAGGCAGTAGGATTACGGGTTGCTTTGGGAAGATGCCAGCTCCAGATGAAGAGGTGAGCCTGACTGGGTGTGTAGGGTCAGGTTGTGCACAGCACGTGAGGTGCTACGGTCGGTAGGGTGCCAGGCGGTGGGTACAACTTGTGGGATGTTGGGAAGGAATATTCCCTGCTCTGCCCATGGGATTTTTCCCATTGCAGAGATTCTCCAAAACACCTCTTCCAGACTGAGGCACCTCAGATCTACAGCCACCCTTCTGCCAGCTTTGATGGGCCCCACATTTAATAGCATCTCCCCCCTCCTGTGCCGTGCCCTTCTGCGCTCTGCAGAGAACCAGGATGAGATTTATACCCATCACACCCAATGCCTTGTTCTCTAACCTCCTCAGGAACAATGATTTGTGCTTAAAATGTATTTCCTGAGAAAACAGGCAGGATTCCAGCAGGAAGAGGGGAACACCCATGTGCCTGTCAGGCTGTTGGGCTTGGCACCAGTGGTCCCCGGGCTCATGCTGTGCCTACTATAGAGTCAGCAAGAGTGATGCTTGAGGCTCTTTGCTCAGGCTGAACCAAACTGGGAGTTCTTCTGCTCCTGCCAGCAGGTAAAACACCCCAAAGCAAGTCTAGACAGTGCCTCGCTCTATAAATATCCAGTGAAAATGCAAAACTAGCCACAATCTCCAAGATCTTTGGGAAAAAGAATTGGAAACCGACTCCACTGCCCCTCTGAAAGAAGGGTAGGCAGAGTCTCCGTGCTGAGTCACTGCTCCTGAATTTACACTTTTCCTCTCTGCTGCAGGAGCCCCACGGAAACCGAGGGAAAACACGGAGCAGGTCTGTGCTTGCAGTGTCTGCACAGCCTCCCTCTCGCCGCAGGCATCATGCAGAGCATGCACCATGCCTGGGCTGCAGCTTAGTGAGCCTGAGAATCCAGCCCAGAAACAGCCTGCCAAGTATTTACTGATGCTTTTGGAAACGGAAGAAGGCGCTTGTTGCATGGAAGCTCTTTATAATGTTGTAAATGAAAAGATCCTGTCTCAAAATAATCCAAAGGGGAGAAAGCATGATGTGAGTCCCAGGGAGGGGATGGCTGAGGGCTCATTCAAGCACACAGAAAGCTCATTGCAGGGCAAGAACACCTCTCCTTTGGCTTTTCCAGGCATTTGAGGAACAGGTGGGAAGCTCAGCAAAGCCAGCCCCAGCGGGGCAGCAAACAGGGTGATAGTGCTGCTTCTTTCCAGTTCTCTGCTCCAGTCATCAGCCGTGCCGTATGGATGGGTAGGGCATTACCCACTGCAGTGGTGGTTGCTTTGAGCTGATCACCCAAGTGCATTAAGAGCTCATTAAGCACTTGCTGTAATGTGTAGGTGTGCTGTGACCCCACCTCACGCTGCTATGCACGATCCTTACAAGCTCACCTCTACAGCTACTGCATTTACAGGTGCCCTGCAAAGCTTGTCAGATCCAGTGGGCAAACAAAAGCATTTTCCACATCACTTCTCAGCAAAAGCCTCAGCCCCAGGACCATGATGCTTAAACCTGAACACTGCCTGCCTGGTTGCCACCAGCAAGGCTGCAGCCTGACTTCAGTGTGCTCATCCTGTGGTTGCAGCAAGATGTAGAGCACGATGGGTAAACCTAACCCAGGTATCCTTATTTCCCTGCGTGAGAAGGTCACGCTGCCATATCTTTCCCCAAAGAAAGGGAGTGGACTGCAGCCTCATTCTGTCTGCCTGTGCCAGGGAGGAGCAGTCCCATGCCACTCCTCATCCCTTTTCCAAACTGTGCTTTGGGCTCAGGGATGCTAATGCATCACTAATTTTCATTTCCTGCCATAAAACTCACCCTCCGACTTTTGCCAGGAGGGTGGGGAAGAACATTTGAGGGAGGAGATTCATCCCATGAAAAAACACATGTGATGTTTAAGGCTTTTTCAGCCTTCATGGCCTCATCATGGCAGCGCTAAGTGCCACTTCTTCCCACCCCATTCTGTGTTCCCTACTCATATCCTGTCCATGTATTTTTGGCCACTTACTAACAATTCATTAGAGCTCAAACTTGGCATGTGGGAGCTCTGCTGTTGCTGCAGGAAAGTGAGCTAACATGGGTTTAAGCAGCTCAGTGATACAGTGGTCACCATGATTCCCGGGATGTAGAATCATAGAATCACAAGGTTGGAAAGGATTTACAAGATCATCTAGTCCAACCATCCTCCCATTACCCTTGGACAGGGCTTGGGTCAAATTTTGTTTGTAGGCAAGAAAGAGGAGATCACTAAAATGCACTTTGGCTGTCAGTGATCTATTTGTTCAACCTGCCAAGGGTGGGCCTCCCCCTGAATGCAGGTAAACCCTATAGGCTTTCACAGTGTGACAGCTGCCAGCTGGGCTTAGGGATTGGTTTCTGTCACTTGGGCTTTCCATAAAGCCAGGAGGAGCGGGTTTTTGAGGCAGGAAGAGCCGGTTGCACAGTAAGCAGAACAGTCCCAAGGGAGGTGGTTCCAAAACCAAAACAACGAGAAAAAAACATCCATTCCCTTCGCCCTTTGTTTCGCTGAGAATAGAAGGATGTGTGCAGTTGGCTTTATCGAGGCAATTGAAATGGCAGTTTCTAATCTGACCACGCAGAAATGTTTTAACAAAAAAAAAATAAACCAACAGAAAAACCTCCTGCGATGGCAAGGAGGAAAAAAATCTATGTGGTCCCTGCAGCAGAGGGCTGGGCTGGGAGCATGGGAGGGCAGCCTGTAAGCTGGGCTATGAGAAACCACAGCGATCACAGAGCTGGAAGTGCGTAGAAGAGCTTCCTGTGGTGCCTCGAGGAGGAATGGTTTCACTGAGTGATGAATGGTTGGGTTGGATATTAGGAAAAACCTCTTCTCAGAAGGAGTGGTGCGGCATCAGAACGTGGGTGGGAAGTGGTGGAGTCACCATCCCTGGAGGTGTTCAAGGAAGGTGGAGATGTGGCACTGAGGGACGTGGTCAGTGGGCATGGTGGGGCGGGTTGGGGTTGGACTCAATGATCTTAGAGGTCTTTTCCAGCCTTCATGATTCCATGATTCTATGACTGCCCACAGTCCCACTGGGATTTCCAGTCCCAGAAGACCAAAGCTCTGCAGGTAGATGCACAGGGGTTGGTTTCTGCTGTGGAACCACAGTGCTGTGGAGGAGGCTGCCCACAGAGGTACCAATGGGCAAAGCCCTGAGCAACCTGCTCTGGTTTCAGTGCTGGCCTTGAGGTCCCTTTGGACCTGAATTACCCCGTGATCCTCCAAGATGAGAGGCAGAATGAGCAAGAAAGCCCTTATATGGCAGGTGTGCAATCTCAGCATGCAGGAGTTGGTGTTAGAGGATGGCACAGCCATGTGCCAAAGCCTGCGTGCATTCTCATACAGCCAGAAGAGGAAGCAGGGAGGTGTCTGCTGCAGCCTGAGGTTTAAGGCTGAGTCTAGCATGAAAAGCACAGGAATACATTTTGAGAGGAAAAGGGAGCCTCTAACTAGACAAAGAAATCAAAGTCATTTAGCAAATACCAGGTTGGTCCTAATGCTAAGCTGGGAGTTTTGAGCTAACCAAGGCTGAATTTAGCTTGAGGTGTTGGGGAAGGAAATACTGAGACAAGAGGAGCTGAGCGTCAGCCACCTGTGCAGAGCTGGAGTGGAGAACAGCTTTGCATGCAGCACCTTGGCAGCTATCTGCACTCGTCTGGCCAAAGACAGATCATCTTGGGGTCAGCATCACACCAGGGACTGCTGAGAGCAGTGACAGCCCAGATCTAACTCCTGCTATGTGCTCCAGTGCTGTGGATGGCTCTCCTAAGCTTTGACCGTTTGCTCGCAAGGCTTTGGCAGCAGGGAGCAGAGCAGGAGTGCCTCTGAGCTCCTGCCAGCAGATGTTCTGGGGACCTGTCTGGTCTAGTTTGCATGTGATTGTGACAGGTGGGCTGTGAGCACTCAGCCTCGGTCTTCGCTTCCTAGGCTGTGATTAAACTTGCATGACATTTCCTTCCATCCAGCAGTCCCTGGGGCTGGAGCTCTTCTCCTCCCTGCTGGGGGTGGGCACCTCTCAGGTGTCAGGCTGGGAGCACAACCCGGCCATACCACATCAGATCTGCCTTGAAGATGTCCAGAACGGAGAACAAGAACAGGATGGGCACATGGGGACCCTCTGCTCAAAGTCTTCCAGCCTCCGGCAGTGGGATATAAGACTCTTTGCTACACCTTTTCATCCCAATGTTTGTCCCACTGCACTTTGTCCTACTCACATAAACTCCTGACATCCAAACTACCCGTGGCACAATGCTCTGTAGTCTGTACCTGCACAGTGTGCTCAGCCATCTCTTTCTGTTGGCTCTGCACTCGCCAGCTGCCAGCTTCATGGGATGCCCCCCAGCGCTGTCATCACTCGACAGCTGCTCCCTTATTCACTGTCTCCATGCCACAGGCAGCCCTGCAGGACAGCAGCACCTCCGCTGTGTCTCAAGCTGAGGAGCACAGGGAGCTTTGTGACCCAACTCACACACACGGGGGCACTTCCTTCTTGATTTTGAAGCAGAGCAGCTACAGCAGCGTGGAGCAGTGGGAAAAGGGTGCTGCCCCTTGGGAGAGGATTGCTCAGGCAGCTGTTGGCCTGACCACACCTTGGGTGTTACCTGCTCAGAGACCAGCGGTGAGCACAGCTCTGCTCCATTTGCTCTCCATTTATCCAGTTCAACCTGCTCTTGCTTAGCTCAGTGCAACAGCTCTTCTCGCTAAGCTAAAGCTTTTCTGGCTTCTTTTTTTTTATTTTTTCAGTTCTGGCTTTGAGTGCCTGCATGGAATGCTGGCTCAGATCTTCCTGTGCTCTCTGCTACTGAAATACTGCAGGGCCAGCTGGAAGAAGGTGGCTTACACCATTTGGGCATCAGCCCTTTGACCTCAGTGGGGCAAACTGCCATTCCCGTATTGCAGAGGTACCGCTGTCTTCCTTCAGTTTGCCTTCTGGGGAGCTGGGAAAGGCAGAGTGCATCAGCAGCTCACCTCCCTGTGTGGTTATGTGGCAGCTCCCTGTGAGTCTGGGCATGGATCTACCCTACTAAAGCCATCTAGTTCCAATCAGGGGAACAACAACACCAAGAAGCCATTCTCTATGATGGAGACTTACACCTGGCAAGCAGCATCCACGCCTGCACAGGCTGCCTGGGTGCTTGTTATTCCTCTTTCCTTTCCAAGGGAGCGTTGAAAGTGCCATATCTCAGCCCAGAAGCAATGCTGAGAGCATTAGGCACTGCCAACAAGAAGAACTGCCTTGCTGTGTGAAAGTTGGTGTTAGAGGTTCTCCTGCAGGAATGGCCAGGAATGAGTCCATAACCCCAGAGGAAAGCATGAATATCTTTCTAGGGAACAGAGAGGTTTTAATTAGTGCTCCCTTCTGCATAAAGCCTAGCTCTCCTCCTCTGACTCCTCAGATGAACGCAGCTATAATTAAGAGGCAGCAGTGTCAGGAAGGAGAGCAGGCTCCAGCCTGTGATTTATTAAGGGCTGTCGTGGGTGCAATTAGCTTTCTCTCTTCCCCTCTCCTCAGTTTCCACAAAGTGAATTTGGTGATGAAAGGAGCGTCTCAGGCTCGGCCAAATGGGCGCCTCTGTGTTTATCTTCATTGCAGACAGAGCAAGGGCAGAGTTGCTGCTTTATTTTTCCCATAGGGAAAAAAATTTATGCTAATGAAAGCCTCCAACCTGGTGGGGAGGATTTCATATCTAGAAGTCTCAGTTCTGCCCTAAGCCCGTTACGTGTGAGCAGACTGGGGGAGGCTGGTGTTGGCTCAGCCCTGTGTGCCTGCTGGCTTGAACCTAATCACTGCCCTGCCAGCTGCAGCTCTCCAAATTCCCTGGCAATGGCTGACGGTGCTGCTGGCTGCCTGAACTTTGGTTTACTGCCATTCAAATGGCCTGCAGTTTACCTTTGTAGGATATAAATCTGTACAGGCTGAGACTGATAAAACAGCAGGGGGAAAAAAAAAAAAAAAAGATAATAAAAAAAAAAAGACAGAAAGGAAGCAGGAAGAACAAAATTGAAAGCAATTCCCATTACGGGAAGGCTTAGGGGGGCAGTGGCTCAACTGCAAACCGAAACAAAGAAAGGATTTGCTGGCTGCTCCCAAAGGAGTGCTGAAGACCCCACCAAAAGCAGAGTGCAATGGCCACTGAGGGAGCTGCCTTCACCCACATCAAGGCTGGGCTGGGGGGCTGTGGGCCACGATGGCCCTGTTGTGCCACACCTGCTCATCGTGACAGCCAGGGCTGTTGTGAAATCCTACCTGCTGTCCCTTCCTGCCCTGTTTCTTTGTGCCCACGGTGCAGGTGAGTGCCCACAGGAGGAAAAAAGCGTGCCTGCCCAGTGACAGCAATGTTGGGAAGTTTTGGTCTGCTTCCTCGGTGGCACCACTGCAATGAAACCCTTGGGAGCATTCAGTGCACAGAACAAGGGCTGGGCTCTCTTGGGGAACTGCGGGCGGATGGGAAATGTCTCCAAACTGGTCCAGCTCTCAGCGATGAGCCCTTCCCTCCCTTCCTAATTGCCATTCCTCCTGATGGAGCTGAGCTGCTACCAGGAAATAAAACTGCCGGGGCTTTTTTGCTTAACCCCCCTGGCACAGCACATTTGCAGGTGGTGCCTTCCCAGCCCAGGAGAAAGGAAGCAAGCACAGCAGATGCCTCATTTGTGTGCACAAGAACAGCTCTCTCCAGCATCTCCTCCTGCTTGGATCACCTCTCTGTTGTGCACTGTGCTTTACACGGAGTGGGGAGCTGGCTCTGTCACTCCAGGAAGTCAGCAGACTTGCCATGGCACTCCTGCTGGGGAAGGCTGGTGAGGCTTGAGTATTTTTAGAGAGTGATTAATTTTATTGGCAATGATGACATCAAACTCATGGGCCAAAGGGCGTGCGCTGACACCTGCCCCAGAGGTGGGAGCAGTCCTGCTGATGGCTGTTATGTGAAACAGACATGGGGCTGGACTTCAATCCCACACAAAGGGAAAATGGCTGAGTTGTCATTAACCCCACAAACCTGCCCTGACTGAGCACACGGAGGGGGACCACGGTGTGGAGAAGAGAGAGAAGCTGGGGGTGCCCCATGCCTGGAGGTACCCAAATCCAGGCTGGATGGGACCTGGAGCAGCCCAATGGGGTGGGAGCAACCAGCCCACGGCAGGGCCTTGGAACTACATGGGCTTTCAGGTCGCTTCCAACCACGTCATTCTATGGCTCTATGATTCTATGATCCAGCCCTCGGGGTGTAACACCCCACAACTCCCCCCGTGTGCTCAGCCTTGCTCCTGGACTTACTTCATATGGATGTTTCTCAAGCCCACACAAGCCAACTCATACATTTCCCGTTTTGCTCCTTTCTTTGTCTATAAGAACTGAAACCTCCTCAGTCCTTCAGCCCATCGGGGTCTCTTCTGGATCTCTGTCCCTATGAACTTACACGCTCATCCTGCATCATCCCAAGCACCAATTTAAACCTTGCTTTCCTCCAGGGCAAAGCGAGGACCTTTGCCACTTTACGGACGCATTCCCATAGTGGATGCCAACCCCCTCTCCCCAGCTGCATTTTAAAGGGATTCGATACTGTCTGCCCTGTATGTGTGCTAAAGGCTGATTTTTCTCCCCTGTCAACTGAGAAATCGACCGCTGGATAGAACAGAGCTGGGAATGCACAGCTGTGAGTGGCACTGGCAAGTAGTGTGTGGGTCTCTCCATAGGGCATCAGATAGGGTCTGAGCATCAGCTGCCACTCCTTTAACTCAGAGAAGCCCTTTTTAGGGATGGACCCCACAGAAGCAGCTCAGAGGGCTATTGGACAAACAGCCACCAACAGACCTGTGCCTCATGCAGCATTTCAGAGCAGCCCAGCAATGCAAGCGTTACTCCCCATTGCCCTAATTACAGCAGGGCAATCACCATGTTTTACTACTGTGTTGTCTCACAGTTATTCTCCATGTTCAGAAATAACAACATGGGTCACATCATTACCCCCAAGCCTTATCCTCAGTGAAGTTTGCACTGGTATTTTCCAAGCAAATAAGTGAAAGGGGAAGGAGGGCTGCACTCGAACTCGGTGATAGAAGAGAAAGCCGTCGTGCACAGGGATGGCACAGCACCAAGGCAATGAATTTGCCAAGGTCACCGAAAGCAGCAGCTCGCAGAGGAGCCTGGTGCTGCGCAGCACAAATTCCTCAGCTTTCCTACGCTCTCCGTACTTTGTTAGGAACAAGAAAAAAGACCCTGTTCTGTGCGGGACGGACATTTTGCTGCCAAGAAAGTGCCACCTACTGGAGCTGGCTCGGCAGGAACGTACAAGAACGGCAAACAAACCCAGAAGCAACGCTGGAAAAATTACTTTTTCCCCACCCTTACAAAACCCAAAGAGATATAAAACACCACGCTTACAGTGCTTCCAGCAGCAGCCCCCTCTGATCACAGCCCTCCGTGGCTCAATCCCCCGTGGAGGACCAGGGCTCGGGGGTGGGGGGATGTGTGGTTTTAGGGTTCAAAAAGAGAGACTCACCGATGCTGAGCAGCCCCTCGTATCCCCAGTGGTCCCCTCGGCTCCTCTCGCTCCTGTCCCAGATAGCCGTGCCCTCCTAGCGCAATCCTGCTGCCATTCTCCGGCAGCCCAGCTCCTCTGCTTCACTTGGTGCCCCAGGGATGGAGGAGAGAGACCACCTGGAGCCCCGACCTGGGGTCCCGCTGCCTCCACCTCCGCGCTGCCCTTTCGTCCCCGTGCCACTCGCCCCGGTTGTCTGCGAGCAGGTGACAGAGGTTTCTTGGCAGAAGAGAGAGGAGGGGAGGGATGTGGAGGCAGCGAGAGGTGGAGCTGGGACCCGGAGCAACAGGTTACTGAATAACTAGGAGCCGGTGGCCCCAGGGAGCCGGGCAGTGGGCCTTCGCCGAGCAAAAACCGAGGGGGGGGGAACGTGTTAAACATCAGGTTTTTCTCGCCTGAGAACATTTCGTACCCCAGGGGGAGGTAGAGGAAGGCGGGGGTGATGAAGGAGAGCGTTGAGCTGGGTTTTCCATCCTGGTGAGGGAGGGGACGCGGTGCCCGGTGGGGGGAACAAGGCAGCTTTTGTGCAGCAGTGCTGCTCGCGGGTTGTTTTCCTCCAGCTTCGCTCCTGCCTGCTCTCACCGCCCTGGTGTCTGCTGAAAGATCTGGGACAGATGCCCCGACACGGACAGAGGGCAACACGTCCTCCCCAAAAGCCCCAGAGCAGAGCAGGGTGAGGAGAGGAGCCCTGTTGGGGTACCCGGCTGGGGAGGGGGCTGTGATCCCTAAACCTCCCTCTGGGAGAATGGAGGTGAAGCAATTGCCGTAGCTCAGGAGGGGAGTGAAGGGTTTGCTGGCATCAGGCAAGGTTTGGAGGCAGCGTGGTGTCAGCTGAGCCCATCCATCCCTTGGGTTGCAAGGATGTCAGAACTGCGCTTTGGGGTCTGACGGCGCGGTTTGGAGCTCAGAGGTCTCCTGTGTGGGCAGACTGCTGCTTGCAAAGCGCGCCTCATTTCATCTGCCTTAAGACTTAGTTTTTAAGCATTTATGAAATGGATGGGATTAGCTCATCGAGCTGATGGCCATGCTGGAAAATGTCACAGCACCGAGGAGGGGAAGGGCTGCCAGTTCCTGCAGCAGTGCAAACCGAAAGGCCTGGTGCGCTGCTACAGCTGTGGGACTGCTGGACTGGGCTGCTCTCCCAGGGTGCAAACAGCTTGTTGGAGGGACTTCCTTGCAGAAGCTGTTTCATGCTAAGGCACCTCATTACCTGGCAGTTTCGGCTCCACAGTCATTACAAAGATAGGCAAAGTGCTGTGCCCTGTAGGAGATCTCTAACTGCCGAGCAGAGGAGGGAGCTTTTCTTCTGGGAAGGGAAGAAAACCACAAACGAGCTTATTACATCTTCCCTGCAACACCTGGTGCTGGTCAGAGCAATCACCAGATGGGGAATTACCCTGCTGCACTGCTGCCTGCACTCTGGACTCCTTTGCTCAGATCCCACAGAGCTTTGGACCAACACAGCCCTATCGCTCACAGTATCTAAGCATGACATCCCAGGAGGCCAGCGTGCTCCTTGGGATCAGCCTTTTAAATCAGGTTGGCGGCAGACATCCCTATGATGGCTCGAGAACAAAGACTTCTTCCTCGCAGAGCAAACAACACCCAAACTGAGCTCCTCAAAACGTGGCTTCCTCGCAATTTTTTATGCCGTTTCCATCCAACTTGCTCATCCTGTTTCAGAAGGGCTGGGCCTCGTAATTAAAAGCTCCACCAATCTTACGTCTGGCAAATGTCATCAATGACTTTATTATGACTTTTCTCCCTCTACTCCTGCTAAGATTTTATATTTTGTCTGCAGTGAGCACCATGGCACATACAGAAGCCAAAGCACAAAGGCTGCAACTTGAGTTGACACACGTGACTCCACCACCTCCATTCAGGTAAAAACAATATTCCATTTAGCACTTGCCTTTAAAACCTGTCAGTCTTTCTGTGTCCAGCTTTCTGCACAGGGCAGGTGTAAACAGATACCAGGAAAAATTTGTCCTCTTATTTGTATGCATCCAGAAAGAGCTTCTGCTTGGAATGCATTCATCATTAGTAGGGTAGATCCAGGTAGGTATGTTTGTCAGTCTTTGTCACAAAGATGTGATGAGTGCATTCCATTATGCCAAGCAAATTCAGAGGAATGAACGGGTGGGTATTTGATTTGTGCACAAGCCCAGAAACATTTGGCCATTCAATTTCCTGGCTGCTTAGCACCCAGCTCTGCTGCTTTGCTGCTTTCCTGGGTGCAACCTTGCTCCTGCTGATCAGCCGAGGATTGTTTGTGCCAGTAGCTTGAATATGATAAGGATCTGGCCCGAGGAGATCTGTGACACTGTGTGTGTTTTGGTTTTGACTGCTGGACAGCATGACGAGGCCAGAAGCTGGCAGTACCTGGCTTGCAAGGCTCTCCCCCAGCTACGTTGAAGGATGAAACTGGGTGCTTCTACGGGAACTCTGGCATCTTTTGTTCCCTTCTTCCATCACTGCAAAGGAAAAACCAATGTAGCTAAGGTGGTACTGGGTCTATACCACCATCTTTTCCTGCTCCTGGCTAGTGTCAATTAGCACAAACCTCAAACACTCTTCCCCAGTTCAGAAAGAGCTACAAAGAGCAGCAGGAACAGAAGGTTTTTGCACACATCCAGTCTCGCCCAAGTCTCTTTTGTGTAGGTAGCTGTGCCCTAGGATTTGAACAAAACACTGTACTTCAAACACTTCTTAGATCTAATACATTCTTTATTTGAATAAATAAATATAAGAAATTCTGAATATAAAACCTGCCTGTACAAAAAAAAAAAACCAAAAAACAAAAAACCAAAAAACCCCAAACCCACAAGCTCCCATGCTTTACATTATGATATATTTTTGATAGAGAAAAAAAAAAAAACCAGGAAATTACACAGTTGATTTAATAAAAGAGGTTGGAATGTAGTCACTTTGGCAGAATTGTGGCACTTAAGACATTAAAGACTAAATATAAATATGTCTGACAGCTTCTTTTGGACTTTATAACAGGACAGAAGGGTGAATGGTGAATGTTCATGCTGATCTTTGGGTTGCTGTGTTTAAACAACCAGACCCTCGCACCACTGTCTTTGGTCTCCATGTCAGTAAGAGGCAGCTGCCCAAACCTTGTGGCTCAGCTCTTCGAGGCGCAAAACTCAATTCAACCCAATCCCACTGGGAGCAATCAGGTACTGCCCTACTAAATGCAGGGAAATTACCACTGGAGTCTGAAAACAAATGAGAGCAGATGTGTGATAAAGCAAAACTGTGCCTTGAAACACGTAAGTGTGTGCAGGAAACGAGTCCATACGATGCTGGCCTCATTCAGTTCCTTGTCACTTTGCTTGTGTGGTGTTGCTCTATGCCATGAAAACTCATGCAATCTCAATGGCATGCAGCATTGGCTGCTATTCTGTGTTGGGAATTAATATTTAATATTGATCCCTGATGAACACTAACTGATGAGCTGTGTAACACAGCTGGTAGAAAGGCTATCTTACCTCCCGCCCAGGGAGATCTCTGCCAGAATAGGTCATTTAACAGGAGAAAGCATTACAAAATTTTGATATGCAGAATAATTAGATCTTTGAAATATAAAAACTCTCTTTAAAAGCAGAAATGTGTTGAAAACATGCTGTGTCAGTTAGGACTTAGCCAACAAAAGCAGCAATGGCCAAGACCTGGAGTACTGACTCGAGCCCATATGTAAAGAGAAGAACAGCATTTATAATGACATCTGCTTTGAGCACATAAGTTTGCCATATCAGGAAATACACAGATAGAATCATGCTTCCGACCGTTATCATAAGGCTGAGTCCCAATGGAGCCTCTTCTTCTGTCAGGTTACCCTTTGAACCTTGGAGGAAAACAAAAAGCTGATATGAATCTTTGATTTATTGAGACAACACTCAAAAGAGGCTCTATTTGTAATAGTTCAGGGTATGTAGAAATACTGTTCTGAATCAAGGCACAGTCAAATAAATTTAAGAATAAACCCAAAGATTAATGAACAACCCATTTCTTGCTGACTGAGGTTAATTTGAATGCAGAGAAACCAGCTGACATTCCAAGTCAAAAAACCTACCTTTTCTTACTACAGACAACCAGTCCTGAAGCTGCAACCATTCTGATCGCTCAGTCTGACCCTCTCCTTGGCTAAGCATCAGACTTCCCCCCAGCCCCTCTCAGCCCCACGTCCAGTGTGGCAATGTGGCAGCATTTAAGGACATCCAATGCTGATTTTAAAATCTTATACAATTGAGAGTCTTCCTTATACCCTAATAATCTATTCCTACTTCAAGTTCCTACGCTGTGAAGAAGCTGCACTTATTCCTTCCTTACATCTTATTTCTGAGCTTGCCTCGGTAGATTTTGCTGTTTAATTACATGAGACTTCAAACTTGCTTTTTACTCATCCATCAGGCTCCAAGCAAATAAATGCAGAAAGCTTTAAAGGAGCAGGCTATGCATTCAGCCCTACAGCAACGCAGCTGTGTTCAGCAGACCCACCTTGTGTAAATATCTTAGGAATATTTAGCACAAATTTTAATAGTAATTTTAAACCTTGCTTAAAAGAAAGAACTTTATGAAATTTCAGCTAGTTCTAGATAGGGATTAGTAGGATTCCAAGCAGACCCTCTCCATTGTTCTGGCATACTGAAATGAAGACGATAGAAGTGACGTGTCTTTAGAAGAAGTGAAGGGCAAAGCTGTAGTCACAGTAGCAGCCATGGGCTTCTTAAGGCCATCCTTAGTACTACCTGTTCCACAAAGCTCCAGCCACCTGGTTACCACTGTACGTTTCTGGAGCAGCTGAATGGAGCTGTATCGCCTCACTGTATGGAAATCTCTGTTTCAACATGTTCATTCTCATGAGCCACACTGATGGTAAACAGCGTAGCAGCATTCCAGCTGTCCCAGTTACACTGCTGCCTGACAGCCCAGCTATTGTCTTCTTATGGCATTACAGATCATACATCATATTTCAGCAAATTCTATATGACCCTCTAGCCGAATATGTCAACCAGATAAAGTTTAATAACATAAATGAATGAGCCTCCAAAAATCTGCTTGTCTGCTAAACTGACACGTTCTGATACCCAACTCTATTTCAGAATGATGAATGCTTAAAGATTCTATTCCCCCTGAAAAGGCACAGTGATAACATGACATACCCAAGTACAGCCGCAGCGCTTCAAGAACAGCCATGATGCAAAGCAATGCAAGATCAGGAGCCAAAAAACCATCTGGATAACTGAAAACTTGACCTGTAGAATAGCACAGCATAAATACACCAGAAGAACACAGTAGGGATACCAGCAAGACACAGATGCCTCATAATCAAGCAGCTTACTTCTGGTTGCAACTTACTTTTATAAATTATCATCGCAAGTGTCACCACGAAGTAAAAGATGTAATAAAACCCATTTATATAAAATAAAATCTGTAAAGGAACAGACGAGAGCTGATAACTGTTGTTAAGGAGTTAGGTAGGATCCATCTCATACAATAACCAGTTTCTAGTAACCTCAGAATATTCTCTGTGCCTCCTTATGCTAAATGATTCAACCATGGGGTAGGTTTCAAAAAGTAACTCGAGACTGCAAACACCAGGAGCGAGGACAACTTGCTGTTTCACATTTGGTTTTTGTTCCTTTTCAGTTTTATTTTAATTTTGGTTGTAGTGGGATATTTATTAGCCTAAGGAAACTAGGGGAGAGTGTGCATGTGTGCATTTCCTCTGACAACTTCTGTATCTGTTGGCTGGCAGAGGGCTGGCATGCTCCGATATATCTAATTCCTCCATGTTTTTGAAAATATGTGGCTCTGTGAAGCAGACAAGCCCTATTATTGCCTGCATGATGGAAAGTCTGAGAGCTGAGCTCAGCCTTTGTTGTGCATCTGAGAAAGGCCACAAGCTCAACTTTGAGGTGTAAATTTGTAAGATAGATTTCCTTAATTCACTGCTCACAAAACAAAGCGTTGTATGAGGTGATATTTAGCTCCAGTTATTTCTGTCAACCTGGCTCTGCTGACAAAGTATTTGAAATCTCCACAATCCTTAACACACCCTCAAAACACCTCTGAAGGGCAGGGAACACGACAAACACCCATGTACAAATATGGAGAACTTAAAGGCTCAGAATATTCTCACCTGCAGCCATCCTAAGATAAAAAACATGGTAAAGTTATGCCTCTGCTCTGAATTCATCACTTGGGCTCCCCCTGGAGTCAGCCCAGAAGAATACCTACATAACCAAGCAGTTAAATTACCAGCCCATCTCTCTCTTTGGCCACGAAAGCCATTTAAATGCTTAAGTTTATATGAGATACCCAACAGACACCTTCAGGAGGCCATCCTCCCCAACAGGCAAGTACAACTCCTACATAGCAGGTACATGCACACTGAAGGCATCACTCCTGAGGCACAGCAGCATGTTATGAATGTAATACAGAAAGCACGAAGGGCATCCTGGGGTTCACTGCTATATGGGAAAGCTGCAGCGTGGCTCAAAGAATCCAGAAAGTTTTGGCCATTCCTATGTGTTTTTTAAAACAAAATTATACCAGTTGTTTTCCTTAGTCTTCAACAAGACAAGGCAATTTATACAAGGAACTTATCAGTACAGAGTTCATTACTTCGAGCTGCCTCCAGGCATTCTTTATCCTCTCCTCTCTCCTTCTCAGATACTGTCTCGCTAAGCAGGGACTTCATCCCAGGCATCTTTTACAGGAACAACCCATCCGGTTTTTGAAGGGAGCACCCACCCACACAAAGTGAACGCCTTCCAGTTCCCAGACAACCTCACTGTATTCAAACAGAACCAGGTTTTTGTGTTTTTCCAGTTGAAGGGAGGCGGAACAAAAAATTACTAAATGGGTTCTAAGCATGGAAATCTCTGAAGACAAGGGTGTCTCCTTTAGGAGGCTATTCAGACCATGGGAAAAGATAGGGTGAGAAGAGGAAGCTGCTATTACTGCCTCTTGTTGGCCGTGCAGCATCATCTGCCTGCAGTGTGCTGTGTGAACCTTGTGTCTGCACGTTCATAAAGCCACTCTGTAGCCTGGCTTCCTAAAGAAATGAGTTAGATGACCAGAAGGTGCCAGCCAGCCCTCTGTCAGGCCTGCAGGCTGGGTAAGAGCTTGTGCTTCATGTGGGTGGCAGTGATGGGAGCCTCACAGGGTAACAAACACTCCAGCAGCACCGTGCAGATTCCAAGAGAAGAGGTGAATCTCTTGCAGCTGGTCTGCCTGAAGATTCCTGCACACGAAGAGTGGAAGGCACAAAAAGGATACAACTGATGAAGTTCTTCCTTTCCATTGAAAAGAGAAAAGAGAGCATAAGATGAGCCTCAATATTTACCAGAAGTGCTGCAGCAACATTGTGCCCAGAATTTCCTTACCAACAGCCCACGAAAACGCCCGCTAAGCAGCCCTCAATAGCCGCAGCCCCTTCCAGAAGCACGGGAAGCCGTAGGCCCTACATGGCTGAACCACCGCACTGCCACCAGCGTCCCAAGGCCCATTTCCCCTCACAGCCGGGCCCGGTGAATCCCCCGCTAGCCCTAGTTAAGGTATTTAGGCACGCAGCGCAAACAGGCACGCCGTGTTACGCTGTGAAATGCCGCTGGTTCCGCGTAGGCGCAACGCTCGCACGGCGCTCACCTCTCCGCACGGCCGCCATGCCGGCCCCCTCCCCCGCCACCCGCCAGTCCTCCAGCATCCCGGCAGCCCCCGCGCCGCGGCCGTTCGTGCCGCCCCGCCCCTCTCCCTTCGGCTGCGATCGGAGCGCTCGGCCCGGTTCGGTCGCTTTCGGGCGGCTTCGGGCAGTGCCCGTTCGGGAGCCGCCGTTCGGGACGGCGAAAGGGAATTCGGGCGCGCTCGGAAAAGGTTCGGCACATCTCGGCTTTCCTCGCGACCGCCTCACCCGCCTTCGGGCGGGATCGGAAAAGACTCGAGCGGACTCGGGATTCTTCGACCCCGCGGGCCGGACCGCTCGGGGACTCGGCCCTGTTCGGGCGGGCTCGGGAGCTGTCAGGTATCGCTTCGGGCCGCGCCGCCGCGGCCTCGGCCGCGTCCTGCGCTGCGATTGGCCGCCGGCAGGAAGCGCGGGCCCGGCGCCTCGGGACCCGCCGAGCCCCTTCGGACGAGGCCTGAAAGGACTCGGGACACTTCGGGCCGCATCGGAAACGCTCGGTTCGACCCGGGGAGCGCACTCGGAAACGCTCGGCACCGCTCGGCGGGAGCGCCCGAGCGACCTCGGAGCATCGCCCCCCCCACCCCGGCGGCGCTCGGGGGGGAGCGGCAGGGCTCGGGGCTGCTCGGGCCGGCTGGGCCCCGCTCCCCCCCCATCGCGTCCTCGCATGGAGGACGCCGACTCGGCGGCCAAGCGGCTGGGCTTAGCGGAGGCGGTGGCGGCCGCGGTGGCGGCGGCGGCGGCAGAACCCGAGCGGCAGCAACCGCAAGGCTCGGAGGGGAAGGCGGAACGGCGGGAGGAGGTGACGGCCGTGACCGTGATGGCGGCGGACGCCGAACACATCGAGATGGGCGCCGAGCCGCTGCCCAGCGCCGACGAGGCCGCCGCGTTCGCAGGTCAGCGCGGGCCTAACTGCGCATGCGCCGCTCTCCTCAGCGCAGCCCGCGCTCCGCGCTGCGCGGGGCCGCCTCCGTGCGCGCGGCGCTGCCTCGCATCCTTCGCCGCGCTGTGAGACCGGCAGCGGCCCGCCCGAAGTCGCTGCGGCCCCGTGTGCAAAATTCCCGTTCACAAGTCGTAGCAAAACGCAGCCACGCGTTGGTCGCTGGGTCAGGTGTGAGGCGGAGCCTAAAAATGCTCGGAGTTCGTTCTGCTCTTCAGCCCGTTCCCCGCTTTAATAAAAAGAGAATGGTTCTAGAACAAATAAACATTTTCCCCCTTAGTTCATCGCAGGTTAAGCCGGGCTCAACCCAAAGCCTGGCAGAGAACAGTAATATTTACGCTGAGTGACACTCCATGGAAAAAAGAGGGGATGTGCTTCTTTGGGGTTCACATACTGAGCTCTGCTTTGCTTCATTTCTGTTTTGCATTCCAGAAGTCACCACAGTGACAGTGGCCAACGTTGGTGCCTCTGCAGACAACGTGTTCACCACATCCGTGGCAAACGCAGCATCCATTTCGGGACACGTGCTGGTAAGTCGGCCCTTCGTCCAGGAGCCTTGGAGCACCACGACTTCATTGGCGTGCACACGGGGTCAGGACGTGCGTGTGCTGCAAGGCTTTGAGCCACAGTCATCACATCATCACATGAGGCACCTGCAGTGCTTTCCCTTTGTCTTTTCCCTGCCGTTCCACCCACGTACGTGCACTCCGTCATGGAGCTGATGACCTGGGTCATGTAACCTTTCAATGTGGTTGGCTGAAAGCTCGAAAACGTACCTGCTAACTAATGGTGGTTTAGGGTGCCTTTGAGAGATCTGCAGGAATACTCATTTATTTATTTTTTTCCTTTATTTCTTCTGTAGTCTGGGAGAACAGCCCTCCAAATTGGGGACAGCTTGAATACTGAGAAAGCCACTCTCATAGTTGTTCACACAGACGGCAGCATTGTGGAAACCACGGGGCTGAAGGGGCCATCAGCACCCCTCACACCAGGTATAAGGCAATCTGAGCGTCCTTCTCCAGTGGAGTTGCTTCTTCCCTTTTTTGTGTGACTGAAAAACAAGAGAAACATCACACACATGACATGAAGTTGCATTGTACAGTCTGTCCCCTCTTAATATACTGCTTTTTGTATTTGTTAGGTGCCTTTTAACCCACCCCAAAAGCAGATCGATTCTAATATTGATAATAAAAGCCCGGAACTAGGAGATTAATACCCGGGTTCTTTATAAAGAGCCCTTTGGTTGAGACGGTTTTGTCTCCATTCAGACCTTTTGCTGGTATTTAGTTGTGGCTGTAGTTGGTGAACATCACCAAGGTTGTTCCCAGCTGCCTGGCAGTCCCCGTTTTGCCCACGAGATGGCATCACAAGCCTTTTGCAGGCAATTACACATTGGACGTTGTCCGCTAGGAAGTCATCCAGCCGGCTGCAAGTTAAAGCCTGGGCGTTTAATGTGCTGTTAAAAGCGTGTTTTCTAACATGCCGATTGCTCTATTTCCAGCCATTTTCAGAATGTTAGCTTATGTTATACTTCTTGAGGCTGGCAGGGCAGACCCATGGCTCTAGCTTACATCAAGCATCTGTTCCAAACAACTTTTTTGTGGCATGCTGACCACAGGATACATTTGTCCCAGCCAAACTACATGTGAAGATGTTGTCACTGTGCCTTTTGGTTGCTGTCACCTTCTTCCTTTTTTTTTTTCTTCCCCCAAAGGACCGCAATCTCCTCCTACCCCTTTAGCAACTGTCCAAGAAAAAACTGGAACCAAGTATAACTGGGACCCATCTGTGTATGACAACGAGCTCCCAGTGAGGTGCCGAAACATCAGTGGGATTCTGTACAAAAACAGACTTGGCTCAGGTAAAAACAGCCTTCTTGTGTGAGAAAGATGGCTCCTTCTTCACTTATTGCACTTTCTTTTTAATCAGATTGCCTTAAAGGGCCAATCATGAAGAAAATAAGTACGTTTTCCTAGTCAGCATAGTCCCATGGATATTATCGTTCTCTTCTGTTTTGCCATTTTGCTTCCTTGTTCTTTATTCAGAGGCTTTTTATCTGTGAAGATACAGCCTGCTGTGCAGTGAGTCTTCCCAATAGCAGGCTGACTCTTCCAATGTTCTTTTTGTGGACCTCTGAGAAGTACACCCTTGTCTCTACAAAGCTCTGCAGAATCCCTGCTGGATTGGAAAGTAGAGAGCTTGTCTTTTAATGAGCCTCCTTAGCTGTCTTAGCTCCTCTCTTCACTTTTATCTCTGTGGGAAAGCTGAAGAAGCAGTTGGAGAAACTGTCAGCAAGCCTGACTGCATAGCACAGCGTTTGCTTTGTGGAAAGAGAGTTTTCTTCATGACCTGATGGATTAGAAATTTAAGCAAAAATTATGGAAAGGTTTAAATTTGTGGTAGTTATCCAAGAAAGACTTATCCTACATGTGAATGAATAATATTTTCTAGCCTATTGACACTGGTGATGCACAGAATTGGAATTCACTGCATGCTCAGTCATTGTCACAGCCAGGCTAAGAAACAGGCATGCTTATCCTTCAGTGATGGGAAGCAGCACATGAGCAGGTTTGGTAGTTGCTACAGATTACTTGCTGTTTTGCCCAGTAATTTCATAGGGTCACAAAATACTTCGAGTTAGAAGGGACCCGCAAGGATCATTGAGTCCAACTTGCCATTCACCAGAGCCTGCAGGGACCCTTCTTGGGGCTGCTCTCCAGAATTTGCTCCCCACTCCATACACAGAGCCCGGGGCTGCCTTGTTCTAGGAGCAGAATCTGGCACATACACGTGTGAAACTTCATGCAGCTCGTCATTGCCCAGCCACTGTCAGTATTTTTTAGAAAAATGGAAAAGTAATCCTTAGCCTTTACTAATGCTTTTATTTTTTTCTTCTAATCTTAATACAGGAGGCCGTGGTAGGTGCATTAAGCAAGGGGACAACTGGTACAGCCCCACTGAATTTGAAGCTATGGCAGGACGAGCCAGCAGCAAAGACTGGAAGAGGAGCATTCGCTATGCTGGGAGGCCCTTGCAGTGCCTTATTCACGTAAGGTTATGCTTATTTTCTTCTGTCTGCCTGCTGGAAGGGGCAGTTTAATTCTGGGCAGAGTCTGCCCTGCAGTCTGAGCTGTATGCAGAGTTGTGTGTAGGCTGAAGGAGAAGCAACTCATTGATTTGGTTGAGGGGATCTGGCCTTTCTTTTATTGTGTAGGGCCCCCCCAGAAGGGAATTAGTGTTTATTTCTCCCTGGGAGCTGCCAGGATCTTTGAGCAGAGCACAGTCCTGCTCTCGCTGCTTTTGGCGCCTGATGTTGAACTTGTAATCTTCCAATTTCAGGATGGGATTTTAAATCCTCACGCTGCCTCTTGTACTTGTGCTGCCTGCTGTGATGACATGACTCTGGTGAGTTGTAGGTTTTATGTCCATTAGTTTAAAAACAATTCATCAATCAAGCTGCCACGGCCATCTGTGAGCAGGTCAGGGGTGTCCTAGAAACACTGACAAGTACTGAGTGTTTCCATGTTAGAATGCTTGCTTTTTTCTAAAACGATGCTAGAATTGTTAAGCAGCAGTGTTTAGCTTCACCTCAAGCACTGTTCTGTACTCTTCTGCTGTGAACTGGGTGGTTTCCTTGTTGTCTAGACCTGAATCTGCATGCTTCCCATTTTCTTTCACTCTTATTTCTTTTCTTCAACCCCTTGGATTGGTAGTGAAGGATTTGCCCTGTTCTTGTCCTTTCATAACAGTGGGAAAAGACTGAATCTGAGTGTGTCTTTTTTAGTCACAGAGGCTTTTTGGTTTGCAGATCCAATAGAAACTTTTTGGTCTATTGCTACAAATCTACCATGGGAATACTTACTGCTTAATTGTAGCTGCGTCTGGAGAGGTTGGAATGAACTGATATTCCCCTAAGAGGTGCCTCAGCTAATGTCTTTTTCTCTTTTTTTTTTCTCCTAGAGTGGACCTATTCGCCTCTTTGTACCATATAAACGACGAAAAAAAGAAAATGAAATGTCTGCAAATCCAGTCAAGAAGGAATCCTCCAAAAATATCACTCTGCTTCCTGCCACAGCTGCTACTACATGTAGGTTCTTTGCTCTGGTAAAAATGGCCGAGCTAGATATCTTTTTGTCTTATCAGTGGTCAACTGAGAAAAATGTAATATCTCCTGGCACTTTCTTTTATATGTCCTTTAATATCTGGTGGGGCTCTGTGGTAAGATTTGTGCTATTTCTTGAAATACATGGAAAAGTAGACGCTAAGCAACTGTAAAGAAATCCACAGTCTGAAAGCTGTTAGCGAAAGAGGCAGAAGGTGATGCTTTCATCTGTAAGCTCCTCTCTGGCGTTCAGGACTTGCTTTGTCACTTCATGTTTTTGAAGTCAAACCATCTGTGTGAGAACAGAAATTAATTTGCAGACTGGTCCAGCTCACAGGTTCCCTGTCACATTCTTGTTCTCCTGTTCTCATCATCTGGACAGTAACATTACAAAGTGAGTTGAGGAGGAAGCAACAGGAATACAAAAAAGAACTGAGCAAGCCAAATGTAAGATTAGATTACTAGCAACAGTGGGAAGAGAAATGCATAAAGATTCTGCAGAGATTTTGTTGCTTCCATCCCCCAACACAGCTTTAATCTGTACTGATTTGTTAACATGTGCTGCTGGGGACTGCATGCTTGCTTGTGCTAACACTGGGAGAGAGCGGCACTGCTTGTCTTGTTGGCAGCCACAGCTTTCCTCAGAAACAAATCAGTAGCCTCAGTGTCTTAGAACTGGACTGTTTGCAAAAAGGTTTTTCAGGCTGAGCAGTGCTCCACAGCATCAGCCCATTAGTGGTGCTGGACTAATCCAGCTTAAAAAGGGTTTTAAACACGTTGGAGCTGCACTGGTACTTTCATCCAGATGAACTTTGTGACTTGTTCCCTGCATTGGCCAAGCAGGGTTATATCATTCCGTGAAGATGGACAGTTAAACTTGTCCAGTAAACCAAACTGTCATAGAATTAGCTGTAATCCAGGTTCTTCAATCAATTTTCAAGCAGTAAGAACCATTCTTCTTGAAGTTATGTAGTATATTAGGGCCAGCGATACCTTTAGAAGCCGTGCAGGGCTTTTATTCCCATTTTTGATGTTAATGGCCTTAGGGGGGGGATCCAAACTTGGCTATCACAGCCTGTTGACTGATCTGTGAGTTCTGTGACTTTGGGAACAGGGATCTCAGCAGCTAGACAGCCGAGGCCTGAGCAGTGAGTGCTGATTATGAAAGTGCTTCTGCTATTTCCAGTCACCGTGACTCCTTCTGGACAGATCACTACCTCTGGTGCTCTCACCTTTGACCGCACGTCGACGGTGGAAGCCACAGCAATTATCTCAGAAAGTCCAGCCCAGGGGGATGTTTTCACAGGAGCCACTGGTAAGGATTGAGCTGCATGCCTGCTTGACATCCATGAGAAGGTAGGAAAAAAAGAAGCCTCTTGTATGCTGCATGAAGGATTTTAATTTTTAAGAACTTACACAGATGCTGTACGTAACATGCTGTCACAAAAGAAGTTTGAATGTCTCATCCAGATGCTGCAGCTGCTTATGTACACCTCTGCTGATTTCTTTGGTTTTATGGTTATCTTTTTGTTTTTTGTTTTTTTTTTTGCTACTTGTTCATCCTAAAATACTGCCTGAAAGAGTGTTTAAACCGAGTGGAAAATGCTAAATAAATGCTAGAAAATAGCAGAATAAATCAAAGAAAACAGAAATGCTTACCATAAATTTCAGCTCTTTCAGTCTAATTCCTGTATGTGGCTGTGGGTTCTGCAGGAGCAGCTGAGAGAGCTTGGAGTCCTTCTATCAGTGTAAAATAAAGTGTGTGAGGAGGAGACTGGCAATAATCTTTGCAGAAGCCTTGAGATCTAAAAGCAGAGAGAGCTGAAATCAGTGCACAGTTGCTTTGCTTGGTGTCCACATGACATCCTGCTGCTGTTTCTCATTTGCAACCTCTGGAATTAGCATACAGAATAGGAACCTGAAGAAAATGCGAAAACAAAAATAAACAACCCAAATTTGTGAAAGAAGTTTAAGACATGCCTGAAAGCTGTGCCATGCAGTGATTTGTAACGTTGTTGTTCTCCTGCAGTTCAGGATACCAACGTCCAGCAGCCGTGCCGGGTCACTCACCCGGAGCCTCACTACCCAGCTTACCAGGACAACTGTCAGATTTCACCTTTCCCTGAAGCTGCGCTGCCGACATCTCATCCCAAAATCGGTATGCTTTGTGTCCCTGGTGTTAGTCACATTTAGCAGTGCCTGGATTTAGGTGCTAACCTTCTTTTCCAGCAAGAGGTAGAGATTGAGCCAGGAAAATAAACTTTAATTTTTTCCTTACGAGTTTCGCAATTAAGATTTGGATGAAGAAATTTTTTCCCCCCATGCTTTAGGCACTCTGTTATTGACGACTTTGATTTGTTGGTTCTTAGCAGAAGAAACTCTTGTGATCTTGTTTCCTAAATCTTTGCTGCCTAGAAGCTGCCTTTCAGAAGGCTTTTGCTTCAAAGATTTTGTCACTGCTTGTGTACTGTGGGTGGGTATGTATTTAATCTTCGATCCAAGAAAGCCATCTCCTCGCTTAGATTTAAAGCCAGACTGCAGGAGCCTTTCTGAAAATTTCCACGTCTATTTTTGAATCCACTAGCAGTGGATTCAGGTGGAGGCAGTTTGGAACAGGTTTGCTGTGCTACTCTTGTGTCCCATGTCAGTTTTCCATGTGTTACTGCTGACACCTGTGCTGGAATGATAGAAGCTGGTTAACGAAGGCAATGGGAGTCTGCCCTGCTGCAGGCAGACTGCAGTAAAAAAGAAAAGATGGTACAAGAAACAACGTTCAAATCAGCCTTTCAGTAGGACAGGATGTGTTGATGATCAGGTAGATATCTCTTCAGATGTAATTAAATCATGTGAACTTAATGATCTTTCATTTTCTTACTTATACAGAGCAGCACCATGCATTCCTGCTCTGTCTAGAATGCAATCTTGTTGGCTTTAAACCTCACTCAGCTCTTGATGCTATTAATTATACATTGATTATTTTTCATCCATGAAGCAAAGATCATTACTTTTTCTTGGCTGATACAGCTCTGCTAAAATGAGGAGTCGGAAGTAATTCCTGTTAGATAAGTTATCAAATACTGTGCTGTGATAAATCCTCCTCTGAAAATGCAGCAGAGGAAAACATTCTTCTGCAAACAGTTACTGATAAAAGACTGATTTATCTTGACTCATACAGAAGTGCAAATAGTTCTACGCCAATCATGGGAATGGAGCAAAATTACTGTTTTAATTAAGGGCCGTCGAGTGTAGAATATCAGCTGACCTGTATGATGAAGCTTCAGTGCTGTCTGAAAATTTTGCGCATCCCACACACAGTGACAGAACAGTCTTTTTGGACTTATTCCCTCTCCCCTAATCTCTTGTGGATTCTTTCAATTTGCATGAATATTTATTGCTAAGAGTTTGATTTTGGAAAATCAAAACCAGTAAAGCCAGATGAAATTTGTTCCTGGAATTACTAACTGATGTGAGCTGAAACTGTGTGCTGTTGGAATCCTAGATCCAGGTTTTCTGGTGCAGTCTTTGGAAAATGGAGGTCTGCAGAGCCACTGTAAGAGAGGGGCTCAGGTCTAAGCAAGGAATGTGTGATTAGGTACCAGGAGAGGAGGTCACATTTTTTTCTGGTGGCTTCCTGCTTGGTGTACTCAATCTGTAGCTACTGGCAGGGCCATGGTTGGGGTGTGAAAAAACAAAGGCTGCAACATCTCAGTAGTTGGGGGTCTTTTAATGTGACTTTTTGTATGCTTAGGAGAAGTACTGCTGGGTTTCTTTAACATTCACCTTCGTATCTATGTTATTCTAGATGATACAAGAGAAAACAAGTGAAGGAGTACAAAGAAATTACAGCATTGGAGGTTTTCTTTTTAGGAGCATCCGAACTGGTGGTTTTGGAGGCTGCACGTTCATGTCATACATGTAATCTGGAGTAATGATAACTGTCTTGGTTTTATCCCAGACTTCAGCCAGTCTTCAGGTTATTGTAAGATCAGAGTTCAGGAAGTGTTAGGTGTGAACCTTGCAAGAAAACAAAACAGTGCCCTAATTCTTTGTATTTTACATTCCTTTTTTTGTACTCAGTGTTGACCCCAATCCCTGCCCTGTCGGTGCCCCCCCAGACCCCCACCAAAGCCATATCCCCAGCAGTGGTGAACGGGCTGGAAGTAACAGAACAGCGGAGCTGGCTCTACTTGGAAGAGATGGTCAACTCACTGCTCAACACGGCGCAGCAGCTCAAGTCTCTCATCGAGCAGGCCAAGCAGGCCAGCTCCTCCTTCCGTGAGGCTGCTGTCACACAAGCCAAGATTCAAGCTGATGTGGAGAGAAAAGAGGTAATTATGCTGCAGGAGGTGAGATGGGGCATCTTTTTGGCAGAGCGTTGGAGATCTTTTCCAATTGTAATGATTCTGTGATTTTATGGGTTGTATCTCACTTTTTTCCACTGGGTAACCCTCTGGTAACCCTTATAAATTGTTTCTTAATGTCTTGAGAGCAGAGAAAAAGGTAAGTTATTCCCACAATAGGAAAAGGAGTAGAATACCTGGGATTCCAGCAGCTGTGGGTAGCAGTAATATCAATTGTTCGTTGTTACAAGTCCGGAGCTCTGTTATCAACCATTTAGGAGGCATGGTTTGCCATGTGTCCTGGTATTGGGAAGATCATGAGTGCTCAACCCTGCAGCAGTTGCTTTCATTCTCTCAAGTGAGCAGGGCTATCAAATAGGTAATAAGAACAGCAAGCTTGGAGTTTTTTGGGAAGATTACCAGCAAAATTTAGAGCTGTCCCACTGAGCATTGTGCAAGCGAAGCTGATCTCTCTTGTGTCCTGTGATAAGTAAGACTGCAAGGCCAGCTGGCATGATGAGAGTGTTGGCTTTTATCCAGCAGCCCTTTTCTCCTCTATAGCGAATTATCTGCAAGGTCTGCCCTGTTCTCCCTTCTTCTTTTCTCCTTTTTTAATGCATGGTAGAGACCCTGGGTTCCTCTTAACACCTAACTCCATGCACTGCTGAATGCATTCTCATTCTCCCACAGATCCCCAGCTGCTGCTGTGACTTTGAGAGAGGCTGGAGAGGGGCAGTGTACTGTGAGACTCCTGCCCTTGTGGACAGCTGAGGAACTCCCTTTCTGTTGCTGTTACATTATTGCTAATGTCAGCTTTCCACTGAATTCATGGCAGGAGTGTGCAGCAAGAGGCCTTGAAGAAATGTGTATGGGAAGATTTTGCTGAGAATCCTATGACGTTCCCTGTAGCAGCTTTGCCACGTTGTCACTGCTAAACTCTTCTGTACACTGCATCCCTGATGTGCAGGAGTGTGAGACTCTGGGAGTCTCATTCTCCCTTGCCTTCAGTCTGGATAGAGTGGTAATTCATGCTGCTGTCCAGATTTGGGCTGCTAAAAGCTTTGTAGATTGTGGGACAGCACAAAATTGGAAGCTTTGACATTTTATAGATAGACATCTTACTTTGTTTAACTTTACTCTCTGCTCGTCTTCAGTTTACATGCTGTCATCCCCTCTGTTTATCCTTACAGAGCTTTCTTGAAACAGTGTTTCAGAATCCATTCCTCTCACCCTCTGATCCAAATCCAGCTCACTTCAGTGTGTATTTTCTTGCCTGAGGAACAGGACTTAAAATCACTCTTCAGTATTGATCTTTAAGTGCTGACTTCACAAGGGAAGGATGAGCACATGCTTATTTCTGGAGGAAGTCCTTTTCCCTGTAACTATTGAATTCCTAATTACTCTCTTCATGAGTCTTACCACTCTTATTTTGTAATGGGTTCCCCTTGGTTGCAGTGTTATTTTTTAAAATGTCCAAATAATAGTTTTCAAGCTTGCTGCTGTGTGCCAACAGCTAGGCAATCCTGCAGGTCGCTATTCTAATCCATTCCAGTGAGTTCCATGTTTTTTGAAAAATGAGTTTTCTGGGTACACACCTGACATTGCAAGCAGTTACAGTAAATGCTGAATAATCTCCTGTCTGCTTTTGTGTTGGTCAGAGTTGTTTTTCCAATTTTGTGAATGCTTCCATGGTTTGCAACATCTTTTTTTCCTTTTTGTCTCTGGTCCAGCCACTTCTTTTGTCTTTTAAGTTGTATGAGGGGGGGAAAGAGGTGTCACCCTACTTTGGGACCCATTTAATACACAGTTGTGCCAGTATGTTCCTACAAATTTAGAATTGAAAGGTTGTATGGGTATATCTGAGCTGCAGAGCAAAGGCTTTACAGCAGATTAAATTATAATAGTGCTGTAGACTCAGTTCTTCCTGGAAGAGTGACTGCATACAGAGCAGGATTAATGAAATCTGTTAGTGGGAGCAAGCTTGTTCCCAACTGTATACACAAACTTCAATGCCATCACTGCAAATAATATGTATGTTTGGTTTTCACATCAGTGCAGACGCTCAGCATCCTGTTTCTTGAGGATATTGAGTTAAAGAGCTTTTGATCCTGTAACTGTCTGCATCCCTCCCTGCTAAGGAGTGGTGCCCTCTGGCAGAACAGTGAGGCAGAGGGCTCAGAACAGCACAGCCTTCACCTGCCCTTCGGAGAGAGTGGCCCCAAGTTGTACTCTCTTATGATAGCATTAGGTGCTTGTGGGAGTTACAGAGCTCTGAAAGGTGAGAGGTAGGCTTTTTCCCCAAGCTTTCCTAGAGCAGAAGAGGCGTTCATGCTGCCTGTGGACTTTTGTTGTTACCTGTGAAGTCAAAGAGCAGGCATCACTCTTTCATCCTGCTCCCATTTGAACACTGAAGATTCCCCTTTTCTACAAGATTTTGAAGGTGGAAATGCCAACATCAGAGAGTAGCTGCGACAGGAAGAGGATTTGCTAAAAGTAGCAAATGAGAACCGTAATAAATTGTAAGTGCAGCATAACTTAGAAGCATCGATTACTTTTGCAGATTAATTGCATTTCCAAATGCATGGTCCTACCTAGAGACAGCATCTTCAAAAGCAACAGAGGTGCTGAATTGGGAAGCATTGAGTATTTAGGGTTGAGCTGCAGAGAAGTGGAATATAAAAGCCTGTCTTTGTATAAGATTAGAAAAAATATCCAAAAATACACTTGTCAGATGTAAACGAATGGAAAATATGAGATGTTGTAACTTGGAAGTCCCCATGTGCTCTATTGCTATTTTTTGTCCTTTTTAATTTCTGTACGTAACATAAGAAAGGATTAGGATAGGGTCTCTGAGTAGAAAGGCACCAACCAGTCAAGTCCTTGAAATATGTACAGTTTGTAACCCCAAAATCTACAGTTCCAGTATTTGTGAGAGTATCTCCTTTGCGATCATTTCTTTTAAAATAGAACTGTTCCTGGAGCCTAAGGAAGAGGCTGAAAAAACCTTTCACATTGTATGTGCTGTCTGCAACATCTCATGTGACTCTTGATGATGACAGCTCCTTAATTAACGAGCAGAGCCCTCACAGAATTGGTTCAGACACAAAACGGACTCTGTTTGGGAAATGTGGATGCCATAAACCTTGTGCTTTCAGTGAGTAAACATGCAGCTGGTGCTCAGCCTGTGTGTGGCTTTGTGCTGGCAGGGACACCAAGTGTGTCCATCAATAACATCGATGTTATCTGGAAGTTTTGAGGAGTGATGTCCTAAAAGAAAACCAAGCCATAAGCTCTCCAGCTCAGTTTATCTAAAATGCATCATTACACAAAATTAAAATATCAAAATACTTGTAGGCTTTGTAGAATTGCAGCATTTTGCATGGGATTCACTAAGTACAGCTGCTGTGTCAGAACTCTGCACAGCTGTTCAGAGAGTGCTCTCCTCTGTTGTAATTAAATAGCTTGTAGATCGGGATATTGGATCCTTTGGCTTCTACTGGGATTTTGGTTTTACTGCAGTTCTTAATTAAGGGAGAAAAAAACAATTAGGAAGAGGGTGTATGGGGCAAGAAAGGCTTAGGATTGCTTGGAAAAGATGTTTGCCCACTGTAGGATTGGCCCCAAAGGAGCAGAGTAAAGACTGTACTTTACACAAAGATCTTTGGAAATGTAATTTCTTCTGAGAGTGCATTAAGCTGTTGTTTGTATTAGATAAACTTCAGAAGGGGGAGAACACATGAACCCACCAAGTTCTGTGCTGTAGGGTACAGCTGGAGGATGCAGATCTTCAGTACAAAGATAAAAAAAAATCAGGGTTGAAATCTGACAAGTGTTTTAATTGCAGTTGTCATCTTGTTGTGATGTGGTGATGCCTGCAGAGCCCTGTCCATTTGAAAACAAAGTGGAAGATTAAATCTGTTAACAGCTGGGCCATCTGAATTATTTTTTAGACAGATTAGAACAGTTCAGGGCTGGAGAGTATGAAATTAATCTAAAAAGGATCGGGCACTTAAGAAAAGTAGTTCTGGTAAGCAAGCAATGACATCCTCCAAAGCAGCTATGGAAATGGTTGAGAGCTGGGGCTCATCAGTTTGCTGGAGATGGTTTTGCAAGAAAACCATCTGCGTGTGTTTACTTGACTGTCTTTGTTCCCAATCCTTTCCCTTCTCCACAGTTTCTCAATGAAGTGACTGATTTGCAGTGTGGGCCAGGCAGAACCAGAAGGCTCAGAGATAAAAAGGAGGTAGAAGGGAGTTACGTTTCCATCAGCAGGATTTGGGGACCCAGAGCAGAACTGAAGGGGGTCTGACAAGCACAGGAGGTGGCTGGACTTCTGCTCGGCTTCCTTTCTCTTTGGCAATCCCACTGGAAAACAGGATGAGCCACATTTATGGGAGGATGCAATGGACTCTGGAGCTGTGGCAGCTCTCAGAACTGGAATTCTGCATCTTCCGCCCAATAACTCTCTCTGTGCAGGTGTCACAGAGGGGCTGTATTTGCAGGGTATATTTATGCAGAGATTTTCAAGAAATGCTGTCTCACAGTGCTTTGGCATCTGTGCATGCACTCTCCTCACCAAAAAGAAGTTTAAAAACACTGTACAGTGCATGTGCTGTCTTGCTAATAAGCTTGATCTTGGCTATTTGTCTAATCGTGGTAGAACCAGATCATAGCTCCTGCACCAGACAGCAAGAGGTTTCCCTGCCTCCACCTCCATCTCCCTGAAGAGCATTTTCATCTCAACTTTGTGTCATGGTAACAAAAAGGTTCTCAAGGTTGCAGTTTCACAGGAGAATAAATACTGAGATGTCAGTTCATGGAGGCACTTAAATTAAGCCTTTCATCTCCTTACATGTTGGGTCATATCATTCCTTGATAAACCTGCTTTGCCTGAAAGTGAGGGTTTTTTTCCTTACTTTCTAACCGTTCATCACGGAGTTTAAATCAGGTTTAGCATGTAACCTAAATCAGGGCTAGTTTTGCATCCCTTTGTGTGAGCACTTTGCCTCTCAGCAGCCCTGGCTGTTGAGCATGGCAGGACAAGGTGCAGGAGCACCGAGCTGGACTTGATTTGCAGCACACCCAGAGTAACTTTAAAATTCACCTTCAGAGAGCTGTTTAGTGGATAAGCTATCTGAAAGTCCTATCATCTTTTTTTTAAAAGGAAGAATAGTCATTGTGTTTTATGTTGTTTTTGAAGTCTTGGGTGTGTTAATTTTGTCTTGATTTTTTTCTTCTAACCCAATCTCATACCTTCTGGGCTGTTCCACCTCACAGGATTCTCACATGCCTGTTGGTGGATCAGGATCACAAGGCTCGACTTGTAACTTTGCCCAGGAAGATGGCATGTGGCCCTATTTCCTTGGCATTTTCCTTGGGTTTCCTTTGCTAACTTGTCACTGTCTCTTGTGGGATGCAGTTCCTTGTACACAGTGAAGCCACATGTTTTAAGATTGGATGGAGTAAGGTTTGAATAAATGTACTTAACTGACAGTTTGTCAGCTTGTTACGCCTGGCTTCTTCACCTGAGTCTGCACTGTGACACACAGTCCCTCTCCTGTAAGGGAGGAGTGAGGTTCCCTTTGGTCCTCACAGAACTGCATGAACCCTCCATACAGACCTCACTTTTCAAGCCCTTGTTGCATACTCTGGCTGTGAAATGACACGCTTGCTGTGTTTTTTCCTTGCAGCAATATCAGAACCAGTTATTTCAGCAAACAGAAGATGTGGATGGGAAAACAGAAATCATCATCAAGGTAAGCTCTGGTTGAGTCATGTTTTATGAGGAGTCTTTTGTGTTGTTGCATTTAAAGGTCCAGAAATCATATATTCTGTGGCTGGCATCATCTTTTGAGCCTTCCCTGGCAGGACAGGTGCTCTGTTCTGGCAAAGTGTGTCTTATTTCCACATTTTCACAGCCCCTTATGGCCCTCTGGAAAGGTTAGTCAATCTGAGGCACCTTCAAGTAGTGGCAGTGCAGCACCAACTGGTGGGTATCACTGCAGTGTGATAGGAATCTTTTTTCCTTTTTGCCCTGTAAACTGGATTTCAAGCCCTGTTTTGGTAGCCTCGATTTATGGCTAAACATCAGGAACACAACTGTGGTTCAGTCACGTCACCTGCTAATTGTAGGTACCCTGATGTGCTGTGAGCCAGTGGTGTGATGAGCTCCGTGCTGACTGGGGCGCTGGTGGCTGGATTGGTAGGGCTCAGGAGAAAAACGAGTCTGCAGCACTGAGTTGTGCTTGTGTTGGGCACTACACTGATGGTGCTTCTCAAGCTGAGAAAAGTTTCCTGTGCCAGACTAGCTCTGATGTGCTAATAATGTGTCAGTAACTTAATGAGCTGGGAACGGAATGTTCTGCAGCATACTTATTTTTGTGATAACTCAGCAAGATCTCCACCTAGCGATACAGGCTATGTTAATTGATGTCACCAGCATAAGATTAAATTGCTAGACACAGAAGCATCCTTTAAAAACCAAGTGTGATTTTCAGTCTCCGTATGCTACCTCATCCTCTGGGCTTAAGTCTCGTGCTCCTGTTACAGTCTTCTTACTTTTACTCCTCTGCCTTCTGCTTCACTGCAGTCACCCCTCCATTGTTGTTCTTTCTGATGTGGTCCCTTTGCTTCTTGTTTTCACAGCAGTCGTGTGTCAACTGTGGCCGCGAAGCAATGAATGAGTGCACCGGATGCCATAAAGTCAACTACTGCTCCACTTTCTGTCAGCGGAAGGTATAAGAGTGTCTTTGAGCTGGAGGTGGAGCCGTGCAGAGGGAACACGTGGCACTGGGGTCAGCCTGCGTGCGGGCTGAGGGCACAGCGCAGACAGGAACGTGCTGTGGAGTAGGGGATCACTGTCTGTGAGCCAGGGTACAGTGGTGGGATAGGTCAAACAGGGAAGGGATGGCCCCAAGATCTGCACACACCTTCTAAAAGAGGATGTCAAAGTGTGAGTACAACCAGCAGTGAGGCGTGGACACTTCACTGTGGAAACTGTGGGGTGAGCTTGGTGGGAGTGTTGTACAAGGCTTCCCAGCTGCTCCCTGGAAGCTGCATGCTCCTCAGTACCTCTGATCCTGTGCCACTGAAGCTGTAGTTCTCTTATTCCTCAACTTATTATTCGTACTGGTATGGATGATAGGATGAATTGAGCACACTGAGACAAACTGTATAGCTTTAAAATGGGAGGTGGAAACAGGTATGAAGAGGAAGCTGCAGGGCTTTGTGTTTCTCATAGGTTCCTTACAAAGATCCTTGGCACCTCTTGCTTTAGAAGAGAGGATAATCTTGTTTAGCTACAGCCTCTGCGACCTGTCCAGGTTCATTCCTTGTCAACTGAATGGAGCACCTGAAGAATTTTGACTATTTCTTTGGCCTATACCAAAGCGTAATGGTGGCCGTCCCTGCACAGCAGGAAGGCTAAAATTTCAGAAGAATGAATGGTTGCTTCTTGTAGATAAATGATAAAATCTGCCTGCTGTCCCCAAGCATCTCAAAGACAGTAATTTCACCCCATTGTTCTGTCAGTATGAAATGTGCTGGGAAATGTCACCAAGTGGTCATGTGCTGGTCTCCCTCTGAGGCAGCTTATAACTGCTCCATGAAGACTCAGCCTTTAAAGGGAGCTTACAGACGAGGGGGAGAGGAACTTCTTACACAGGCACATAGTGATAAGAAAGGGGGGTTGGTTTTAAACTAAAAGAGGGGAGATAAAGATGTGAGGAGGAAATTTTTTACTCATTGGGCAATGAGGCCCTGGCATTAGCTACCCAGAGAAGCTGCGGGTGCCCCATTTCTGGGCTATTTCTTCATGGCCTCTCCATCTGCTCTTCCCTGCAGGACTGGAAGGAGCACCAGCACATCTGTGGTGAAGCCAATGCAGTGACAGTACAGGCTGATGATGTGCATGTCGCGGACAATGTGATGGAGAAAGTCTCTGTCTGAACACACCTACCTCTGACCCCATGGCAGTGTGGTGCAGCCGGCTGGATCGGCGGCCTGATGCAAACGGTCTGTCCTTTCCAAACAAACTCATTTCTGAAAGACTTTTTCATACTGTGACAGTGTTTGCCTACTTCCAGTCCTACTGCAAACCTCTGGATAACGCAGAGACTGAGAAATCCGGCTGGAGGAGGCAAACTGCAGTCTCCCATCCGGGACCCTCCTCCAGCTTGAGGAAGCTTAGATTTTGCCAGACTGAAATCTCCACTGTGTGGATAACAACAACCTCATCGTCTCTCTTGAGATGGATTAAGAATAGTTGCTGCAATTAGATTTGCTGTTGTTCTGTTTTCCCCATGCCTCCCTACCTCTTATTTGGAAAAAGGAATGATCCCTCATTTGGTTTATTTAATTGCCTTGAAAAAGTACAAATTCTTAATTTGCCTTTGGAAGGACTTTGTTTTCTTTTGTTTATCTGTGTTCCCTCTATGCTGGAGAAATTTGGAACACATTGAAACTTCTGCACTTGAATACGACTGAAAAATCACATCTTGTTCAATAAAATGTGATGAAGGCACGTGGACAAATGCAGCATGCGAGGGGTGCTTCTGCAGGGAGTTTTGCACAGAGAGGTGTTGGCTCTTAGTCTTTGCAGGACATCAGTGTGAATGTGATGTGACAGTGGGGAGGAGCAGCTCTCAGCACAGCAGCATGCCCTGACTGCAGTGCCAAAATTTGAGCAACCTCCAAGTAAGAGTGCACAGAGAGTTCTGGCCTCTCACTGCTGCTTAGTAGCTCCTAATTAAAGCAGTGGTGAGCATTAAGAGGTTATTGGCTTTATTCACTACTCCAAAATGCTTTAATTAATAACATGCTGCTTTGATAATTTAGGCTGTGGTTGCTGTTACTAACTTTCTAGTTGCTCACTTGAATGAGTTTTCATCTTGGTGCTGAGAGTGAGGACCAGTACTGATGGAAGGAAGGTAGCAGTGTGCCCCCCTCCTTTCAAGGAAACTATTCCTTAGTGGGAAGCCAAGCATGAGCTTTGCAGGCTGAGAACAGAAATTACACATGGAGCACTCTGGGGAGGGAAACAGGCAATTCCGTAGAAACCCATCACAAGCAACGTACCCACTCTTCAAGCTTCCCCAAAGTCATCCTTCAGTATTTGCAGTTGTTTCTTCTTACATGATGAGTGCCAGTTTTCTAACTCTTTAAGATAATTACTTAATGGAAAAGATGCTCTTAATTGAACCCACAACAATACAACTAATTTACAAGGTTTGTTGCCTCCATCTATTGCTCATTAAGGTTCTGACTAAAGGAAGCAGTGCGTCGTGCTGAACACCCTGCGTGTTTTGGTTTAAGCACCCACTTGTTCTCAGCTGCATCTTGCATTCCCCCCAGAGGAACATCCTTGCAGAGCACTGCTGGACTGGGAGCGGAGCTCTGTGTTGGTTCAGGGACAACTGCAGCTACACAAAGGGATGAGCTCAGCCATACTGCATCCATGCTTGCCAAACCCACGTTTGTGCAGATAACTGAGCAGCAATTTATACCGATGCAGAAAGCTCTCCAGTATCGTCACTACGCTGCTTGTGGATGAGTATATCTAATGCTTTGGTTACAGTCTGAATTTTGTTTTTATTGCATCTTCTGATTAAGGAGATTCTGAAGAGTGTGAGTGGGACAACAATGAAGATGTGTAGGTATGACTCATGCGTGATTAAAGTTCTCTAGAAGCTTCTCATCAGGGCCCTGGCATTTGGGGAGCTACCCCCTATACAACACTGAACTTATAAGACTGCAGTATAATTGTTGTGGCAACATAACCTGTTTGTTTGTTGATGATAAATTGATGAAGCAATCGTTATCCTTAGTCAAAAAAAACCTCAGGACCTCCTAACAGGTCTTTTATTTCTAAGCACATAAATTACCCCTTGGAAAATAAGAGCCCTGCATGAAAATCAGTAGTCAGAAGATTGCCATGCTGTGCAATATCCGCTGTCTTGTGGGGTCTTTTGATGTCTACATCAAGCACCAAGCTTGAAGTGGCTACGCCTGCAGCTTCCAGTGAGAGGAATACCCAAGCTGTAACCACTGCACTCACCTGTAACTTCTCACAGTGGAGACAGAGGGCTGAGAACTACTGTCCTCAAGCTGCCATCCTGGAACCATCTTTCTTCCTTCCCTCCTCCCCAACAAAGACAGCAGACCTTAGGCAGAAATAGATCTTTAATGAACTATACAAAGTTATCCTGGTTGTTCCCTCCAGTTCCGCGAGCTCAGCAGAAAAGGTGCAAGACTTTGCGGAAGAAGTTTCTGAACTCGGCGTTGAAAACGGTGTAAATGATGGGGTTGACGGCGCTGTTGACGTAACCCAGCCAGGTGACGATGCTGGTGACTTGAGTGGGAATGATGCAGGACTTGCATAGAGCCCTTGTAATGTGGACCACAAAAAAAGGTGTCCAGCAGAAGAGGAAAGCACCTGGAAGGAGAAAAATTAAAGAGACAAAGCATTGTGTTAAAAAGGGTTGGAGTTAACAAATGCAGAGCTACGATCTCTCCATGACAAAAATTTTGGGCAACTTCCTAAATGTTAGTGAAGAAAAGGTATAAGTTGTGTGTCATTTTTGGGTTAGCATTTAAAATATGGGTTAGCATTTAAAATATCAGGAGTTACAAAAACTGAGAGCTGAAGTGAAGGTTGAATTAAAAACACCCTACGTGTGTTTTTTCCTAGGAGTGGTGCTACTCTGGATCAAAGGGAGACTGAGGCACTCCCTAGAGCAGGTTCAACAGAAACGCCTGAATCCTGTAGGACCACACAGCACATTTCTCACCCTCCTTGACCAGCCTCTGCCACCAGCCACTCACCAACAACCACAGGCAGTACCCTCATGGCCTTCCGCTCCCGGCCGTTGATCTTGGCCCGCTTCTGACTGTGTGCCGGGTGTGGGTACTTGAGGTGTGGGTAGGAGACAGTCTGGAGCCCATTGCTTATCACATAGTCCCCAGAAAGGGAGTGCTCAGGGTGTGAATAATGGTGGTACTCGTCTGGCTCCATGCCAACCCGCTCTCTCTCAATGAAGGGTGAGGGGTGATAGAGCATTCTGTTGCCCCCGTAGATGCCACCCCTTAGCTTGGCCTTCCTGGCTTCTTCCCAGCGCTTGAGTCCTTGGAACATGGCGCAGTAGAGCACCAGCATGACGGGGCAAGGGATGAAGAAGGAGCAGATGGAGGAGTACACAATGTAGTTGTCATCCTCCAGCTGGCACAAGCTGGGGTCCCGGTTCGGGACATTGTTGAGGCCGAATATGACTGGGGATGCCACAGCAAAGGCGAATATCCACGTGGTGGAGATGAGGATCAGCTGCCGCAGGTCGATCTGTCGCCGGTTGTAGTTCAGCGGGACTGAAACAGCGATAAACCTGCCAACACAGGTGGGTCAGTGCTCGTTTTGGGGGTAGCACCACTAGTAAGGTAAGGTAAGAGAATGGAAGCAGCTTGATGCTGAGACATGAACCCTCTCCTCCAGTGTAAGGAGGAGGAAGGCACTTACCGATCCACGCTGATAGCACAGAGGTTGAAGATGGAAGCTGTGCACAGCATCACATCCATGGTCATCAGGGCATCGCAGAGGACAGTGCTGAGGGACCACACACCACCCTGAAACTGAACGACAAGATCCCTGGGTCAGTAGGTGCCTCTAACATGCAGGGAAACAGCTCTGTATATATGTGTATAAAATGCCCCTGGGAGCATCCTTGGAGCAGGGCTTGTCCCCTGACTCCTGCTCCTGTGTTCCTGAGGCAGATCTGTACCCTGTGCTGGGCGCCAGGACTGAGGCCAAGGACCAAACCAAAGGCTTCTTCTCCCAGCTGTAGCCCCGAGCAGCACCTGGACTGAAGGCTTCCATTTGTGCCATGTTTCTGAACCAACCTTCGAGACAGCTCTGTCTGGCGCTCCAGCAGAGAGATATTAGGGTTGAAATTCCCTCAGGGCTCTTCCTCAGCTTGAAGCACAGTCTTTCTAAGTCTGGCCCAAGCGCTTTGTGTCTCCCTGTGCTCTTTGGGTATCTAGTGACCTGTGCAAACTTGAGGTTTTTGACATTCATGGTCCTCTCCATTCACATTTCCAGGAGCAGGCAGCTCTGCCCAGATTAGTATCAGTCAGTACTGATGTCACGCACAGGATTATGATTAGTGGAGCTGCAAAGCCAAAGGAGACTCTGGAGAAACTGTTGGGCTATTTTTATACACCCATCTCCTTGAGAGGCCCCATGAGCTTCCAGAAGAACACTGGAGTCAGACCTGGGTGTTTCATTCGGGCTTTTCTCTAGGGCAGATCAGCTGCTCCAAGCAGAATTTGGGAGCTGAATCCTGAAACACAACCCTCACATTTTTTACCAAAGCTTCACCAGGATCCTGTCCAGTTTCATTGGAGAAAATTTGACTCTGTGAGCTGTGGTGTTCAAAACCCATTTGTGGTTTCATGGAATGAATGGGTTCTGAACAGGCCCTGAGCTGCCAAGCTGCAGCATCTTCCAAGGACTTCCAAGAGCTTTCGCTATGGGGCTCGCATTGGGTGCCCTGAAAGTTGAGCACTCCCACAAAATGTGCCCGGAATCCCTCTGGTGGAGGAGTGACTTTGGATTAGAGGCTTTGCTTGGTCATGTGGCTGAGTGGTACCTCATTACTGCAGGTTGCAGAAGATTAGCCCATCAAGGTACACAGTGTAAAGCTTTACGGATCACAAACAGCTCAAGCCGCCTTTAACAAGTGCTCCAGAACAACTCTAATTTTTTTTTTTTTTTTTCCCACATTCTTTGCTTTTTTTGCACGAGACCCTCCATTTTTTTTTTTTTCCCAGTAGTGCTGGTGCTGAGAAGAGACAGCCAGACAGTTGCACAGCAAAGCATGCAAGCTGTCTTCCTTACCAAATAAAACAAAGCTGCAAATACAACCCCACGATGTCTTTTGTAAGGCATTCTCTTCACAGATCTGGCAAGGTTTCACTCTTATTTCATGTGATAAAAGTACATGCTTCTCTCTGGTGCCACACAGGAGCTTCATAGCTGTCCAGCCCTATGAGGAGGCTCACTGGGAGCAGAGCACGTGAAGAGGACTCTGGTGGGGATGGCATCCAAAATACGATGCTCAGAAAATAGCAGGCTGCAAACTTAGGAGGTCGTAGAATCATAACATCGCTAAGGTTGGAAAAGACCTCTAAGATCCCCCACCCAACCCCACCACGTCCCTCAGTGCCACATCTCCACGTTCTTGGAACTCCTCTGGGACAGTGACTCTACCACGCTTTGGGCAGCCTGTACCAGTGCATCACCACTCCTTCAGGGGAGAATTTTTCCCTAATATCCGACCTGAGATGCCCAGCTGGATTTCCAGGCCTACCATCAGCAAGGCCATGGTTCAAGGGTGTAACACAGAGAAAGTGCTGATCTGAAGAGCCCGAGCCTGGTGAGAAGGATGTGGCACCAGCACTAATCTTGGTTTGTGAGTGCAAAGTCCACCATATCTGATTCCATAAGTTTCCTGAATGTCCACAAGAAGCTGACTGCCTCTGCTTCTGCTCTGCGGGCAGAGTGCCTGCTGGAGAGAATCATCTTCCCCGACCTGCAGAGGTGCAGGATAAGAGTGTAGAGCTGCTAAAACTGTCTCCTCTTTTTCGTAAATGCTTACACGGATCTTAATGGCAAAGATGTTTACATAACTGTACCTTGCACAGCTCCTGCCAGCAGCTTCCTGGCTCGGCCCCATTTCATGGCTCAGGCAAGGATTAGGGAAGGAGCTGAGCAGGGTGAAGCAGGTAGGAGGCACAGCTACAGCTGAGCAGCATGACAATAGACTGAAAGCTCAGTTTCCTGTGCTGGTTGGAAGATCAGAGCTGACCAAGGACAGCGATGTTTGGATTGAGGGAAGACGAGCTTCATCACATCCATTTCAACACTCCTTAAGGCCCCAAGTAGTAACCTGGGCTGCCAAGGCAGGTAAAGACACAGAAGGATTACAGCACAGAACTGATAGTTTTGAACAGGTACTGAAGTGCACTTAAGGGAGCATCATTGCTAAGGCACAGGTAGGGCAGCTCAGGCTCCTAAAGCTCACCCAGGGTTGACCACCCATCCTGAGCATCCAGCAAGTGTCTGTCATCCCCAGGGAGACACCCACAATGCTCTGGCCAGTTGGAAATTCTTCTCAGGGGCACAACAGGGTATGTCAGCTGGGGTCAGGAAAGGGGACAGGGGAAGGGAAGAGGAAGAAAAGGGCAGAAGAAGGGAAGAAACCCAATCAGCAAGAAATAGCTAAGAATGATAAAACACAGAGGCTTCCTAAGTACCAAAATTGAGACATGCATGGAAAAGCAAAAGCACCCAACCTAAGCAGTATGGCAGGGCTCTTGGTGCAGGGGAAAGAGAGGGGAATCTATTACTCTCCTGTTTGTCACTGATCCTTAGGGTCCCAAGCAGAACCTGTGCCTCTAGAAGAGCTCTGGGGAGACAGAGGTCACAATGTCCCAACAAATCCTAGGACTAGGTAGAGAGACTAAAAGCATCCTAAGCTCTAATCCGCTGCCTTCCTTGCTTAAGAAAATATAGGCCCAGCCCTGGTGTGGAAGAGGAGAGGAGAGGAGAGGAGAGGAGAGGAGAGGAGAGGAGAGGAGAGGAGAGGAGAGGAGAGGAGAGGAGAGGGACACAGCCAGCGTGATCTTGTGCTGGCCTTTAGGGATAGGAACACCACCCTGCCCCACTCACAGGGACAGCCCCTTCCATCCCTTAGAAAGCTCTTACAAACCCCATGGCAATGAAAAATCACAAAGTAAGGAAAGTTGACTGACAGCCATCTTGAGCCTACAGGAACACTTTCTGGGGCTGCTCTCTCTGCATGGTGTTACATCTCAGCTCTCCCCACATCTGAAAAGAGGTCCTCTGTCTTCTACACTTCCAGCTACTGCAAGAATAGGTGCAAAAAGTCAGCTTTTTTGGTCCATGGGTGCTTTCCTCCATTTGTCTGATACAGCTGCAATGGGAGCAGGGAGAGCCATGTGCAGGTCCAACAAATCCCTCTGAAACTGCAGGAAGATTGGTTGGGCCAGGAAGAGGAACAACAAATCTCCCTGCAATCTCAAAGCATCATCAGTCCTCAGGCAGAATCAATTTATTTCTGTTTCACAACAAGATGCAAAACCACTCAGGAGCACCTGAATTGCACACTTCCCTTTCCCTCAGTTGTCGTGGTCTCAGAGGGGAGCAGGTTTCAGAGGTGACTCCAAGCCTGCCAAACAGAGCACATCAGCCAGGAGGAATCAAGCAGGAAGCCACCAAAGCCACTTTAAGGGTGACCACATCTCTAAAGAGGCAGCATCCCCTCCTCAACTTGTCACAGCAATCTGCTTCCTGGCTAAAACCTTACAACCCTACTCACAGTGGCCAGAATACAGCATGGGAGCTCACCATCTCTTCCTAAACATTGGCTGATGGCAAACTGGGATGCTCACAGTGCAGCAGCTCCCGGAGCAGATCTCCCAGGGCATTGGGGCTTGGGGAATTTGGGGATCAGAACATTTGGGGATTGGGGTTTGGGGCTTGAGGAGCTTGGGGCATATGGGGCACTGGGTCTCGGGACCTTGGGGCTTGTGGGGATCTGGGGCAGCCAGGACAAAGGGGGGTACCCGTACTTGTCCGGAGCCAACTGCTGTCACCTCCAGCGGTCCAGGATGCCAGCAGGGACGGCAGAACCCCCCCCCGTTCCGCCTGCCGCCCCCCGAGCATCTCTCACCTCGGAGTAGACGTAGAGAGGCAGGACGAGGAGGGCGAGCAGCAGGTCGGCGACGGCGAGGCTGACGATGAAATAGTTGGTGGTTGTCTTGAGCGCCCGCTCCGTGCACACGCTGAGGCACACCAGCCCGTTGCCCCCGACGATGAGCAGGATGAGAACGATGCCCAGCACCAGGGCGGCGATGTTGTGGCCGGCTGGAGGAGGAGGAGGAGGAGGCGGCGGAGCGGTGCCGTTGCACGGGGCGGCCCCGGCGCTGCCGTTCCCCATGGCGCCGGGGCATGGAGCCGCCGAGCCGCCGCCTCCCCGGCTCAGCCTCCCGCGGGAGGGAGAAGCGAAGACGCTCAGCCGGCTCCGAACTTTGCGAGGTGATGGGAGGAGCCTCCCCCGGGCCGCCCCGGGACAGTAAGCGGCTCACCGGGATGCGGCGGGGGGGTGGGGAGGAGAAGGGAGTGAGGAAGGGGGGGCTGTGAGATCCGTTCCAGCCCAGCCGTGTTTGTGTGCTTTCTGTACGTTGAACACAGCCGTCTCCCTTGTCATGAGCCTGGCTGCGCTGATGGGACTTAGGAAATAGCGGAGGCATCGGTCCCACAAGCGCTGCGCTGCGAATACAGCGGTGGATCAAAGCGTTGTCGGATCTTAGCAAAGCCCTGGCAAAGCTAGAGGAGAAAAAAAAAAAACACAAACCGACAGGTCTTCGAGTAGAAAATTGTTTCAAGTTAGCCCGACCTGAAGATTTTCCCTAGGAGATTCAAAGCAGTGATATCAACGGTGATGAGAGAAATCATTGCTCTGATCTCCAAGAGCATTTGAAGGACTGTGAAGACTCTGGAAGTCCAGAAAATGGCAAACATTGCCTCTTTTTAAATGGAGAGGGTCAAGACATCAGGGAACTAAAGAGCAATCTGTCATGTTTTGAGTAGCAGATCTTGTTCAATGATTTCCCTGTGAGGAGTTGATGGGGGAGGGTATTGGTTGTGGGGCACTGAGATGTCCCGACTTGATCCCTTTGCCCCCTCAGAGGGCATATCACTGCATCACCCCCTGTGCTGGCAGAGAAACACGCTTCATTTCTAACAGAGCCACGGGCTGGGGAAGGACAGGAGGGCTGTGACCCCCATTTCTAGCTCAGGTGGGCGCGGAGATGTGAGACCTCATCCTGCATCTTTCCAGCTGTGCTGCCAAACCTCGGCTCAGGTGTTTGGCGTCAGGGATGTCACTGACCATCCCATCCTGATCAGCCTTCTGTTGTGGAAGGCAGCAGGAAGGGAAGCATTGCAAGAAAGGATCATTTACACCAGAAGGAAGGGGGAAACTGCATTACTGCCTGCTTTTTATGAGACAAGAAGCTTCTGAGGTCTGCTAAAAGGTCCAGATATCACTTCCATCTAATCCAGGAAGAGACTGGTAGAAAAATTCCTTGCTCCAGCCTTCTATGCCCCTCATCCCCAAATTCCTTTACTTTTGTGTGAAAGAAGACACAAACAATCCTCAGCATCTGCAGCATGGAAAAGCCAGAGCCCCGTTTCCAGCAGCGAGGACTTGGATCTCAGTTCCATCCTCGCCCTGCAGCTAACAGCACTTAATCCTACTGTCTGTTTTATCCAGCTGCTTCTGGCTCCACAGCTGCATATGCGAGAAGGAGAAAATTACCTTGGCTTAAGTACTCAGTGGGCACTTTGCCTTGCTAAATATTGTCTCCAGAGATGTGATTTCCGAGCTTTTTTCCAAAATCAACAGGAGCATTGTCTCTTTGGGAGCTGCCTCCTACCCCCAGCATAGCACTGCCATCTTCCTATTGATCCCAATACCCGTGCGTGAGTCTGTTCTGCTCCTTGCAGATGACCCAACTTTGATGTGGAATTAAACCCGTAAGGCAGAACAAAGCTCTGTCCTGCTGGCTCCCTGCCAGTCGCAGAGGGATTCCTTCAGGCCTTCTGCTCTGCCTGGAGCTTCCACGTTCCTCTGGAAAAATTCACCTGCTGCACAGGTGGGCACAAGCAGGGCTGCTCACCTCTCAGGTCAAGAAGAGCTGGTTTGGCAATATCACTTGTAGCAGAGCCCTTCTACTCCAAGTAAACAGCTCAAACTAGCCAAGGGAGGCCTTGAGGTGCATTAGCAGAACTGTGGACAGAATGCCCTTAATTTATTTCTGTTTAACCACCCTGAGCAGCACAGGCATCAGGATTGAATTGTAACTGCAGGCCTTCTGCCTTCCCACAGGGATTAATGCCATTTATCTAAGCTACTTTAACACTCAATTTGTATTAATTATCTTGATTTTCCCTGCGGGTTAGCACAGAATGGCTCTAAACTGTGTGGAAGTCCTTTTGCCATACTAGCGATGCTTTAATCCTAGACCAGTTTAATCCTGGAGTAGATTAATCTAATGTGAAATATAGCTTTTGACTTCCAAAAGAGAGCAGCCGTGCAAGGCGCTAATTAGGGCAGCTCTTCCATTGCAAACTCCCAGGCTTCAGCAATGCTTGCCCACTGCTTCTAAGTCCAGTGGTTTCTCTGTGTGTAGTGCACCCTTAGCAAATACAGCATTTGTAAACCACATCCCCAGCTCTATGTAAGCAGTCACGAGCTAGAAGGTTTTGGTGGCTTTGCTGTGAGTGACCCCAGAAAGCTTTCTTTTCTCTGCTGGTAGATTAGACACAGTCCATTGCTTGGGTAAGAGGAACTGTGCTCGTAGCAGAAGAGATGGGGTAACACGTCAACACATCCAAAGAAGTCATCTCATCTCACTGCAAAAAGAAAAAATACAGCAAATGGCAGAGCCGTGTGTCACCCTTGCAGAAAGCAAGAAGCACTATCAGGCACCCCTGCCAGGGCTGGGATGTTTGAGTGATGGATGGTGAATATTTAAGAGACCTTTGAAGAGTTCTGATGCGATAGGTAATTTTGAACAATGCTTTTTTTGCCTGTGTACACAGCTTGCAGAGTGTCCTTGTTAACCAGGCACACCGTCACATCCTTTGGGCTCAGTCCAAGGGTTGGAGAGGTTGTGAAATCACCTGCAGCTGCTTCTCTTGACACAAAAAATACTTCATCCTGTACTAAGCAGGCACTGTGAAGGACACAAGGGGTGAACAGTGGCACTTTCTACCAGCAGAACCACCCCAGCTTCACATAAGACCAGTCCATCAAGGAACCATCTGCTCTTTCCCTTGCACCAGGAAGGGAAGAGACCCTCTGTACAGATTCACATCGAGTCTTCAACAACGAGGCTCTGGTGTTCAGTATTTTCCAGGACCTCTTCCTTTCCTTTTGTGCAAGGAAAGGCATGCAAGGACTTTGCTAGAGAGTGCAGTGCCACCATCACTGCCCAGCAGCCAGCTCTGAGCTCAACCCCAACAGGCAGCCAAGGAGGCAGAAGAAGAATCCCAAAGGGTCCCCAGGCTCAGGTTATAGCGAGTCTGCTGTGTTAATCAGTTCAATGGACCAGGGAGGTTGCACGTGAGACATCTCTCAGAGTCCCAAGGCACTCAGAACTTTGATCACTGTGGCTGTTCGTGCCTGAGGTGCGGAATTTTTACATAGAAAAGGAGAACAAAATTACCTACCAAAATTTCAGCACAAATCTGACTTCAGATTTGCCTGAAGTCAGCTGTTGAATAGTACCCTGATAACTGGGCAACACATCACTGAGGCTGTCTTCAGGTTCAGAACAAAGGGAGGAAAATAAAGAGCTTTTACAGCCAATCCTATTCCTTTTATTTGACATATTTAGCTGAGTGCTTCTCTATGAAACCATCCACAGCGAAGCCATCCTGCTTCACAATCTGCCTGTAATGCATTTCTAAGAAAAGAGACAGAGACAGTGTCCTGCCTTTGGGGTTAATCTTTGCCAGGGAGGGAAGAAGACAGCAGGGCTCTCCGGGCTTCCAGCCTCTCCAAGTCCCCCCTCCAAGAAGCTACAAGGATGTAAATCTGTATAAGTCGTAGAATCTCATGCATTTTTAATGGTGATTAGCTGTGGGAAAGAAGCTACAGAGAAAGCGGGCAGATTTACTGTCTCTTTTAGCTTATAATCACATCTAGATGTTTTTTGTGGGTGCCTGGTTTTAGACTAAGCCATGTAATTGATCTCATGCAAGGGTAACCTCCTGAAATACAAGGGCTTGTGTCACAGGACTGATCAAATGAATGTACCTCGAGAGCCCCTCCTGCCCTTGAAACATCAGTGAGCTTACTGGGGCTATTCATTAAGAAAAAGCTCCTGGGGAGGAAACGTGCAAGGTATCAAACAGGCATGGAAAGGCACACCTGTGATCAGCAAGAGCCTCAGAAGGAACCTCCTTATCTCACAAACCCTGTCAGGTCCCTGACACGGATAGAAATGCAGCCAAAATGATGTCCAGGTGCTGGGAGCACCGCACACCTGGAACAGCTGGGCCGGGCTGCCTGCCAGCTGGGTCATGGAGCATGTTATCTTTATAATTAAAATTAATTCCCCAAAGTACTTTCTCCTCTTCCCCAGGCACAGCAAACAGCTGGAGGCTGAGATTACAGATGCTGATGCCAATTAGAGCTGTGGCAAAGTCAAGAGCATGGGGAGCATTAGCACAGAGCTCTGCTGCAGAGAGCCCGTGCTCGGAGCTCCTCTGCGTTAAGGAACAAGGCAGCATCCAGCTGGAAAAAGCCATGCCTGACCAAGAGCCCAAGGACAGCCTGGGCAGCCCTGTCCCTGCAGTAATGCACATTGTCCTCCCCCAGGCAGTTGGATAAGGGATGGCTTGGCTTGCTCCCAAAGCATCTCTCATCCCAGTCCCATGGGAAACCAGTACATTTGCCAGCATGCTAGGTGAGACGTGCCATCACCCCCCTTCTGCCAGCTCTTAGCAAAACGTTCAAAGGATTTTGTTTTTCCAGTGTGTGTCAAGTACCTAATACTTTATTCCTGAAGAACTGGATTTTGTGGCAGGTTTCACCCAAGGGTTTGGCTCAAAGCAGGCATGGCTTTGATCCAAATAGCTGAGGTCTGCTCTAGCAAAGCCCAAATCTCCTAACACAAAGGTTTTGCTGTCCTGCCCCACAGGTACTGCTGTCAATTTCAGAGATAACTAGCATGTCCAGCATCTTCCAGACTTCAGAGCAAATGGGCACACTTTCAGGAATGTGATATGTCAGTGATTTCCTCTCATCCCCCATACTTAATTTTGTTTTTAAGCAGGTGCCAACCCAGAAGAATGATACACCAAAGCACAGCACATCTCTGCCATGCCCTTCTGGACTCTGCTGCCCAGAACAAAGCAGAAAGGCATAAGCAATCCAAGGGAATCCCAAAGCATCTTAGGAGCTGAGTGCAATGTAGACAGATAGACAGACAGAGCCATGCACATCCCTCACATCCCTAGAGGATGATAGGATGGGGGAGATGCTTCTCTCTGCTGAGGACTCCTAAATCCTGGCATCTCCTATGCATGGGGTTATTTGCTCCTTGCTTCATCACTTGCTGCTCCGGAGGGATGTGTAGCCTCAAGGAATGGTTCTCCTTCCTCCTCCCTCTCCAAGGCTGGGACTTGAATGAACCCCAGATATTTGTCATACTGGGCACAGGAAGGTGCATATTCCCTGCTCACAGGGGGATCCTTTAGGGTTTGCTGTAGACCATTTGCACACACAAGAGAAACAGGGATGCCAACAAAACAGAGAGGGAACATGGCTTTCCCCTTTGTTTTATGCATTGCTTTAAGCACAAGCCTCCAAAAGGGACCACAAACGTTTCTCAGGCTTCTGTATGAGGGGCAACAAGGAATTGCTGACTACTCTGCTCAGGATCTGGGACTAACTGAGTCCACCCTGGGATGTGGGAGCTGAGTAGGTGTTTTTCTGAGGTCCCACTTAGCCATGTATTCTAACTGTCCTCCTCTCTCCATTTCTTCAGACCACCTACAGCTGCCCCCACCATATTCCTCTCCTGTCTGTTGCAGCGAAAATTGCAGATCAGGTGGCAAAGATTAAAACCACTCCTGAAACCATCCTGTGCAAGAAAGGAGTATGTGGAAGGCTAAATCCAACAGTCAATCCCCTTATTCCAATTAGATTCCTTTCTCTTTCAGATTTGAGGGTGGAGAAAACACCTCCCATCTTCTCTCTGTAGATAGCAGCGTTGTGGCCAGGCCCTGGGTGCTGGGGAGGGTTCACCTGAAAGCATGAAAAAGAAAATCTTTATGACACACATGGGCTCACACACGTACATGTTAAGAAAAAAGAAAGAATGGGGGAGGTAGAAGTTCCTGAACACCCCGTAAGCTGATTAAAGGGTATTTTACTTTTACGTAGGAGGGATTTAGCCGCACAGTTCCGTGTACCATCTGACCTCGATAAATTCCCATGCCATCCATGGGTGTTCTGCTGGTTGCTGTGGGCTTCCCTTTGACAGCTTCATCAGGGCTTGTGATGGCACTGCTGGACCTGTGTAATGGATAAAATGGTCTCTTGCAACCTTCTCAGCCCATTTGGGCCCCTGTGCACTCAGCCATCTCAGGGTGACCAATCTCAAAGAGCAGCACAAAGACTGCAGGGCAAGGAAGGTCTATCCATGAAGAGCAGTCCCAGAAGATCCTGAGTTGCTGCTGTAACACAACCTGGTTATGGACAGTGGACAAACTGGCAATGGATGCTACCTTGTAAGGGCTGCCCTGGATAAGCAGACACCCCAAAGGCTGGACAGGCTTTCCCAGCCCATAGCAGGAGTTACAACACCCACACAACACACTAGAAGCATTTACCTGGCTTGCTCTTACAACTTTTTGGAGATGTGTTTTGGCGGACAGTAGAGTTATAAGCTGATGCATGTCACACTGCAGGCTTGTTATCCTTTCTGTCTCAGCAGGGTGACCGCAGCTGACAGCACGGCTGCTGTGAATAGCCCTTGCACCCGTGGCAATTGGATTTCCTTAATGCAGCTCATCACGGGTCTCTCCATGCTGTTTTAATCAGTGCCAAGCCTGAGCAGCGCTAGGCTTGGCCACACTCCTTTATACCCCATCACCTTTTCACTCTCTGCCACTGCCACAAGGCAAACCCCATTCTTTGTTGCTAAGCAGATAAACTGGGTTCCTTCAGTTCTTGTTCTTCTGGTCTCCTCTCTTTTCTTCCTCCTTGCTCTTTTCCTATCTTGCCTGGCAACTGCAGGAGCTCCAGCTGATCCCATCACCACTGATACCACTTCCAAACATCTTCATACAGTATAAATAAAGAGAGAACAGTCGTAGTCCTATCTTTTTCCCTCCATTTCTATGTCACTGGTAGCAGTAGTGTTTGAGAGCTTCAAAACCCAGCAAAGGCAGGGAGTATTTCCAGGGTGTTTCTATGCATGCATCAGTATTTTCCCTCCTTTAAAACTGTAGTACAATCTGCTCTTGCCAGACCTGTAGCAGTTGTGCTTGTGAAACCACAGCTTAAAAAACACTGTCTTCTCCTACAAGAGCCCCACCATTCCCCTGATTGGAGAGCGTTTGCCTGAGAAAACACTACTTGTTGTTCAGCCAGATCATACTCACTGAATTGTCCTGTTAATTGCAAACAAAACCCATGCCAGAATTTAAAAAGGAAGAAAGAACAGAAGATGAAGCTCCTATCAAGAAGTAATTAAAGCCAGGAGGGGAGATAATGATGCCAATCATAATGAATCAATTGGTACAGGGGTGTTTGCCCAACAAATTACCGTGATTATGCACACAAACAGGAGCATCAGCAGAAATGCAGCCCACTGAACTGCTGTGAATGACCTGATGGGTTTCGAGAGTAATTAAAAGGACATTTCAGCCCGGATACATTATTTGCTATTAACCACAATTGCTCATATTCATATCTTTACCCAAATAATTGCTTTTGATAAGGGCTGTAGATTTATAGGGGGCTGCGGAGAGAAGCGGGCCAGTGGCACATTGTGAGTTGGCTGAGAATCCAGAGCGAGCGCTTTGTGGTAAGTACTGCTGTACTGCTGCGGTCAGGCTGGGTGGGCTGCATCCTCCCTGCTCTCCAGGCTTGGGTGGTGGATTGCAGAGCCACTGCCATGAGGACATCCATCTCCCGAGCAGTCGTGCTGATAAGAGATGGGGCTTTGTTCCTCTGGAGCAGATAGAGGAAAGAACAGAGACCAGACAGCAGCTGGAGCAGAGATACGTGGTCTTTACTTTTAGGTTGACTGGGCTGATGGGCACTTTCAGCCAAAAGCACTTGCAGTGGAAGTTAAGAAACTGAAAATCTACCTCCTCCCTAGGTCTGGCTGATCAAAACAATTCAACAACAGTGCGATACAAAGTGATTATTACTGACACAGAGGAGAAGTTCTGCAATAGCTGTCGCTGTCGTATTTGAAACGTCCTATCTATTTTTTTTATTTTTTATTTTTTATTTCATCCCCTTTGAAGCCAAATCAGGCAGGAAAAACAAAACCAAAAGCATCAAAAGTGTGTGAGATGGAGCTCACAGATCTCTATCCATGAACTTTTTCTGCTCTCTGCTCTGCAACTCGCATTCAACAGTTGTGCCATAGCTTGCTGCAAACAAACGTCTGTATAAATCCCCTCTTTTGTCTTTTCTCTTCTTGCCCCATCTCATCCTGCAGCATCTCTAGAGTTGAAAATTACTCAGGGGTGTGGGTAGAAAGAAAGTGGTACAGGAAACCAGTATTCCTTTAATGCTCTTTGTACTGTTGAGTTTCAGGCTGGAATAAAACCAGATTGGAAGAGTTTTGACATTAGGTTAGCAAGGAGTGTCTGAGAATTTCTCAGAGTGCAGCCAAGAAAGCAAAGCCCACTCCTTTCAGGAGAAAGAAGAGTATTTCAAATTAAAGACATAGCTTCTAGTATCCGCTGGGGAAATGTGAGCATCTTCTTACAAAGGCACATACGCATCTCTGCAGTCACAGAGCCAAGAGAAGAGATTGGAAGTAAAAGGAAAGAAAATGCAATGGCTTGTGATGAACAAAAGGCAATTTTCTTCTTATTTCAGTAAGAAAACAAAATACAAGCTGCCGTTGTTACTGAAAACGTGTGTTTTTTCTTTTTTCCCTCTTGAAAGATTAGAGGAGAGACGGATATCAGCACAAGTGCGGGGCTTTTCCTTCCCTTATGAGTAGGTGAGTTCTTTGTTACAGACCAATTTTTTTTTTTGCCTGATAATTTAGAAGTGGAGAAAAATAGATTTCTCCTGGGCATCCTCGAGGTATATTGCTAACTGTCAGTGTGAGAAGTTTTCATAGGTGTTTGAAATCCTCTCCCTGCAGACTCAGTTCTCAAGGCGCTTATGATAGAGTTTATTTCACATGGTGGTATCACCAATGAATTATCTCATGTTAACTCATTCTCCCTGTGTATTCAAGGCGTGTTATACCGAGTCCCAGCACAAACATCATCTATGACAGGCACCCTTGGGTCCAAGCTCCAAAATGGCATGCTGGTCATGGTGGTAGAGTGGCAGCTACGACTTCCTGGCACCATGAATGACTTGAACTGTTCATCTTTCATATTTTAAAGATACGCCGTCTTTTTTGGCAGGAATTCCTGACTAATTCAGTCACAGTTATGTTATTTATGTAGCCATGTCTTCTCTGTGGCAAATGATCTCTACGAAAGATTCAGATCATTCGTTCCACCCACCATACAACTCTGTGCTTTAATTCAGGAGCCAACATGGTTTCCTTGATGACTGGTCTGAGTCGGCTAATTATTCCCATGATCGTCCTGTCGCACTTCTCAGCATCTCTTCCATCCCGAGAGAGGTAAGCGTTCCTTGTGCCTCTGCTTCCTTTTTCTCTGTGTCTTTTTGCTGGAAGAGCCTGCCAGCCATAATGCCAACTTTTTGTCTTCCTTCCAGAAGCTGCAGCTGCTTGGTTGTTGTTCTATTTTTCTTCCCCAGATGGATTTAGTTCAATGAATGTAAACGTTGTAAACATTGTTTTTCTTGCTTAAGTGTGGAAGCATTGATTGGACTTCACTGAGAACTAAAATCATGACCCCAAACAGATCAAACTACATTAAAAAAGACACTCCTGAATCTGTTTTCCTGCTAAGTACTTGGTAAAAGGAGAATTCTCTCTTCTAAATAGTTTAAATATAGCAGTTAAGGTATGTGGTATGACTACCATCACCTACCTTGTCCTCAGGGTTTGTGTGTCTGGATGCTCTTTTTCTTCATCCTCCACTCTCTTGTCCCACACTTTTGTGCTCAGTTAAGTGTTAACCAGACATCCTCAAACCCCCATATTCTTGATAAGCTGATGATATCAGCAAAAAACAAGAGCATGGTTTTGCTGTGTGATGGTTAGGAGAGAGATTTCTTTTAAATTCTTAAGATAAGTATTTTTTCTTTTGGTGAAACTGCCAAATCAGCACAAATTCTTACCCATCTTTGCCTGGGACCCTCTTTTCTTGAGAGAGCAATTTTAAGTGCCCATTCTTCCCCAGTTTTAAAACCATGTCTTTCATTCTCTTCTCATCTCTAGGACTGAGAGACATGCTGACGGGCTTTTCCACAGTGAGCTCAGCAAGATGAATGACAACGCTTACGTGCAGCAGCTAGTGAAACACCTGGTGGGACTCAAGGAGAGGTAGGGAGAAGCTGAATCCAATCTCCTGGCGCAGGGAGAGTGGGAGATGAGATTCCAGCAATGAATGAGAAGTCCATAGGGCTGAGCTTCTTCCAATACCAATGCCAGTCTCAGTGCTGGCCTCATCCAGTGGATGCAGAAGATGGGAGGAGACAGAAGGGAGGGATACGGGTCTCCCAAACAGTGGAGAAATTTCCGAGTGCTGAGATAAGTTGTATGGCTGGGAGTTGCAGTCATTCTTTTGTTTTTTTCTTGCTGCAGAACTCAGAGGCACTCAGATGGATTGTTCACCAGTGAATACAGCAAGATGAGGGGAAACGCTCAGGTTCAGAAATTTATTCAAAATCTCATGGGCCGCAAGCGCAGGTGAGAGCTCTTCTTTCTCCTGCTTCATGGTGGGTCAACCTGCCTTCCAGAGAGCAGAGCTGCTTCTCAGCTGTGGTGGTTACCCTTCTTTACTATTACTGCTCTTATTATTCATTATTTAAAGCAGCAATCCGGGCCTGGTCAAAACAGAAGTGCAGGAGAAGGAGAAAGAAAACAGCAATGAGGACCTTTGTTATATGTGGCTGTACCAGAGCTTTTTGAACAGCAGGTGGGTGTGCTCTGCCAAAAGCTGCGCTCTCAGGGGTGGTTTGCAGAGCTAACAAAGCAAATGTTTTGGTCAAACTGCGAGGTGGCAGGAAGATGTGTGCAATCTCAATTGATTTTTGTCTCCGCATTCGTGGTAATTTCTATTTCTACCTGCTGAGCCTGCCTGGCACTCCGTTGTGCTTTATCTAAAGTAATGTTGACATTAAGATTTACAGCTAAGATGTGCCATATAAAAGCCAGTAATGAAAAAATAATAAAACCCAGGGAAATGAGCTAAGATCCTTTTCTAATGGTAGAGTTGTTGTTCTGGACTAAGCTGATGGCACAGCTCATCAGAAGACCCAATCCATTCAGGATTCAGGAAATGATTCAAGCACACCCTTCAGGATGTTGTACCCCAACATCTGGACATTGTGTCTTCCCAGTGGACAATTGTTTTCAACTAGACATCTCAGTATAAAACCACTAAAAATAGGAGGAATAAGCCAGCTCTCCACATTGCCTAGAATCATGAGGGATGGTCACAAGGCTGGAGCAGCTCTCCTATGAAGAAAAGCTGAGAGAGCTTGGGTTGTTCAGGCTGGAGAAGAGAATGCTCAGGGGAGAACTTACTGTGGCTTTTCAGTACTTAAAGGGGGATTATAAGATGGGGAAAGAAATTTTATAAGGGTTTGTAGTGCCAAGAAAAGGGGCAAGGGCTTTAAATAAAAGAGGGTAGATTTAGATAGGATGTAAGGATGAAACGCTTCGCTATGTGGTGGCAAGGCACAAACTGTCCAGGGAAGCTATGGGTGCCCCAGCTGAATGGGGCTTTGGACAAACTGGTCTGAAGGAAGGTGTACCTGCCCACAGGAAGGGTTGCACTGGATTGTCTATAAATGCCCTTTCTACACCAAACCATCCTGGGATTCTGGGGTTCTGTGATACTGTGGTGAGGTCAATAACCTTGTCTGTACATCTGTGAGGCGTTTGACATCAGGTAGCAGCAATCCACGCCCCCCCTATCACACATCTCCTCCTTATTATCACCTCTGAATTTTGTTGGGTGCCCTTTTCCCTTTTCCTGTGGTCCTTTCCCACAGAAATAACAAACTACTGTTCATTTTCACCCTCCCCACAGCCACTCAGACAGCGATGCCAAGGAAGCTGCTGAAGTTACCAGCCAGTACATTTGCCCCCTCTGCAGCTGGTGACAGATGTGAAGGAAGAGAGATGTTTTTGACTGAAGGTGAAAGGAAAACCAATGTTCTGTCAGAAACAACCGAGGAGATGATTTTGCATGCAAACAACCTTGAAAATAAAGAGAAAAGTCATTGGATTTTGCTTTGGAAAAACTCTTGAGATCAGCAAATAAAATAAAATAAAATTCTGGAAAGCAGCCAAAAAAAAAAAAAAAAAAGACAACCAACAACAATAAAACCTCTTAGATAATCAAGATTAAAACGCATGTTGGTGTGAACTGGTGTCAATAGGTGGAGCTTGTGCAAAGCACATCACTTCTACTGCGTTAGCATCTGACTGTCTAATTCCAAAGTCCAACAAAGATATGTTAGCTATGCTTGGGCTATAATTTGGGAAACATAGTGAAGGTGTTTCCTTTACTAGGTGTTGGGCCATTAGGAATGCAAGGCAGGGGCAAGAAATGCTTAGCCATGCTTCCCCTGCCTATAGACAGAGGCACGCTGGAATAGCTAATGGCTCTGGCCACATCTGCTCAGGCTGAGGCTCAGCACTGCCCACAGCTCAGCTGTACAAAGAAGCCAGCAACAGAGCTGGCTCCATTTAGCAGAAACTTAGCCAGGTGCTAGATGTTATTAGAAAGAAATGTAATGAGAACTACACAATAGGGATACACATAGATGGTTTTCGCTCCATTCTGCCCTCATACATACTGCCCAGTCTTCTGAAAGCCACCGAAGACAAAGGTCTGCTGGAAGGAATTTGTTCCCATCATTTCAACATAAACATGTCTTATGTTTTTTTGTCCATACAAGTGGCCAAATGCCTTGCCACATGGCGTTAGGCTTGGAAAAATGTACATAGGCTCAGAAAGAGGCAGGACAAGAGCGTATAATAGCACACGACTGAGGCTTCAGGAAACTGCTGAGGTGTAAACTGTTGGAGCCTGGATGGAAATTCAGGGCAGCATCCATATAAAAAGCTGCTGCTGGCCACTGGTGGAAGGGGACCTGTCTTGTCCCTGCTGAGCTGCTGTGCAATCACAGAGCTGCATTTGGGTCTGATCACTGTTTTTGGATCCACTCCGCTCACCTCATCTGGGTATCCTAGGTGACTAAAATAAGAAGACTGTCTCAGAAACATGGCTGATTATCTCAGCCTAGGGACCTACATATGGACTAGCTTTCTTTGCCATTGAAACAGAAGGGCAGCCAAGATGGCTTTTACTTCACTTAAACCATAAACTTTTTCAGAAAGGAATGAATATGCCTCATTTTGCCCTACCTCTGCCCCGAATGTGAGATCTTCTGTCAGTAGGTGCTTTTAATATTGGATACTTTTAATATTGGGGGTTGGACTCGATGATCTCTGGAGGTCCCTTCGAACCCCTACAATTCTGTGATTCAATTCTGTGATACACACAGTATCCAGCACACCATTTCCCACATTCTATCTGATGAACACCAGGACCTCTACTCTCTCAGATTCTTTCTCAGAAAATGGTAGACTCCAGGTATGAGGAAAGCCATTCCTCCTGCAAGGCTGCAGTGCACATCATCACAGGAGGAAGCACTGACCATGCGCGTGCCAGCAGCTGGGAACACAAACAAAACAATTAGGAAAGAAACAGCCTGTAGATAAACCAGACTGGCATTAATTATCTTCCTCTGAGAAAAGACTAACTGTAAAGAAATGAGACTTTGCCTTCAAGAGAGAGATGAAGGCACAGTAATGTCATGTGGGTGGCAACAAAGGCTCCCTTCCCCACAGCACTATCTGGCCATGCTCCGTGCAGTGACTTAAAACAGAAAGATGATGGTAATTTCTCTCCATTGAGATATAGGAAATTAAGGTTAAACAGTTTGGCCAAAGTCCAGCTTACGTAAACGATGGTGTAACAAGACAGTAAACCACAGCCTGGTGTCTTCTGCATGGCACCATGCTTATCTCCCAACCTTCTTTTTGCCTTCACAATAAAATCAGACTCTGAGCAAGTGATGGGAGGCCCTCTAAGCACTAATTTACTTAAATCACTACAACCATTCTCTAAAAGGAATAACTGCAGTTCTGGGCAAAATTAAGGAGCGTTCACCTGTGTCCCACAAGGTCTTGACACCGTGCTTGAAAAGGAGAAATGGACAGGACAAGCTCCCCAGGGCTAAATATCCTCAAACATTTCAGCTTGTAGTTCTGAGAGAGGAAGAAATAAAACCTCATGGATACAACTGAACCAAGACAGAGAATAAGCAGGAAAACCCACCCTGTAAAAATGCTTCGAATATTCCCTCATTGCTAAAGAAATTTGAAGGGAGAAAAGCCCCAGAAACAAAGTAGAAACCGGAATTCATGCGTCATCATGTTCCGTGACCAGCAAATGTCTTAAAAGTCATCCAATGAGATGACGAGGCAAAGGTTGAAGTGCAGCAATGCTCTCTGTCAGCCAATGTTTTTCTGTCTTCCTGAAGCAGTGAATGCGGAAAGTACTGCGAAAAAGGGAGAGAAGAGGATCAGCTTGATTAGAAACAGGGATTTCTTCGACATTGCAGTTCACCATGGGTGTTTCTCTCTTGCTCCTGGCTTCTGTGCTCTTTCTGCCGCTCTCTGTAACAGCACAAGGTAAGTTGTTGGAGGTCTGTGACCACAGAAGAATAATTCCTATGGCAGCAGGCTGCTCCACTGCAGCCAGCAAATGAGTTTTAGAGTCTTACTCTAGAACGACTCTGTTCAAGGACTTTCTCTCCAAAGGTAACCAGAGGGATCTGAGTTCTTATCTAATTCTAACACAACATGAATTCCAGGCCATTTTGTAATTTGTTTGTGTGGTGTTTTTTTTTTTCCTCCAGGATGTTCTGTCTCCAATAGAAATCCAAGCGTTCCTGAAAATAACAATCCTGGATATGTTGTGACCACTATCTCTGTGGAACCAGGTTTCACTGCAATGATCGATCCTAGCTCTCCAGATGGCAATTATTTTATCATCCAGGGGTCTGAGCTGCAGCTGAACAGAAGCGTGGACTATGAGGTAAGCCTTCAGCGGGCGGGCTGTAAGGATGAGGTGGGTAATGCTGGGATGCAGTGGGTTTCAGCCTGAGATCTTGGTCTTCCAGGAATTTGTAGCCCAAGTATAAAGCATAAATGTAATACCTTTGAAAAATAAACCTATTTCGGATGGAAGATCAGCCCTTAAACAGGCACAGGATGTGGATGAGGGGTGGTTGCATGATATACTTGCTGTAACTTTCTTTTAATAAAAGCAAGCAGAAGGTTTTAAACCAGAAGGGTGACAACAACAGTGTTCAGAGCTCCACAGGACTCATGTGAAAGGATCCCTATTTGCCTGTCTTGAAATAAAGTTCTGAGCAGTGAGGTGATGTGCATAAAGGCAGCGTAAAAGGTCAGTGTGTTTAGTTAGGATGCTGCTAAACTATTCTACCTCCCTGCAGAGTTCTGAATGCAGCCACAAGTGTCCTTAAGATGCCTTTCCAACAAAGTAAAAACCCACATTTGAGTAAAGAATAGCAGGCAAAGGTAACACCCTGCAGGCGATGCTGTACTTGCTGCGTGGCACATTTCTGTTTCATTCAATTTAAAAAGAAATCTCTGTTTGAACTTACCTAAAGTAGGAGAAAATAGTTAATTAGCTCTTCTCCCATGCTACAGGGATCACAAAGAAGCTCTTGATCAGTCAGCTTTGCTCCAGTATAAAAAGGAGCCCAGTGTTGATGAACAGCTGTAAAAGAAAGAAGGGAATAGTTAGACGTGTATGAAAACAAGATAAAGCCCAGCAGCATTTCTGATTCAGAAAGAGTTGGTATATTTCTAAAATGGGTGGGTTTTTTTTTTGCATGCAGACTGACACTGTGCTGTTAGTGACCCTGACTTGTGAGAAAAGTGCTGTGGAGGTGAGTACTCTTCCAAACACTCAGTTCTGTTATAAGGCAGCGCGGGGAAGATGCGCATCCCTCATCTCGTCCTAGTGGCTCTGTGAATGGCAGGGATGGAAACAAATTGCAAACCCCCACATAGTGGGTTGTCTGTAAATTGTAGAATCGTAGAATCACCAAGGTTGGAAAAGGCCTACAAGGTCATCCAGCCCTCAACACAGCGTCCAAATGTTCCTTGAACACAGCCCCATCCAGCACCCACCCAAGTGTGCTCCTTACAACATCCCCTCTACCACTTGGTAATCTGTTAGCAACCCCTAAATCTCTTTTTTCTCTCTGATTCTCTCGCTTTACTCCATCTGCAGAGTTACAGCCTGTCAATTATTGTGACCATTATCAACCTGAATGATAACAGCCCAGTGTTTAAGGAAACCAGCCTCACCAGAGTTATACCTGAGGTAAAGATTTCACAGAAGTGTGTTACCAAGTGCTGTGGGACTAAGGGATTTTTACCAGGGAGATGTCTTCAGCCAATTTCACAGAGAGAATAACCACAACAACTTTGTTTCAGGACACAAAAGTGAATGCAACCATTGTAGCCCGTGAAGATGTAAGTGCTAGTGATGCTGACTTGGATATAATCTACTATAAACTCGATTCGACAGTGCAGGTAAGCATCTTTCTTCTCTGGGGGAAAAAAGTGTAGCTCTGAAAAGGTCCTTGTGTTTGATTCAGATGAGCCCCAGCTCTGAGACTAGAGGATTGCTGTATGGCATCTGGTTCTCCAGCATCTTCTCGGAGAGTTATGCCTTCTGCAAGAACCAAGTGTTGGTCTGGTTAGCAGAACACTGCAATTGATATTCCTGATACTGAAATTTTCTTGTGTTTATGGTTTTATCACACAGTACAGCTCCAACTTTCATCTAGGATATTTTGAGTCATAGGATTCAGGGAAGTCACGATGGGATGGTCTGTAAACAGATCAGGAGAGATCTTTGAACTTCACAGAGCTCAGAAATGCACTGAGTCAGAGAGAGAAAGTTGTTGTTATCCTGCTTGTCTACAGAGCCAATGCGAAGTGGAGATAGCATGATCTGCCCAAGATTTCAAAAGTTTTTATCAAAGACCAGGCAGACTTCATTTTCTTCTTGGTGTAAACCCAGAGGCAGCATTTTTAACCTATCTTTGACCATGACTGCTAGTAGAGCTTTTCCATTTCTTCCCCCCACAGAACACCAGCGATTATTTTGCCATAAAAGGAGTCAATAACCCTGAAATCTATTTACAAAAAGCGTTGAATTATGACAAATTTAACTTCACAACATTGCTCTTGTATGCAATGGTAAGTTATTTTGGAGCAACTAGAGGGTAAGTCTGAATGAGAGGTCTCTGGGATGGCAGGAGGGAGGGTGGATAGTGAGGGAAGTGGGTTTGGAGCAGCCTTCCACCTCCATAATCACACAGTGATTGCAGGGATGCAACCAGACCTGCATTCAGCCCACCTTTATCAGCAGAATGTCAGCAGATGATTCATTCTTTGAGCTAATTTCATGAGCTCATACACCTCATACAGAATGGAGTTAGAACAGCTAAGGGACCTTGGGCCACTGGTTTTTCAGGTGGGATCTTCTGGCAATAAAACTTGCATCTTACAAATATGATTTGCTTTTGGGTACAGGACAATATTGAGGGCATGAACGTAACCATTCATACAGCTACTGCAACAATAAACATAGTTATTGAGCAAGCTGACACCAGACCTCCCTGGTTCCTACCCTGCACCTTCATTGACGCAGACAGAAGCATTTGCATCAGCAGCACCTATACTGGGAGAGTCAATATGTCCGAGATGTCGGTAAGAAGGCATGATAAAATGGTATCTCTCATGCTATTAGCACCTAATCATTGTCATCAGCTTGTGCTGGTCCCAGGCATAAATGCAGTCTCCATCACCTTGGGAAGTGAAAATTCTCCCCCCCCCCCCCTCTAGCAATGAATCTGATTCTGCTCTGGTAAAACCAGCAGAGCCATGCTGAGATGGAAGAGCACTGGAAAGCATTTGGTGTTGTAGCATATTATGTAATACTTTGCCTTTCCATTGCAGACTGAACCACTCACCTTGGAGCCAGGGCCCATCTATGCTATCGATCCTGACTACATTTTAAATGAAAAAATTGTGTACAGTATTGTTGGTGGTGAGTGGAATTTGTCACCTTCTGCAAACTGCATCACTCCTATATCTCCTACATCAGTTGCCAAGAGGACATATCCTTGGCAGCACATGAGAGTTAAGGGCCTGGAGATTTACCCCTCTGTTTCTGCCACAGAAAAACAATTAGATGCACAGAACATTGTGGATTAAGTAGAAGAAACAGACTGTACAGAGAGGAAGATGAAGAGAACTGCAGGCCCATAAAACAAGCTCCACAAAATCTGTTTCAGAAGGACTTCCTCTCACTTCTGGGTAGAGAGCTATGTTTCATTTTTAAGCTTTTAGACCTGACTTTGCCAGTCTGGTCACACCACTCTCATACAGTCTTTGGGCTGAACCTAAAAACTTCCACATCCTCAGCATAATTTTCATTCATCATTTCATGCTCTTATTCCTCTGTTCATTACCACAGTCTAATCTGCCTTGTTTTATTCTTGATTTTAAAAAGGTTACTTGAATATGGTGAAATGATTGCCCAATCACTGGCTGGGCCACTTGGCCATCTACTACATTCAAAAGACTGTTTTTATTATTATTATTTTTTTAGTGACAGTGGTTTCTAGATTAACCATCAAGGCAAAGGCAGATCATAATGGTCGGGTGGAGTGATCACTTTTATTTATTCCACATGGTCCCACATCTGTGACTATCCTTCTGATAATGAAGGCATCATTGAACCTCAGATTACATTCTGGATGTAGTGTGGCCTCAGCTCCCCACAGTCAGTGGGAACCCAATAAGGGAGTTCTTGTCTAAACACAGCCTATAGCATCTAAGGGTAAGGAAGACAAGCAAAAATTATACTTATATCTTAATCTACATGCAGCACAGATGGTTTTATGATTCAGACACAGAGCAGTGATATAGGAGGTTGATTTCTACCTCTACATCAGTGCAAGAAGGCTTCTGTGTCTAGGCTCCTTTTGTAGTCAGCAGAGAAAAATAAGTGTTTCCAGACAAGAATGCAACTCATAATGAGGACTATGTCCACAGTAAGTCAGATAGGTAACAAGGCTGAGTAGAGATGCCTGCCCACTAGATGCCAGAGCTATTCCAGGTGAAACCTCACTCAACTGCTCTCTGTAGCTTAGTTCTTGGCTGTCACCAAGAGGAACTGTGAGCTCCACATCACTTTATGAAAGTATCCCATGTTTGAATGGTCTTTCTGTTTCTTTAGGGAATGCAGATAATGTATTCTCAGTGGATGCAGACACGGGAAATCTAACTATGAACAAAGTAGCAGCTTCTCCAAATTCATATCTATTACAGGTGATGGTAAGTCCGATGACATTGCAGCAGAAATCCAGTATAGCTGGCTTCGTAGGAAGCAGAGATCTTGTCGTGTCAGGAATTGATCACATTAATAATGAAAGCTAACTTTGTCATGTCCTTTTTTTTCTTTTTTCTTTTTTTGAAAGCCTTTAGACCTAATAGTTGATCAGTATCTTATATCAGTTTTCATGTAAATCTTTTGCAGCAGTCAAGGCCTTTTCTCTTATGATTGTGTTACATTATTAAAGCAAGTTAACTGAGTGAGGACATCCTGCTGAGTTCAAAGCATGGATGAGTAGAAAGCTTTCTGTAGGCAGGACTGGAGCTTGTGTCACAACAGTTAATGTCATTCACTCTTAGAAACAAGTTCCTCCTTTGGTTAAACTCCTCAGGAAAGAAGTTGAAAAGCACTCCTGCACATATATACCCAGGAATTTGTGGACTCTAAGTAACTGAACTGACCAAATCCCTCATTAAGTTGAGCAGACTTTGCCTGCTGGTGCTGGAATCCCAATGCTTTGGAGCATGGTAATTTATCCAAAGTTGACCCTTACAGAGAGCCACATCCAGATGTTAGGACTAGACCAAGCCTGTGTGGATAGCCAACAGCAGAAGCAAGCTTAACTACAAGGACCACAAGCCATAAGGTGGGGAACCTGTGGCTCAAAGTTTATTGAAAATCATGGAAAGAAAGCTTATGGGTTGGAATAGGTTTTGTATCAAGCCTATCCTTTTTATGTCTCATCACTAAAAGGAGTGTCTCTCTCTTTCTCCCCAGGCCACTCAAGTCAACAACAAACAGAAATACTCCATAGCCAATGTAGAAATTCAGGTCATCAATAAAAGTGACCACGCACCATACTTTGAGCCCAGTTTCTATGCAGGGACAGTGTCTGTTGGTCTGGACCCAAGAAGCTTTGTCTTCCAAGCTGGTGATTCTTCAAGGCCCCTGATGATAACAGCACTGGATGATGATTTCCCTGATGTAAGAAATAGAAAATGCACTGAATTCTTCATCACTGCTTCAGCCTTAAAGCAGGATAAGCAAACATGGGGAGCGGGAGGTGGGGAAAGACAAACACATTGTTTTCTCTAGCGTCCCATTTATTCATCTGTAAATTCTACATAGATTAGTACCATTTGTGGTATGGTCTAATTTGGAGAAGCTGCTGGACTGCTTTCCTCCAAGAACAAGTCCCACTTAGATTTAGGTAGGTGAGCTGATTTACTGCAAAACAAAATGCTAAATAAGCCCAGAATTAGCCAGTTCTGTGAACAGGTTCAAATCTGAGCTTCTCAGAAGAGATCAGAAAGGCAGGGTCCCATACAGGGAGGTTTTCTCTTAGCCAAGTCAAGGGTAGTTACTTATGGACCAGTCCGGGAAGAGGAGACAGCTTGCTAAGACCAAGCTAGCAAGGTCTTACAGTCCTCAGATGGAAATAGTTAACTTCTCCCTGTAATGACTCATTTAGAAGGAGCCATTCCTAGAAAAAAGTATTAGAGAAAGGGAAGGGGAAGAGATTAACTGACCAACCATTCTCTTCTTCCCTGTTAAACACAGAAAAACTGTGATAGTTTTGAGAACTATTATAAATAGCGCAGACCTCAGAAAAAGGATTGTTCTTCATTTACATCCCCCTTTGCATCCCTATTAAAGACTGAACTAACCAATTTTCTCATCTAGGAAAAGAGGTAGTGGCCTCACATTGCACTAGGGGTGGTTCAGGTTGGATATTTGGAAAAGTTTCTTCTCAGAAACGGTGATGAAGTATTGAAACAAGTTGCCCAGGGAAGTGATGGAGTCACTGTCCCTGGAGATGTCAAAGAACTGTGGAGTGTGGCACTGAGGGACATGGTTTAGTGAGCACAGTGGCAATGCATTAGTAGTTGGACTTGATCTTTTCCTATCTTAATGCTACTATGATTCTATGAAAATTAGAAGATCCCTTGCACAGATGTGTTTTGTTTGTGAAAATATTAATGACACCAACACAAGCTGGTTAAGTATTGGAATGTTTTTTGGACACCAAACTTTCAGGATACATTCTTACCTTTTTATGACAGAATTATTTTCTACTCTATACATCTGCTTATACTTAAGGCATAGTTGACAAGTCCTGCTAACAGAGTATTATAAACATGCACACAAAACACAGTGAGGTTTCATCATTTGCTCTTCTGTTTTTTCAGAAAGTCAACCCAAACATTGAGTACTACATAAGGAACAACACCAATTTCATTGCAACCAAAGATGGACTCATCCTGACTAATGTGATGCTGGACTCACCAGGGACTGCAATCATGGAGGTAAGGCAACTTTCTTTATGACCTTGGCCAGGATTGTGGAAAGAAGGGAGAATAAGAAGAAAGGAGTAACAAGGGTGGAATGTCATTAGACAAAGGATATAACATAAGGCCAATATTTGCCCCAGCCATTTGTATCACAAATATATAGGGACGGAGGGAAATGAAGTGGTAGTTAATGCACTCTGCATGATACAGGCTGTATCTGGCACTAGCTGTAAAATCTTTTCTTTTATCCTCCCATGGAAGACAAGCTATTTTTTTCCCCACACAGGCAGTCGCAAAAGATACAGTGAGTCTACAGGAGGGGAGCACTGCAGTCGCAGTGGAGATCATCGCTGCCAAAGGTAGATTGGGTATCTTTTGTTTTCTGGTTCACTGACCTCAGAGTGAGTTATCCCACCAAGCTGAGCTAGCTTCAGTGCAGGCACAGCACAGAAGGAAGAAGGAGTGTGGTGGAGCTTCACATCAGGTCTGTGGGCTGTGGCTCCCTAGGAGACATGATTAAGAATTAAAAATTCATTGACGTCCTAAACCTTCAACGGCTTATTAATGATAAACTGAGAGTGCAATCAAATGCAGAGAGAGTACTCAAAGTCCATTGTCATAAACAGGCCAGTAGGAGGAAAATGCTGTGTTTCATTAATCATTAAACTTTAAAGAGATTAATTTACATTACAAAATGAAGCTGGAGATCTTAAAGAAAGAAACCCAATGACAACTACAAGCAAAGCTGATTAACCCTGAAGAAGTTCTATATCTCCACTGTAATGTGGATGATCTCCATACAAATATACTTACGCTGACCAGAGGCTGAAAGCATAAACTACTCCTACAAATTGCTCCTGTTAGAATCACTCTGCTTAGTGAGAGAAATTAAAGGCCTTAAGGATCTCTGTGACTACTTTTCTTCTCTTGGAAAGAAAAGGGACTTTGCCCAGTTCCAAAAGAGCCTGACAGCTCTAGATTAGGGACTGGAATCAGATTTAAGAAGGAAACTGCAAGAAGAAATGTAGCAAAACTTCCTCATGACATGATCTCTTTCTTTCTCATGGCTGTTTGTATCTGCCTTCAGCATAAGAAGGATACACTACTGTACTCCTAGCGGTAAAATACAAAGAAGTCAGACCTGACCTGGCTGTTCATATTGACGTCAGAGTCAGTCGCTCTCCTTCCAAGGAGCACAGTCCTATTCTTTTTCTATATTTTGTTTCTGTATTTATATGCTCATCAGTGCCAAAAGTGAAGTTTCATATTAAAGAAAGCTTTACATTTTCACAGGCACGTGTCCGAATGTATCTTAGTTTTGCTTGCTGGTGGAAATGCATGAAGTGGGAACAAACAGGATCTACCTAGTTCTAATTCTGTTTGCCTAACGCAGTTGTGCACATATTTGCTTATTTAAATTATGGGGTAAACATCGTAGACTTGTAAATGGGTGCTTTTTCCATTTCTTACAACTGCACACAAGTTATAATATTCTTATAAAAAACCCTATTCCTCTTGGAGAGCTACTGAATGGCCTTAGATCTCATTAAATATCCCACTGCCACATTCTGCAGCACAAGATGCTTTTGCCCTTCGAAAAGTATTTGGATCTTTCCCCAAAGGGAAGTGTTGTGGTAAAAAAGTTGGCTGACACTGCTAGACCTCATAACACTGTTTGTTTTTTGTTTTTCTTGTAGCTGAAATCTCCTCCTCTGATAAGATATACACTGCACAGGATATGGGTATCTTAGGTGGTATCTTAGCTGCGTTGCTATTAATTGCCTTAGTCTTCCTTGGAGTGATGATATATAAACAATATGGAAAGACAGTCAAGTTCCTGATTAATAAAAAAGTAAGTGCCTTCTTTATACCTGCCTCCTATTTAGAAGTTGTTAGGGACCTGAGGAGGATTTCAAGTATGGATGGGCTTTCCAAATATTACACATTTGTATGAAGGTGATGATCCTTGTGGGTCCCTTCCAACTTAGGGTATTCAGTGATTTTATGCATTGTCTGCACCTGAGCCATTCATCTCTGGCTCCTCAGGTCTTTGGCAGCCTCGTAACTTCTATGCTCAGGGCTCAGGTTGTCAGAATGATGATGAACTCTGCCTTAGGATGAGGAATCCCTCAACTCCCCTGAAAGGAAAACTGACTTGTTTGCAGCTGTAAGGGCATGCCTTGGAAGGAAGGAGTAATAGCATTCCAAATTGTGGGAAATTATCCCTTATGAAAGTTTTTTTTCTCCCAGTGCAGAAAGTGAATATATCTCCACAACTATCAATAGAGTCTTGCTGCTTTATACTGGGCAAAATCCAGCCAAGTCCCTTCAGCCACACTCCCTCAGCCAGTTTCTTTTTCTTTCACTACACTCACAAGGTGTCTCTTCTCCTGTAGTTCTCCAAGGATTTCCCTGGAAGCTACGACAATCAAGCCTACAGGCAAGATGAACATCCAGATCTGAGTACCAACAAGCAGGAAAGCACAGAATATATCAATGTAACCGAGATACAGCAGCCATCACTTTTCTTGACACCTTCTAGTGAACAAGAAATTCATGAACTTCCACAGACTTCCCCAGCTTCCACCATTGTTTCTGACCAGAAAGTGGAAGAAGAAGAGGAAGAAGAAGAGGAAAAGGTGGAAGAAGACACTAAGAATGAAAAGGAAGTGAAATCTATCCTCAAAACAGACAGGAATGAGGGAGACCCAGGATACAAAGCTGTGTGGTTTAAGACCGATGTGGATCCAAGTGGAGAGAATGTTGAAGTGATTGATGACAATGCAGCAAATTATGATGATGACAGTGATCAAGATCTGCAGGAGAATGAGGAGGAGGAAGAAGATTACAAGGACGACCATCACAGAGATTCGGGAATGTTCCTTGCCTCAGACAACTCATCATTCCAAGCTGCAGAAGTGTCAGTCAACATGTCTACCAGAGATGACAGTGGTGCATAATGGAACTAGGTCTGCAACTATCCCCTCACCAAAATGGAGAAATGTCCATTGCTTGGGTGAGACAGAGCCCACCTTTCTGCTCAGGGCAAAACTGAAATGCAGGAGGACAAAGCTGATTGTCCTGCATGCAGATATTAAATCCAGAAGAGATTATAACTAATTCAAACTTCTAGTAAGACCTTGAAATATGGCTTGGGATTTTATGTGGGGAAAACACATCCCATCCTTCTTCCTATTTGTCCTAGGGTACCCTACATCACATTTCCCAAGTTGGTAAATATATGGGGGATGTAGCTGAACTGACTTTGAAGAATTTATCTCAGCTCATGGTAGCAATGTAGTTGTATGATCCAGTGCTTTCATCTCCTCTGGTGGGTAAATGAGCCAGCATTGACTGCTTGGCTATTCCCTTTAGGTGTTGCGTGTTGACGTCGGCTGCAAGGCGTTAGCCAATGCAAGTCACTCTGACACTCTGACCCAGCTGTTGCTCCCATGACTACATTCAGGAGCTTACTTCAGCACTTGGCTCTGCTCTCTGCACCCCAGGAGCAGCTAGCATGACACACTGAGGACAGCAGGAGTGCCACTGTAGTTCTCCCTCCTGCCAGAAAATGAACGTTCAGATGATTGAGAGATGCTGTTTCCTCTGCTGCTGATAACCAAGGACTGATAACATGTTCTTTACTGAAAGAATCTGTCGGATATTATTCTTTGTCACAAACCATTAACTGTGCTGTCCTTCCTTGGCTGTATCCTATGTGTCAAGGCAAAGAGCTCCTGCCATAACCTGCTTACAGAATGTCAGGTGTATTTCCAACTCTCTGGACTTCTGGCAGCAAAAGATGTCATTCTAAAGTGCTAGATGTGGATCAGCACATTGTTTCCCCTGTCCAACAGGACTCAAGGTGTTCCTTTTATCATTGCTGCTGAAAGCGGAGGTCAGCAGTCCTCCACACGCCTCACTTGGTGTAGATGAAAACCTCTTTGCATCCCCATTTTTTTCCATTCACAATGGGCCCAGCAGGCTCTTTGGATGATAAAATACTATCTTTCAGGCTTTACCTAGAGCCAAGCTGCAGCCCAAAAGCAGAGGTGGTCCACTGAGAACACAGAAAGAAACAACAATAAATGATCCTGCCTGTGACCTATGGGCTATTCTCCGCAACGCTGTCATTACTCCAGATAAACCCGTGAGAGGGAAACCAAAACACAACTGCTGGGATTCTTGTCTATCCCAAAACATAAGACAATCAGTTCTCAGCAAAGCTTTCATCCTCTTGGTTTCCACTCTTTTTTTTTTTTTTTTTTTTTTCTGTACATTTCCCCATCTTGCTGTTGCTAGTGCTCAGCTCTGCCAGGGTTTCTCTGAAGAGAGAAGCCCTGCTATGTGGACTTCAGGAACTCTACTTTCGCTGAAGGTAGAGACTGAAATATGGAAAGGCTTTCTCCTTAACTGCAATAAAGTTATTTGCCCAGAAATTACTACTGTGGTTTGTCTGATAACAGAAGGTGGGGAGAGTGCCTTATATTTACCTTGTAAGCATAGTTCTCTGGTAGCTTAAGGTTACCTCCAGCAAATAGTTTCCATGGGGCTGTGAGAATTCCCCAGTAATTGCTAATTGCTAGCCCAACACATCCGGCCATCACCAAGAATGAAGGTAGAGCTAAGCCTGTCCTCAAGGCCGTAGCTACCCATGGAAAGATTGCTAATAGGTGGGTGAAACCAGAGTGTTTCTGCTGTGACTCCCTCCAGGCCTTTGCTTTTGTCACTTAATCTGTCTCAGGGTCCAAAAACGAACCACCAGCTTACAGGGCCCCAAGAACTGATGCTTAAGAAGTTTGTGTGTACAGTGGAGCAAAGTGTCCCACTGACTAGTGATTCTCATAGCACAGGATGGTGCCCCACATCAGTGGCCTACGTGGAACAAGGGATGATCTCTGTGGAAGGCAAGCAGAAAATTGAGCTAAGTGGCTGTTGCACTCCTGAAACAGCAAGTTCTCACCATCATAGGCAAAGGGAACAGGCATAGTACTGTGTTTTCTAACACTTGTGGGTATGGGAAGAGACTGCAAAGGGTAGAGACGATTTGTGAGAGGGAGCAAAGTGCAGATAAAAGCAACCTGGTGTTTATCATCTCTTCTGCCCTCACAGCTGGGACCAGTACTTACCAGAAGTCATCTTCTGTTATTCACAGCTCTGCTATGTGCGTTACAGTTGGCTGTTCCTTCCTCAGTGCATTATTGAGGAACCTTGAATTATTTCAAGGCATGACAACCTGATAAGTGACTGACTGGCACTGGGAAGAAGTGCTGATTGCCAGGCTGTGTCTGCCTTTAACAAAAAGGAAAAACATTTCTCGGAGAAATGCTGACACGCGAATGTATAATACTGAAACTCAAGGAACATGGGCCAGGCCCAAACTTGACCTGGTGGACTTAAATATGCACAGCCAGTGAATGCTCGCCTGGTAGCTATTGTAGCACGGCAAACTGACACCACCACCGTGGTGATACATGAGGGCACACATACTATCTATCCTGGATCGGCTGCCCTTTAACTGCACTAGCACAGAAATGCCTCCTTCAAAGCTGCTAAACCCAGGACTGCAAATTCTCAGCAGGCAGAGATGTTCCTCTACCTATGCGCGTGGTTGGACAAGCAGCAATGGGCACCAGAGATGGGCTGGTGGCCTCTGTCATCATTATTAACCTGTTCCCCCCAAGTTTTAGCACCAATCTTCAGTGGAGTGTGTGCTATGGGAGGCAGCAGGTCACCTAAAGAAAACTTCCTTCCCGAACATGCCCATGGGAAGGATCTGTTCTCTCTTACTCCTCGCACTGGTACACCAAGGTATTTTCCTACCACTTTCCATGCAAGTGGTCACTGTTTCCCTTCTCATTCCCTTCAGCATTTTGCTGGCTTTGGGGTTACTGGAGACATAACTTTCCTTTCACTTTTGTATTTTGAGACTGTTTTCTTGTGAACTGTCCTCCTGAATGTTTTCCAGCAGTATGTAGTTCCTGGTGATTGACACAGCATAGCTGTTTCGTTTTTCCCCTTTGCTGTGCCATACGTGATCTAATCCTTTCTGTTGGCACAATATTTGCACTCTGTCTGCCCTCTCCTGCTGTGCTGTTTGGCTTTTGGACATACGCATTGGCACACTGATGAGTCCCATCAATCTGCAATCTGTTCTCATCTGTTGATGCTTTGCTTCCCCCCATTTGTGTGCTTCTCATGCTTTTGGCCATATGTATTGACATGCAGCTTGAATCTGTGCACCTTTGCAATCTGTTGGTATTTTCACTTTCCTAACTTGGCACTCAATTGAAATCCCTTTGTTTTGCCACTCACCTGTGATGCTCCCTGTAGGCAGTTTGTTTCTCTGCAGCCCAAGCTGCCCAGTCTGTCCCTATGCAAGCTCTTATGTTCATATTCTTTTATCCTGAAAAGTTCATCCTGGAAAAACCCAGAGCTCAGTGTTTTTATTAAGACAAATTACAATAGAACTCAAAAGGAAAGACATGTTCAAATAGTGCCACATTGCATGGAGAGCAAAGGCATCTGTCTTTAGTTCTGCACAGCTTGAATTAGAAAGCTGAAAGAGAAGGTGCTTCTGCTGGCTCCTACCTGTGCTTGGTCAGTCATACAGTGAATTGAAATATATTGTGAGCATGAAGCTTTCCCTTGAAATTCTTCTCTTGGGATAATAGTCCCACATACCATGGAATGGTGAGGGCTCAGAGACCCATAGTTCACCTTTCTAATTGTGTTGCAAAAGATCATGGCCTCACAGATAATATGGTATGCATTCCCAATAAAAAAGCAAAAGAAAATCTGTCCTTTCCTTTGGCACTGATTTGACGTACAAAGTTCAGAACACTTTCAATCATTTTTCATCTGCTCATTCCTTTTGGGTGAGATTTCAGATTTCATTTAAGAAGCAGTCCCATATTTCTTGTGTGTTTGGTTCCCCTGGAAAAACTTCTCCTGGGAAGCTGGCCAAAGACGAGTTCTCTACATGGTTTGTACCATGCAAAGTTCTGAGAGATGTGAATAGTTATGAGGTCTCCTGAAGGCCTTCTTTCTGAATCCGAGGGGTGTGGGATGAGGGATGCTGTGGCCAAAGGGAAAAGCACTGTGAGCCTCTTCAGAGGTTTATGGACCTACCAAGGCTGAGCAGTCCCACTGGTTATCTGGAGGGGAGTGCTCCTTGGAGCTGTGTGCAGCCTTTGGGATTCAACGTGGAGAAGTATCTCCTTTTCATGGAAAGGATGCTGGCCTTGAGAGTAATAAGAAATTCAGGAGAACCTGGCCCTAGTTTGTAATTATCAGGTCTTTCCTAGCTACTTAAAACCCTGCTCTCTGGATCTCTTTTGCCTTCTTACTGGCCGCCCTTGTAGTAATCCATTTTCTATCCCAAAATATACATGGCTTATGACTCCATGTGGGCTTTAACACAATTACCAGGGAGGGGAGGAGATGTGGGTCTTCCAGATGCTAAAATCCAGTTTTAAATGAAAAATATAGGCAGAGAGTGCCAGTTCTCAGTCAGAGCAGCCAGTTTGTGCCTTGCCTCTAATCATAGACTTTGCTAATCATAGACTTTTTTTAGCAATCATAAAATATCCTGAACTGGAAAGGACCCACAAGGATCATCAAGTCCATCTCTGATTAAACAAATAAAGGAAAAGAAGGCAAAAATCCCATATGCTCCACTTTTCCCCATTATTTTACATGAGAGGAGTGAAAAGTTTCATCCACCAGTTTAATATGAACATAGAATGTCAATAAATTCCAAGTAAATTTCTAAGATTCATTTTGCAAACATACAAATTAGACAAGTCCAGTTAAATCATTATTTCCTTTATGCTTTGCTACTTCTAACATCAGTAAATACAGCCTCAGTACTTATTATCTGTCAGTTATGCTTGTACCTATTCAAAGAAAACTTTGTTTTGTAAACATTTTTTTAGGGCAGTTATTGTTATTTGTTATTGTCAAGAGAACTAATAAAGCTTAGCAGCAGGCAGAGCTCGGCCTCTCTCAGTTATTGCCTTTTAAAGCCTCTACATCTCATGATCTTATCTCTTGCCTTGGACTTTCCCCGATAGTATTTTTGATTTGATGGGAAGTACTGAATTAATTCCTTTTTTTGCTTTAACTACTGAACTGTCTTTATCTCAACCCGTGAGTTCTCACACTATTACCATTCTGACTCTCTCCCCCATCACATCCAAGGAGTGGATTTTTTCTCCCTTCTATCCCACATTATTTTTAGAAAGACAGCTAAGAAAAAAATAAACAGGAAGAAGAAGAAAATATATTTCTTTATGTTAAAGCCTATCTGAGAATACACTAAATTTGGTTGGACTTCTTGTCTGTTTAGTCTGGGAATGTTGACTAGCTTTGCCTTATTGTAGACAAAACAATCATCTATAAATATTTGCATGAAAAAGAAAAATACACTAAGTGACAGAAATGTTTTTATAAAGTTGTTTGGGTCTGTCACATGCCTTTAGGTAAAGCAAAGTGACAAAAACGTGTTTAGCAATCTTCTTAATAAATGTAATAGGCTCAAATACAAATATTATGAGGAGCACTGTGGCTATAAAGTCTGACCTTTTCTGAGGCAGGCATGCACTGGCTTTCATATTGACCCTTTCTTTGCAGGACCAGGAAGCATATGTGTTTAATGATAAGTGTTTTTGATGGAAAATAAGCCTCTAATTACCTTTAAAATCTCATCTTTAAACTCTGAAGTCATTCACACGTTTTTTAAAGTTTAAGTCTACAGTACAATCTGTCTTAGTGATGCAAAAATTAGCAAAGGCAATCTGTCTGATAAATGTGAACCAGTATGGAACAAGTTTCACAAAGCTAGGAATCTTCAGTTCTTACCTGCTGGAGTTAAAAACTAAAACAAAAAAAGAACAGCAAACTTTGATCAGCTTACCATGGCCTTTCCTCATATGTTCAAAATGCTGTATCACAAACTTACAATAATATTAGCGAAGGGACACATAGCTAAGAGTGAAAAACTGTCTCATTATTTTGTTTATGAAAAGAAGCATTAATTCACACACATTCCCTAAATGCATCTCAGATTTAAAATATACTAACAAACTGCATATAATGTAGGAATATAGGGGAATAGGTAGGAATAGGGGAAGTTTAGGTTAGATAGTAGGAGGAAGTTTTTCACTCAGGGTGGTGAGGCACTGGAACAGGTTGCCCAAGGAGGCTGTGGATGCCCCATCCCTGCAGGCATTCAAGGCCAGGCTGGATGTGGCTCTGGGCAGCCTGGTCTGCTGGTTGGTGACCCTGCACATAGCAGGGGGTTGGAACTACATGATCATTGTGGTCCTCCTCAACCCAGGCCATTCTATGATTCTATGAATATAGCTCAAATAAGTTATTTTTGTCTTCTAAAACTTTTCCACTTCTAAGATCTTCGAAAATGTGTTGTGCTATAAGATGCAATGTCCTGAAGTATCACTCTGTGATCCAAAGTGAATGATCATGCAGAGAACAATTCTAAGGAATTTTCTCTAGTTCCTGCATAACCCTGGCTTGCATGGTAAGAAAATGCATGAGAGTTGTCAACAAATTTCCAAAGGGAAAATATCTGTTTCAGTGTTACAGTGGTAGAGCTGGGTTTGAGATTACAGCTGAAGGGAGGTGCTGCAGAAATGGCACAAGGAGATGAGACATTTCTGAGCTCTGAGTGCCCTCTGCTGGAGAAAAGTACAAGTAAGAAGTAGCCATTTCGTTTTCATTCTGTTTAGAACTGAATACCATCACAGATTTCATCAAGCTTTCTTTGGGATATCTGAAAGCAAGAAAAGAACTTTGATACGTGGCTAATTAGAGTGCACATGCTATGCTGGGTTAGTTTTGAAGGTATTTAAGATATCTGATGACCTGGTCTATTTGCATGGAGGATAACAGTCAAATACTGAAGACCTGTTTTCACAGGATTTGCCTCGGAATGTTGCATCTTTAGCTTTTTCTCACTGAAGGAGCTTCTTATTCCTTCAGAAAAGGTCCATCAATTTTATCTTGATTTAAGGGATTTTTCAAACCTCACCTTTCCCTCTTCAAACAACTTCGATAACATACTCTGTTCTCAAACTCGGAAACAGGTTATTCTAACACAAGTCCTCCCTGAAGCCCCTTGAGATGGAAGGCTCAAACAAAAGACCAAGTAGCTGCACTCTAACAAAGCTCTCACAAGAGCACACAGCACCTGACTGAGGTTAAATATGCTGTGATGGATGGCAGAGTTCCACTTCTGATTCTCACCTTGGCGTTGTGGAAGTTCAGATAAACACTTGTGTGACTTAAGAGATCATGTTTTGCTTGGTGGTGGGCTTGAGTTTATGTATCTTCATGCACACATTTTATACTTTATTGTAGGATGAGTGTGTAAAATTGGGTGGTCTTGTGTGGAGCCAGGGTGATGGTGATGGGTATTGATGATCCTTACAGGTCCTTTCCAACAATTCTTGTAGTTGCCTCATTTTATGTAAGACACAGAAAGGAACAAGCCTGGAACACACTCAGGACTTTGTTCCCTGAAGCTGCTGGATTTTACTACAATCTCAGCTTTCACTTACAAAGAGACAAGCATTTAGCCCTCATGCCTTTTGATTTGTGTCACAACAGATTGAAACCGCTGTGGGGAGCTGAAACGTTGCATTGCCAGGGATACCCAAAAAGCGAGGTTTTCTGTGACAGCAAGACCGATCTAGTGGCTAGCTGTACATCTCGAGGATGCCATCAGAGAAAACAATATAACTATCTTCAGGTTTTCTGTCAAAACTGAAGAAACGGGCAGCCTTTTAGCAAAGCCTCAGCAGCAGAGCTGAGCAGAGCAGAGAGAGCAGTAAGAACACTGCAGCTCCCGTGGCGCAGCAGAGCGGGCTCAGGGCGTCGACCAATCAGACGGCGCGCGGTGAGCCGGGAGGCCAATGAGAGAGAGGCTGGCGGCCGTTGGAGATTTGAATTTCTCTGGAGCTGCAGCGGCGCTGCCGTTGTGACGCGGGGTTCGCGCTGTCGCCTCAGAGCCGGGACCGCGGCGCTCAGGTGCGGGAATTGGGTAACGAAAGTCGGGTTTGTGCGATTTCAGGTTAGGTGACCTGTCAGATTAACGTTTTGTCGCTTTTTGTAATCACGCAGAGCTTGAAGATGTCACAGGACGGCGATGACGAGTGGGAGCTGAGCAAGGAGAACGTGCAGCCGCTGCGGCAGGGCCGGGTCATGACCACGCTGCAGGAGGCCCTGGCTCAGCAGGACGCCTCCAGACACACTGCTGCTCAGATCAGAAAACAGTGAGCCCTACTTTGGCTTTCCCCCTTATTTCCCTGCGTTCTCAGCAGCGTTTCTGTACCTTGTCTACCTGTGCTAACCTCCCTGGTGCTTGAGAAATGAACTGAATTTATAGCCCTCATTCCACTGAGGGTGTTGCTCTGGGTGCTGCACAGCATAGATAACTGTTTTTAGGTTAGTTTTTAGCAATGGATGGTTTAAGCATCAGACTTTAGAGAGGTTCTGTTGTGCTTTTAAATGTGATCAATAAGAAAAATACTTGATGCTCTTAAGAAGGAGTGTTTCTTTGTTTGTTTCTTCCTTTGTGCAATAATCAATTGAAGCATTGGCCCCCAGCACAAGGAAGGTTTGCACATTACAGAATGAGTCCAGCAGAGGCCACAAAGATGCTCAGAGTGCTGGAACACCTCTCCTATGAATCAGAGAATCAAAGAATGGCCTGGGTTGAAGAGGGCCACAATGATCACGTAGTTCCAACCGCCCTGCTATGTGCAGGGTTGCCAACCAGCAGACCAGGCTGCCCAGAGCCACATCCAGCCTGGCCTTGAATGCCTCCAGGGATGGGGCATCCACAACCTTCTTTGGCAACCTGTTCCAGTGTGTCACCACCCTCTGTGTGAAAAACTTCCCCCTAATATCTAATCTGAACCTTCCCTCTCTCAGTTTAAAACCACAAGCTGAGGGAGTTTGGCTTGTTCAGCCTGGAGAAGGCTGTGAGGAGTCTTTGTTGTGGCCTTCCAGTAGTTGTAGGGAGCTTACAAATGGAAGGGAGGGCAGTTTTTCACATGGGTAGATGACGATAGGACAATGGGGAGTGGTTTAAAACTGAGAGAAAATTTAGGTAAATGTTGGGGAAATTTCACACTGAGAGTGTGGTGAGGTGCTGGCACAGGCTGCCCAGAGAGGCTGTGAATGCCCTGTCCCTGGAGATGTTCAAGGCTAGGTTGGATGGGGCCCTGGGCACCTGATCTGATTTAGTGGTTGGCAAACCTGCTGGCAACAGGGGGGCTAAAACTTCATGATCTTTAAGGTCCCTTCCAACTGAATCCATTCTATGATTTCTCAGGAGATAAATGTTTCCTACTATTGTGACAGCATATAGAGATCTGTGCCCTCCCTAGTTTGCAGAGACTCTTAAGTGGGCAAAGTCACTTTGGATTTGGTTACGGTTCTTATTATGCATTTGGTTTTCTGCAGTTATATATGATTATATAACTTAAAGGGGGTATCTTGTAACCTGAACCTATTCAGTTATATTTCTGTAGTCTCATCTTCTAATACATGTTTCCTGAGGAATCCAAGTTGACTTTGTGAGGAGACTGCACAGATGTGTGTGTACTGTGCTAGAGTTTGACTGCTCTAAACAATCTGGGTGAATTTGTGTGTCTAAATAACAAGTTGAAATGTACACTACTTTAGCTTTTTTTTTTATTATGGACTGATAAAATGATGTGAATGAGAGGAGTGATCTTAGTTTACAGAATAGAAAGCGTTTATAGTTACACACACCTGTTGTATAGTTAATATGTATATTTTTTTTCCTAGAGAATTTGAATCAGAAATCAGGTTTTACTCTGGAGATGATCCACTGGATGTCTGGGACAGGTAAGCTTCCTTCTGTTTTTGAAGAAATAATGGAATGATTAGAGCTATGCCACTGAAATGTTAGACACCCTTGTAAAAGCTTAGAAAAATATTATTGTAATTTAATAATAAACTCACTAAAAGAGAAAATTCTTTTAAAATATGTTATAACCTGCAGTATCTGTTTCAGTACTATTCCTAAGCTTTACTTTAGCTCTCGTTGTGTACTGTAACAGAAGCCATGCATCTTACTCCAAACAGAATTCCTATGAATATATTCCATCCCTAGGTATATCAAGTGGACCGAGCAAACCTTCCCCCAGGGTGGAAAGGAGAGCAATCTCTCTGCAGTATTGGAAAGGGCAGTGAAAGCTCTCAACAAGCAGCAGAGATACTACCAAGATCCCCGCTATCTAAGTCTCTGGCTCAAATTCGTGAGTGTTTTCGAAAATCTCGAGTGTTGATTTTTCTTGGTATTTGTCACTTGCATAACTATGTTATTTTCTTTAACCTACCAGTAAAAGTACAATTAGTGCAGTATTAGAAGTGGTCTCTGCGAACTTAATGCTTATTTTGGAATTCTATTTCAAACTTTCAGTAGTATCTTCAGATGTTTCTCAAGGCCATTCTGTTTGTATAGTGACATACTCTGTAAAATTCTTTGTTTTGTTTTGCAAACAAGCTGGTTTGAATAAGTGAACCTTGATTCTGTATATATTCTGGCATTTAAAGATATCTTTTAGGTGTTGTATCTGTCTTCCCAGTCATTTTAACTTGTAACTGTATTGTATCCACATCTAAGTCTAAAGAAAAACCTGTGTGCTCTGGTATTGCACTCTTTCTTCATTGATATATTTCTTGTTGCTGTTCTTGCCTTCTTAAAGGGACTTGTCTCCCAGCCTAGCTTCTTCAGCTAGTCCCTAGACTGCTAATATATACATGTATTTACTTCTGGTAAAGTAACTATTCTCAGGAATGCCAAGATGACATATTTCTATCACTGACTTTCTATATAGGAAAAATCCACTTAAATTAAATACTTGGAATATGTATGCTAAAATTAAGGGATAAGTAATACTGACATTCACAGGTGTTGTCAAAGTTGTTCCTCATTTGTTTTCTCCCGGTGACTTGCTTTCTTTCTGTGCACTGTGACATGATACAATAGTATGTTTTGACTTATGTTTGACATTTTTGACAATGTTATGTTTTGACTGCTGCTGCAAGTCTTGTATTGAAATAAAAGCAATGTTGCAGAGGTATCAAAAAGCAGATATTGACATACTTTGAAATACTTGGGTTGTTTCAGGGAAATTGCTGTAATGAGCCCTTGGATCTGTACAGTTATCTGCATAGTCAGGAAATTGGTACAACATTGGCACAACTTTATATTACATGGGCAGAAGAACTTGAGGCTAGAGGAAGTTTTAAGAAAGCAGATATAATCTTCCAGGAAGGCCTTAATCGCAGGGCAGAGCCTTTGGATAAACTCCAGTCTCATCACAGGTAAGCTTCCAGCTGAAGAGAAGAGCTTGAAGTAGTTTTGCATGTCTTAGTGGATACTTGGTACAGTGAAATTTTTACTGATTTCTTTGATATTCTCAGGCAGTTTCAGACCCGTGTTTCTCGGCAAACACTACTGGGGCTTGAGGAAGCTGCTGATGAAAAAGATATGGGTCTTCTGGGAACTGAAGAACCTCAGAGGAGCACATTGGCAGATCTAAAAGGCAGGGGGAAGAAAAAAGTGAGAGCTCCGATTAGTCGTGTAGGAGATGCGCTTAAAGGTACATTCAGTTGCTGAAGCAATGTATTATTGGAAAACTTATCTCCTTTTGTTGTAGGTTAAAGGGTAATTTGCATAAATCTTTCCACTTACAGCCACAAACCAAAACAGAAGTTTTCAGACTCCTCAGCAGCTTTCAAATAACCTGGGTTTTGCTGTGTTTGATGAAAATTCTGCTTCGGCTTCTGGACCTGAGATTCCCATACTTACTCCACAGCATTGGACAGAACCTCCAGCTCCAAGGGCCAAGGAGAATGAACTTAGCGCAGGACCTTGGAACTCTGGGAGGGTAAGGAGACTCAAAATAGACTGACAAAAACAGGAAGATGTATGTAAGCCGATGTCTTTATCCAATCCCTGAGACAAAGATTGTTCTTTCACGCTTCACTGGGATTTATTTCCACAGGTAGAAATTAGAAAGTTCTACAGCTTCCTGAAGACCCTCTGGCCCCTGTAGTCAAGCTTAAGAAGCTGATCTTGCTAGAAGAAGTTTTGAAAACTCAAGTTTTCCTAAGTCAAATTATTATACTTGCTTACCAGAAAAATTGGCAGAGTAGGCCTGCCAAATTTTTTGAAGGGCTGGAAAGCACTATAAGAAAAAGGGAAAAGCTGACCATAAGTTCCTTCTGTACAAAAAGGAGCAAGAATTAAATTGACATCGTACAATACAACCCAAATACAAACCAAAGAAAGAACTTATTGCCTAACTTCTGAAAATAATACATGTACAGCACTCTGCAAGTCTGTTTTAGAGTGCAAGTGATGAAAACAGAAGATTGAACATCAAAGGAATTGAATTGTAGCAATTGAATATTTATCCTGACAGTACAGAGATTTGTCAGGAGATGAAAAGAGGGATGACAGAAGGCTTGTTCCAATGGTTTAAACTGATGCATAAAAAGACATAAAAAGGTGCTGTGACAGGTGTTTATTCTTCTTGAGAAGTGGTCCAATGTGCTATCTGAAAGAAATTAATCCTATGAAATCAAATTCTGTTTCATAGGTCCTTAGATAACTTCCAGCGTGCTCCTGCTCTCTGTAGATTAGACAGGAAGAATGGGAAGTTATCAGGTGATAAAAGGTGTGTAAGGCTTATCAGTACTGAAGTGCTTAAGAATGAAGCTTAGGAACAAAAATTAGAGAACGAAGCAAGAGGGATGAAATCCATGGAAACTCCAGGAAGAGTTGCTGTCAGATAAAAAAAGCAATTTTATTAAGTGAATTGAGAAGTTTATAGTAATTCATGGGTTTAATTTAGCTGAGAAGAATGAGGAAGAAGAGTTATTAATGTAAAATTTCTTTTATCATTTGCCTTGTTTCAGGCTGCCTTATGTTTATTCTGATCCCCCAAATGCTTCTAGAGTCTTCAGAGTTTTCTCTGTTCTCACTTGCATAGTTTAACTGGAGTTAAACTATCATAAACTTTCATAGTTTAACTCAGCTGGAACTAGCTGAGTAGACAATGTTGTGCGGACATGCAGGGAGGCAGGAAGGAAGGCTAAGGCTCATCTGAAATTAAATCTGGTGAGGAAGGTCAAGGACAAGAAGAAAGGATTCTTTAAGTATATCAGTAGCAAAAGGAAGACTAGGGGAAATGTGGGTCTGCTGCTGAATGAGGTGGGTGCCCTTGTAATGGAGTACACTGAAAAGGTGGAGTTACTGAACACTTCTGCTGCAGTCCTTACTGCTAATAACTAACCTTGGGAATCCCAGGCCTTTGAGATAAGAATCTAGGGAAAGGAAGGCTTCCCCTTGGTCAAGAAGGTCAGAGATTGTCTTGGCAAACTCAATACACACAAATCCTTGGACCCTGAATACAGAAATGATTGCCAAGCATCTCTCTGTCATCTTTGAAAGGGTCATGGAGAATGGGAGAGGTGCCTGAAGGTTGACTGGGGGGAAGCCAATGTCACTTCATCCTTCAAAAATTGCAAGGAGGAGGATTCTGGCAGCTACTGACCAGTCAGCCTCACCTCTATCCCTGGGAAGGTAATGGAGCAGCTTGTTCTGGTCGTCATCTCCAAGCAATTGGAAGAAAAGAAGGTTATCAGGAACACTTGATGTGGAATCCATCAAGGGGAAATTATGCTTGACCAGTCTGGTAGCCTTCTATGATGTCGCGACCAGCTGGATTGATGAGGGGAGAGCAGCAGATATTAATAAGTACATTGACTTTGGCAAGGCTTTTGACATAATATCCTCATAGGTAAGCTTAAGAAGCATGGGACAGATGAGTGGGTGGAGAGGTAGATTGAGAACTGGCAAACTTGTATAGCTCAGAGGTTGTGATAGACAGTGCAGAATCAAGTTGGAGGCTTGTAACTAGTGGTCAGACTGCTTAGCCTGGAGAAGTCTCAAAGGGATCTAATCAATGGTTATAAACATCTAAAGGACAGGAATCAAGTGGATGAGCCCAAGCTCTTCTCAGCATTGCCCAGTGGCAGATCAAGGGGCAGTGAGCACAAACTGGAACATAGGAAGTTCTATACAAACGTGAGGAAAACCTTACTTTGGGTGTGATAGACCACCTCTGGAGATTCTCAAAACCCACCTGGATGCTTTCCTGTGTGATGTACTGGAGGAAACTTCCTTTAGAAAGGGAGTTGGAATGGAGTATCTACAGGTGTCCCTTCTACCCCTATGATTTAGTGATTGTTTAAATCCTCTTCAGTGAAATGTTGTTCATTTTGTCTTATATTACAATGAAAGAATAATCTTTGGTGACTGCTTTGAGGCATTAAAAGCTGCACAGGGGAAAGAGGTTTCTAGCAGAGTCAGAACGGATAAGTAAACTGCTGTGGGGGAAAGAGAAGCCAATTTGAAATATCCCTACAATATATCACTTTCTGTCTGAAGACCTAGGAATATTTCAGATAGACAGATGTGTGTGAGTAGAATGTTACAGGACTCAATGCCATCTGTATTCTCTTCAAATAACTGGCTCTAAAAGTAGTTAAGGGATTTCTGTGGTGTAGGAATGGCCTCAGAAGAAAACGGAGAAATCTGAAGGTTCTTAGTGGGCAGCAGAACGGAGAGGATGTTATGATTGAGACAATTTTGGTTGAAAAATGAGGTCGATGGCACTTCTGGAAAACAAACAAGGAGCAAATGAATACTTTATTTGACTGGCACTCTCGGAATAACAGAGCCTAGGTCCTTATAAGGATGTGCAGTAGTGGTGCGTCTTTTTTTTTTTTTTTTAATGCTAGTACCCAACTGGCTGATCTGTAACTGTTTATGTATCAGAAGAGTGGTTATGTTGTAAATGTGCATCTTGGGGAAGGTAAAACATCTTGTAACAAAGCTGACAAATGAGTCAAATACTGGGAAAAAGGGGGGGGATTCCGTTATTAAGAGAAAGTAGAGTCTAAAATTGAATCTTTATGTTGCTAACTCCTCCTTTCTCAGCGTCCTCGCAGCAGTGCAAATTCTGGTGTAGAAGTGCCCTGTCCAATGCCCAATTTCACCCCATATGTGGAAGAGTCAGCTCAGCAGCAAGTCATGTGAGTGTTCAGTTTGAAATGAGGAATGTGCTGAAACTATCCAAGCTGCTTTGTGCTATTCTGATTCTTTGCCAAATAATCAAACTTCTAGCTCTAAGGGAATTAAAGTTTCAACGTAGAAGTTCTTAATATTTCAGCTTGACAGCAAAGGCTTCAGTGAAAGGTGCATCTGGTCATGAGAAATACTTGACTGTTCATTATGTAGGAGCTAATATTACATTTATACATGCTAAAGAGTTTGTTAATTTAATTCAGAATACTGACAGAATACTGCAGTTACCTGTCTCAGGATGCTCTTCTCAGTGAAAGCAGCTCCAAATTGACACAGGCTTATTATTGCCATTTTCCTCTGTTTAGGGGACTCTGTGCTCCATCTATCTGGAGTTTTATTCTGAAACTAGCTATCAAAGTTTCCATGACAACACTGTTGCTTAGGTTGTGGAGGAGTATGCTGTTTTGCCTGAAATTACCTTCTTGCTCACACAGTGTTCACTGAAATGCTGGTCAATCTCAGGAGATAGGCTTACTCTGTTTTGTTACAGCAGAGGAAAATGCTTTATTTTGCAAAGCTGCTTACCTTTCTTCTGCTGCCTAATGATGGCCATAAAAGCATAGTTTGTTCTCTAAAGAGAGACGAGTACAAAAGAATGTTTGATGTTATGTACTGCCTCCTTGGTTTTGAAGTACATAAAATCTAAGGATGTCGAAAGGTGTCTAACAGCATAGATCTTTCCTGTGGATTTTGCATGTGGGCTGCAGAGTAGCTCTGACCAAGGGCATACCATAACTTAAGAAAGCTTAAACAGAATATTTTCCAACCAATAAGACTATCTTGGTGGCGTCACTGGCTTCCAGGAGAAAGAATTAGATTTCTTGACATACTGGTCTCTCTTAGATAAATACTTATTTACAGAAGGTAGCATGTGTGTATACATACAAAATATAGATATAAAATACTTTTTTTTTTTTTAAAGGAAGTATTTCCAGACATGTTTTTTAGATCAGTTGCTCTTATCACCATTTACTGAAGAACAGATAATTGCTGGAGACATCTGAATTATTAACTGCAAGTTTGTACAAATTGATTCCTCACCTGAAAATTAGCAAGTAGCACTTCCAGGAAGAACTGGCAGTGTAAGGAAGTGAATGTTGTTGGCCCCTTTCACTGCACAGACTCTCTAATTTTTGTAACAAGGAAATTTTTTTTCTGTCATTTGGTATGCAGAACATTCTCATTGGGAATTTGCTGCTTATTTTTTCTTAATTATGAAATGCTAAGCTCAATCAAACTCAAGACCTTTCAAGTCCTGCTGTTTCTTTGAGCATGTTTTTATATATATTTTCATATATATCTTTTAATATATTTATTTATATATTTAATATATATTTATATATTTAATATATACATATATATTTTTTAATCTGGTAAACTGTTTAGTAAGACGATTAGGGATGTGTTGTATATGTGGTCACATGAATTGATGGAGCTAAAGTAAAATTAGCAATCCAGAATGCACAGTGATTCAGAGTAATATGAGAATTTCATTTGCTCTTGAGTGGACCTTAACAACACTTTTTTTTCCTTGATTACACCATGCTGACTTATATATTCATTTTTGTGCTATCATTTCGCTTTTCTCATTTGTCTCTCAAAAGAATATCTTTAGACGTGTGCAGCTAGATTCTGAAACCAGCTATTTTCTCACCTGTACTTGTCTCTGCTGTGTTTCAGTGAAGCATGTATAAACCAAGCAATAACTTCTCGTTTTGTTTTGTTTCTCTTCAGGACTCCCTGCAAGATTGAACCCAGCATAAACCATGTTTTAAGTGCTCGCAAGCCTGAGAAGGAAGAGGATCCTCTACAACGGGTGCAGAATCACCATCAGGATGCTCAGGAGAAGAAAGAGGTAGTGATGTATTGTAAAGACAAAGTTTATGCTGGAGTGGAAGAATTCTCTTTTGAAGAGATTCGAGCTGAAGTCTACAGAAAGAAAGCAAAACAGAAAGCTGAAGGTATGCTTCAAAGTGGAATGACTTCATCTTTCTGAGATGAAATCATAAAATTGTACTTAGTTCTTGTCACTGTACAACAGTATCTATTATTTGCAGCTGCTTTTTTCTTCTGGAATAATCATTTAGCTAATCTGAAGTATACTGAAGGTAATGTAACTAACGTATAACCCAGGAACTGGGAAAAGCAGACAAGAGATTTAGCTTCTTTTTAAAGAATTCAGGCTTTAGCCTGAATGTGAAACATATGTTGTGCCTTACAAGCTTTTCTTCCTTAGAGGAGATACAGACCATAGCACAGAAAAAGGAAGAAATACAAAAGAAAATTGAGGAACTGGAGAGGAAATTAAAGGAGAAAGAAAACCACAAACAGCAACAATTACATGAGCAGGTATTGTCCTTCTCATTTAGCTGCATTTCTACAGATAGCAACTATTTCAAAATACCAGAGGAGCAATATTTTTTTTCTTGGTTGATATGTTTTCCTGTTTGTGAAAGGATATTTCAATCTGTTGTATGCATACACTCAGCGTCACCCAGCAAATGTACATTCAGATAAATGTTTAAATGCCCTTTCAGAATAAGGCTGTAAATTAAAGACTTCAGGTCTTTGTAGTCTACCTAGACAGTGCTTTTTAAGCAGAGTGGGTTGAGATGAGGACAACTAGATAAATAAAGCAAAATAAGGAATGCAGTCACTGCTTCCCTTTGACAGGAAGATGTCTAGCTGTTTCCAGGAAAGCAAAGTTTCCTCATGTCTAACAGTTACTTGGGAAGTCAGATGCTGCAATTCTAACCATCTCTCCCTCCCCCATTCACGCTTTATACTTTTTCCCAGCTTTTCTTGCTGAGTACAACATCAAATAGAAAAGAATGTTGCTTTAAGTTTGGATCAGCTGTTCCAGCTGTGTCCTTTCCTAGCTTGCTTTGCCCCTGGCAGGGCAGCATGAGAAACAGACCTTGATGCTGTGTAAGCATTGTTTAGCAAGAGCTAAAACTAGTATGTTATCAACTCAGTGAAATCAAACAAAAAAATCCACTACCCACACCAAGCTGTTACTTTGTTGGCAGCAGTTCTTAAATACCATTTTTTTTCTAGTTGCAAATAGCAAGTAAAAGTTTATTACTTTAAAAGTTTTCTTTTACTTACTTATGTCCATTGGGCTAATAAAATATCTCCTCACAGTCTCCCTCTCTCTCCCCACCACAGTTCTCACTTCTAATACTTTTGGAATAAATGTTTTTAAATGATGAAATGCAGAATATTCTGTATTTGATGTAAGCTGTGTAAGTGCTTGTTAACAGTTGCAGTGTAACTAAAATCTCCTATTTAAAAAAAATCATGGGGTTGCAAGGAGTAAAATATTCATTTTTACTGCACTAAGCAGTGGATGCTTTTTTATGCCAGCAAATTAAGTACAAATAAAAGCATCCAAAAATAATTATTAATCTGTCAGAGCTCTAATAACCCATCTGGGATTATTATAGCATTCTTGGAATATTGTTGCGTGGTTTATCATTACATCATTGTAGAATCAAAAATATAGTTTTCTACAGCCAACAGAGATAACAAAGCCTTCACCACCTTTGGGACTACGAGAACGTACTTTATCCAGTGTGACAGAACTTGGGATGAAACAGCCTCACTTGCAAAGGTAATGTAGAGGGTTTTCTTTGCCAGCAATGAGAATTTGTGAGTACAACTCATTGTAAGTAATGTAGAACACCGTTTCCCCAGAAAGAATGGAGGTATCCTTAGGCATCTGCCTGTAACCAGAATTTGAACTGAAGTTATGTGAAGATACATTTGTTTGTCTGAGAATAAACTTCATTTTTTACAAGTAGCATAGGTCATCTTTGATTTCTTTCTGTGAACTTTCCTTGTGTTTTGTGAGTGTGTAAAACACAAAAATAAATTTGTATCTTGTTCACAGTGAATGCTGCCTCTCAGAAGATATTCAGCTGCGTAAATCGTCTTGTTCTGAGGGTAAGGATTTAAATGTCTAATAAGAATGAGAAGGCTGTGTTGAAGAGAAAGGGTTCTTTGATGTGAATAGCAAAACTGTAGCAAGCAAAAAGCAATAGCCTATGTGAGTTAGAATGAAAATAAGAATGTGCTAGAGGCTAGTGCCTTTAAGCATATCTAAATGATAAGACCCAGCACATAAGATCTTGAGAACTTTCATTATTTCAGAGTTCTTTAAAGCATGAGAGCATTTTTCTCTTTTAATAGCTGAAGAATTTTCTTCTTACTTATGTGTGCGTCTGCAGGAGTTTAAAACTCATGTTAAGATTGATACCATCCTTAGTTATTTCCTCTGCGGATTTCATAGAGGGAAACAATTAGAAATTGCGTTTGATTTTGTTGGGAAGGATGAGTGCTGAAAAATTTATTTTTGACTGGAATTGACTTCTGTTGCTGTTGACAGAAGTTATCAAGTCTTGTGATTCATGCCCAGATATGGAAGGAGGAAGTGTATTTGCTGACTCTGAGGATGAACAGGAAGATCAAAGACATAAAGCCATCCTTGGGGAAAAAGGTAAAAATTCTAAGGTATAATTTAGGGAAAAAAAAACAAACTGGCTTGAACAGTGGTAAAAGGGGAGTTCTTTAACATGACAAAACCAAACCTTTTATTAAAAAGTTTCTTTAAATATCAGCTTTGTAAACTCTTGCTGGGACCAGTATTTTTAAGATTGTCTTAAACCTTTTAAGTTGCATTTCATAGAATTATAAAATGGCTTGGGTTGAAAGGGACCTCAGGGATCATGAAGCTCCAACCCCCTGCCACAGGCAGGGCCACCAACCTCCCCATTTAATGAGACCAGGCTGCCCAGGGCCCCATCCAATCTGGCCTTGAACACCTCCAGGGATGGGGCATCCGCAACCTCTCTGGGCAGCTGTTCCAGCACCTCACCACTCTCTCTGTAAAGAACTTCCCCCTGACATCCAACCTCAATCTTCCTCTTTCAGCTTAAAACCATTTCCCCTTGTCCTGCTATTATCTACCCTTAAAAAAATTGGCGCCCCTCCTGTTAATATTGTTAGTTCTGTTAGTACTGGTTACTGGGCATTTGATACACAGTTGTGGAAAAAGGTGTTGATATAATAAAAGCTCTTGTTTTTTTTCCTTATAGATGCAGTGTTCCTTCCCCCACCAGATCCTGCTACATTTTTCTCCATATTTGATGAATCATCTACTTCAGTGAACCAAAATATAAGGTAGAATTATTCATGACTTAGATTTTAGAGGGAAGGAGGGAGGAAAAACAGAAGTATCAAACTACTTTCTCTAACACCTGACTTACAGGCTCTTACTTATATGGTTGAGAGCTTTTTTATTTGTATTTTCTTTCTCTTTGTGCTACTTGTGACGCCTGTAGTGAAAGGATATTGTCCTGCTGTTCCTCTTAGGTTTGGAACTAATCAGAATGTTTTGTAAGCTTTCTTTATTCTGGAGAGCATATATCATGATTTATTGGTAGTTATGGAGTAGAAAGTTGTAGGTTGAAATATTCAATAGATAAAACTCTTGAGAAGAGTCTGTAGTAGTAGCTTCCAAGCTTGAACAAATATTTAATGCTGTATAACTCTTAGTTGTTCTACAGATCGTGTCCAGAAAACTGCTCGGCGCCCTCTTGCTGTTCGCAAACCTTCGGATTCTATCACTGCGAAAGAAAACATACCACCAGAAGCCTGTGTAAGGAAACAGCTTACACTGTGGTAGATCTCCTGTCAAGGGGAAATGGGAATAGGACATTCTACTGCTGAACTGAGTGAAACTGGCTGAACTAACATGAGATAAGCAAGGATCCTAAATCGCTGTCTAGCATGGTGATACGTGAATAGGGTGATGGTCATAGAAGTGTAGAATCATTTTAAAATTACACTGGAAAATTCAGTTTATATTAGGCCTTAAGGTGACTGTTATGAAGATAATGGTAAGGAATATTCCTAAATTTTAAGCAACAGATTAATGGCCAGGACTCTTCACTCCAAAATTTTAAGAAACTTGTATATTTGAGTACAACTTCTAGACACTGTCTCAGACTAATCCATTTTCTTGCTGCTCATCCACACAAACATCTCAGATTCTGTCACTTGGAGAGCTGCATATTTGACTCTCCTAAATCTCTGTACTTGTTTCTTAAGCTGTTGTGATTCTCCTTCTTTATATGTGAGTTTTGCAGATTTGTAAAGCTTTCAGAGGCAGAAGTTGCTGTCTTGCTAAGGATTTAACTACTGTGTGCTGCAATAGATCTTTGGACTGGTTCTGGAAATCTCACTTTAAAGAGTGAGAGGATTTTATTTTGAACTGAGAAGGATTTTACAGACAGTTACAATATGAAATACGAAGCAGAGTTAAGTAATTCATGATAAGCTTCATGTTAAATTTGGTTCTAGAGTCAGTCTGGATGTCTGCTGAGTTTAGTTTTACATGTGCCTTTCCATGCCCAGCATTTTAGTCAGCACTTAAATAATATGCTTGTAATTGAACTGAGAGGCACTTCTGGGGTGTTAGAAAGCAAGTAGTCTTTAAAAAGTATGTGGCATCTCTGCAACACTTTAGAATGTAATACTGCTGGGCTTTCTAGTTGGGGGAAAAACACATGCAAGTAGATTACAGTTAAGTTTCAATAACTCAGTTGGAATAAATGATGTAAATGGAGTATGCAAAGACTGAGTGTCAGAGTCAAGTTGGAAGGTGATGGGGTGGAAGACAGGGAAGAAAAATGCTTTTCATATTGATGAGGTAAGGGATAACTGTGGGACTGGAATGACTAGAAGAGTCAGCAGGAGGGGGTTGAGCACAGTAAAGAAATAATGCGGTATATGGGAGGTACTTACACTAGTTTAAAACCTCAGTGAATAAATTCTATTCTTATACTTGTAAATAAGCTTAAAAAAGAATAGATGTGACTTAATATGACATATTTAGTATTTGCTTGTATGACATACGTCATGGGTTCCTTTTTTCCTGGAAGGAAGTTACGTTTGAAGCACATCTTGGCAGAACTTCTGAATTTCCCAATGGAAAGAGAGGAGGAGTGGAAGACAGCTTTTCAGTTTTAAATTAGAAATGTATGTATAATTTGACATAAAACCTACAGGCTTTCAATCTTTTTCTACCTGTTTCAGGATGAGCTGCATGGAATTGAACCTTTGACTGAAGATGCAATTGTGACAGGCTCCTACAAGCACAAAAGCCTTTGTGCCAACCCAGAAGACACGTGTGACTTTGTTAGGGCAGCCCATCTGGCCTCAACTCCCTTTCATGGAGTGGTAGCTCAGAGAGTCCCAGCTCCTGCTTATTCACAGAATGTTCTAAAGGAAGACTGTGTAGAACCCAAGAGTGCACCCCTGGATGAGAAAACACCAGTTTGTGAGGGAACATACAGTGAAGCTCTCTGTGTAAATAAATTGAGGTAATTAATAGCACTGCATTGTAAGCTGTTTTTCCTGTGTCTTGTTGGTTGTGGTTTTACTACTGTTTTTGAAGAAATTATTTTCTTTTACAGTGAACACTATTTCTCTAGATCATGGTTCATTTTGCATTGAACAATTTTAAGAGGTAACAGCAAACTTGTTTAGCTTTCCAGCATTGCTGTTGAAGGACTTAACTCTATGCTTTTTCTACCAATTAATTTGTGAAGAATTTCTTAAATATATTCTGTCTTTGTAACCAGAGATTAAAAGATGACTAATCAGTTCCTTTTGTACTTGTTAGTTTCATTAGTCATTTTGGTATATAGAGATGGATCGGGTGAGTAGATCTGAGATTTCCTCTACAGAGAAAGAAAGATGGGAAGAAAAAATTGCTAGAACTCCTGTAAAGAAGAGAGCACCTGTTGTATGGTATCTTCTTAGTTCACAACTGAATTTGGTGTGCTAGTTGTTAGTATGTAAACATGTATACCAAGCTGAAGGTGTTTGTTTACTTGGCAAGTTTCCTGGAAGCCATGCTGATTATAATTAAGAGGGAAGAGCAAGAATGATTCTTCGTTAGCTAAGGGAGGAATAAAGATTTAGTGCATCTTCTATTGTAGTAGTCATATTTAATGGAAGATTCATTTGTAGACAGAGATTCTGAATTTAAGCTGATGGAAGCAGACATGAAGTTCCAACATAGCTGTCCATTTTCCAGTAAGGCTGGAAAGGATTTTTTTCTACAAGAAATCTGGGAATGCACAGCATAGTTTCGGTAGGCTACAGTGATATAGACCCTGCATTTTTTGAATGTCTGAATAGTTGATGTCTTTGTTTACAGCCCAATCATGGAAGCAAGTCTGGAGGATACTCGTTTGTCAGGTTCTTCTGTCTCTTCAGGATCTTCTCTTTCCTCTGTTACACAAATATCCACAATTAAATACTTGCACATCCCTGAGAAACTGGAACTTGCTCAGAGCTTGCCTGCTGAACTAATTGCTGATTCTGAAGGTACCAGTGAAATCATTACTGGTTAGTACTAAACTATGTTATCTGTTGTGATTGAAATTCAGTTAACTTGCCACTGATACTGAACTGTAATGGTTTTGTACATCCCATATTCTACTCTACTTTTCTAAATTTTCCATTATGTTGTCTTGTGACAAGATAAGTCTATTATCACTTCCTGTACTATGTCTCAATACTATTTGAGTTATTTAGAGTGCCTGTGTGTATCCAGGAGATGTAAATATGAAGGTAACAGGACAGTTAAAGTATTACTTCAAGAAGTGTGGAGGAGTAATGAGGGGAAATTCCGAAATGAAAAATTTAGACTGGAGGGCAGGGAGAACTGCTAAGATGGTTTTGTTTTCTTTTGTCCTTTTTTTTCTGTCATCACACTGTTCTCTTGACATGTCAGTAATTGCCACGTTTAAAAAATAGCTGAAATCTAGTGACAATTGCATGCTTCTAGTTTGCGCTCTAAATTTCTCATTAACTTTAAATGATTCTTTGCAGTATTTTTTCTCATTTTCCTATTGAAGAAAAACAATGCTAATAATAATATAATTTGGCTGCAAGAAAACGTGAAACTAGGACCTTTGTTTCTTGTTACAGATCTTTGTTAAAGCTTAGAATAGGAATGGTCAGAGCCTTCAAAACCTAGCCAGTATAATTAAGCTTGTATTGTTTTCAGAGTGTTTTAATCTGCTTTGTCTTTTGATTTCAATTTATGAGATTTTAATTAAAACTATGTATTTGAAAGTTCAGTGTATCTACTTTTGGGAACGCTGTTACTGTGTGGCTATAGACCAGGTGATCCAAGAAGTCTGTTGTACTGTTCATATTTCCCGATGAATTATGCTCAGAACCTGGAATCAGAGTAAAAAATAAGAATGCTTAACATAGGATCATGGTTGAAATCTGTTAACTGCACTTTGACTATTACTAGTTTATAGTGTTTGAGAAAGGAAGTTGGCAGAAGCCTTTAGTAGTCTTGTTTTGCTCTGCCTGATGTTGAAGGCCAACGCTTCTCAGGCTGCCTTGGTGTTGTATAGATGAACTCATCTATTGAATGACATCTTCTATTTTGTCATGCAGGAAAAACAAACTCAGAACTGCATGTAGTTTTCTTGAAGGTTTTCTGGGAAGTGTAAACCATTAAATTCTTATTGCAGAGAGCACTAGATTTGGAGTCCAACTTTTTCCTAAATAAAAACCCTGCTGTATTCAAAGAAGTTAATGACAATCAAACCCTTCATTTAAAAATCATGAACTGATTGTCTGCTCCAGATACGGATTTTAGAAAAGGACTGTTAATTCAGCAAATAATGGATTTGGATTGTACCATGGCTGCACAGATGAACCTCACCTAATTCATAGCTTTGTTTCTCACAAAAGGAAAGTTTTACAATGGTAGTGTTGCTGAAACCTCATAATGAGGTATTGTGTAATGTAGTTTCAAAGATAAGTGTTACATTTCATTTTGTAGAATAAGAAACTGTTGGGAACAGATTACTAGACTTGCAAATGGAAAGCCAATATCCAGGTAGATTTTTTTCCTTAACAAATACAAGCTTTTCAGAGTCTCAGTACTCCTATTGAGCTGATCTGTTTTTATTGTCTTTCTAGGTGATGGTACAACTCAGTTCTTGTGGAATGCTGAACAGCGTAAAAAGCTTCTAGATCCCATGCCAGAGTCATTGACTGCTTCTCCACGTTTTCATTTGGAGACTGGTTCTCTGCCTGTCATTGAGTTTGAGAAAGACATTGAGCTAGGTAGGTGTTCCAGACACTGGCGAGTGCGAGGGACCTCATTTATCTTGTAATTGGTTTGAAATGCACTTTTCATTCAACCACAGTTTTATGTGGTGAAGATGGGAAACGGTGTGAACACTTTGGACGTACACTTGCTGTGACAGCTCACAAATGTATAATTTCATAACAGGAAGTGAGACTTATTGTATCAAACGGGAATATTGGACCAATGAAGAATACAAAATGCTTTTTGCCATTCCAGTTAACTTTCTTCAGTTGGATGCAAAGGGATTTGCAATAAAGGTAAGACAGATAACAGTTTTGTGCATGAAGTGTAAAATATTAAATTCATATAATGAGATACACGATATACATAAACTTCACCATGATTTCAGAAATACCACACGTAAGATTTGCCATACGTTGTGTCCTCTTTCTAATTACTGATACAGATTAAAGGTTTCTGACTGTGGAAAACATGTTCCTTGATAAAGCAGTGTTTAAAAAAGGAAAAGAAGAATGTGAACAACTTTTGCTTTAATCCTAAAATAAATGTTCTTATGTATCCTCTTGTAGGTGTATTCTCAGCCTGTTCCTTGGGATTTTTATATCATGCTTCAACTACAGGAGCGTTTGAATGCTGACTTTGACCAAAGCTTCAGTGAAAACTGTAGCTGTTTCTTGTACCAAGACGGCTGTGCTATTCTGCACGGGAATATAAATCGCTTCACGCTTGGGGTCAGTACAGATAAACAAAGTACAGCTGTAGAAGGCCATGAACACTTCCATAGGTACCATTAGTGAGTTTCAGGCACTGCTGACCAAACAAACACATTTCTGCAATCTAATCTTCTATTTTGTTTTACCTACATACAAATAAAGACTGTCTATTCTAGTTTTAGTTAGAGCTGTTTTCTCATTTGTAGATCATGTGCTGCTTTGGAAAAAAGCAGTTCTTCACTTTTTCTTTATATGTAAGTGATAAACAATCTGAACCAAGAACTGCATAACTTTTGCATTTAACACTATTTATTGTTAACTTGGCATCTTTTAATGAATTCCAGTCTTCCAGTCTGCTATTGAAAGGTCATAGCACTTTAGTGCCTTGTTCAAGGATTTACATTTTAAATAAAGTCTAGAAAGTTCACTTTGGATTGTTGCATATAAATTAAATAGGTTATAAATAAAATAGTAATTTCAGCCTTCAGTTCAATTTCCTCCTCCTGAGCTTCTGTCCTCTTCTGAGTAATAGAGTCTTCTAAGAGCTCATGATTACTTTAATTCTGTCTATACTGTTCACGGGCAAAATCTGGTTTTACTGAATTTAGGGTAGGACCATTATCTCTGTACAGATGAGTGGGGTGGGTGGGGGGGTGGAAAGATGAGCTATAAATATTTGACTTAATCTGAGGTAGAATGGCATATAAATTCATGTTTATTCCCTGTTTTCAGGATGTTATTTTTGGCTGCAAGTCCATTAAAGAGGAAGTTATTCTACTAGTTGTTTATAATCTTCTGGGTGTGGTAGAGAAGCTCCACAAAGCAGAGATTGTCCATGGAGATCTGAGGCCAGAAATATTCTTTCTGGGAGACAGGTTAGGTTATGTGTATGAATCAACCTTTCTTTCACTGTCTGCCTCTTTCCAAGAAATGGTGTAGAATGTATATGAATGTTTTTGCCAGTGTTCCCAAATTTCTACTTTACCAACATACCAGATAGCTAACTGAATGTGGTAAATAACTTGATCCTGCATATCAGTAAAACTAGAAAGATAGAGAACAGGTGATCTGTTTATATTAGTGGCTTGGCAGTACACTGCCATCTATACAAGTACTTCCCCTCCCACCCTTTCAGTTTGTGCTCACTGGTATGTAGACTAGGAGATGTTTAATGAAGTATTATAATTACTTAAGTCTTTCTCATGTAAAAGTATTTTGAATTCCTGAACGAGAAGGAAAACTGTTAGAAACAAGATTATTTTCTTGTTCCACTAACTGTGTTTCAGATAACTGTGGTGAATATAAAAGCTGCAACATCTGTAACCCATTAGTATTTCTTATTGCGTACTGCTGGTATCAGCTTCAGGCTGCCAGCTGCTTTCCCTTTCACATTAAGTTTGTTCAGAAGTAGTTCTTAAGCTAACCATGAGAGGGGAGCATTGACATAGCTAAGACTCACGTTTACTACACTTGGTTTTTTTTTTTTTAAAGTTGGATTTCTTCATGCTTGATTTGCTTTCTTTCTCAGGATCTGTGATCCATTTGCTAATAATGAGGTGACAAGAGCTCTGAAGATAGTGGATTTCTCTCACAGTCTGGATTTAAGATTGCAGTCTCAAGTAAACTTACTCAACAGCTTTCCAATATCTCAGACCCCTCATGGACAGCAGCTTCTGGCAAAAAATTCCCTTCCTTATCAGGTAAATAAATCTAGCAGGGTATCTTAGTGTCTGTGTTTCCTTTTCAAATTCTTTGCTTAAGTTGTATTTAAAGAAAACTTATGGGAAACTCAAATAAATACTGAATAAAGAGAATTTATCGTCTGATTTGTTTTTGGCATTAACTGAAGGGACTTAGCAGCAATGTTCTGGAGTTGCTGAGTGTCTGTGACTGCTCTATCTATTTAAGAGTGTAGAGTTAGACCAGAATTCTACTTTTGAAGTTGCACTGCTTAACCCCTGGAGATTCTGATGCAAAGACCAATTCATAATTAAATGTGTAAAAGCACAACATCAGAAATATGTAGTGGATTGCAGAAATCAAATGAAATTGAACTTTGTTGTTATTGCAGGCAGACTTGGTTGGCGTTGCAGATATAGCGCATTTGATGCTGTTTGGTGAGCATGTCCAGGTCTATCAGGAGAACTCCATTTGGAAAATCAGCCAAAATGTATCCAAGTAAGTCTGTTTTCAGAGGAGGCTGCTGTGAAGGAATGCACTTCTTTCAATTTTCTTCATTTTCTCTACAGTTGTAAAAAGCTTAGAACACAGATTTTTTAGTGCCGTTGCTAAAAACATAAGTTCTGAGAGGGCTTAATTTTTGAAACTCACACACTGCATGAGTCTGGAGTAGCCTTAGTGCTATGCAGGTGACAGTTTTAAGTTGAATAAGGGCTGTACAGGCCAGTTACAATGCTGATTGTTTGTTTTGCTTGCCTTTCAGACCTGACTGTCTTAGTCTCTCTTCTGACTTGACAGACCAAGCTTTGGAAGCGTGTGGGTAGTGAGGAAAAAAAAAATTACATGAGCATTTTGCTTTAGAAATGATGATTTGGATTTTCTGCATTCTTGATTCTAGGTTCTATTAAAGGGCTAAAACACTAAGACACTGCTTTTCTTTCTATAACAGTTGCAGAAGCAGTGTTAATCTTATACATGTACTGGAAGGAAAACCAATTAAGGGAACTACTCTTTTGGAAGTGATGGTTTTTGTCCTCAGTTATTAATTAATACTGCTCCCTTTTAGATGCATGTTATGGCTACAAAACTGTCTTCACACACCCTTTATTTATTCTTACACAAAATATGTATTTCACTAGTCATATCATATAGAATTTTTCAGTCTTAGCATTTCCTTAGGATTTTCCAGAGCTCTGCTCATAACAGAAATTTCCTGAGAACGGTCTGCATTCAGGATCGTGGTATGTTAGCTACAGTCAGTTGAAATGTCCTTCTGTAACCATTTCTTCGAGAAAACCTACTACAGGTTTGGGATTTGTCCAGTTCCCTAGCAACCTGCATTACTTACGCTTCTTAGTTTGTTGTAGTCAACCATTAGGGGAAAAAAATCTAATCTTAAGCTTTGTGCAGGGGTATAAAAGCTCTCCCCTCTTTATTCTGTGTATCTGTTTTTTTTTTTTTAACAGACAGTGATACCAGTAGTTATAAAGCTATAGCAAGCTTCTGCTGAATATTGGCTATACATTCTGTGCTATATCCTGTAGCTAGAGATATTGTATGCACTAGGCACAAAATCACCAAGAGTAATTCATCTCTGTGGTTATGAATATCAATGATTTATAGGTTGGCAGTAAACCTGCATTTTATAATGCTTTAGTTTCAGAAATACTGAGGGGAAAAACACAGCAGCTGAACTATTGATGGAAACTGGCTTTTGTTCTCTACTATCTTTGAGTAAATCTGACGTGTCCTGAGAAATAGGAAATACATTCATTTCTCTCAGGGCACGATCCTTATTTTTCTTTTTTTCTTTTTATGTGATGTTTTTTTGGGATGGTAGGATACAATTCTGGTGTTTTTTATATCTTATATTCTTTCTTGGATTTTTTTCATTCTACAAGAGATGAAATTGAGCTAGAGCAGGTGAAGCCAAAGAAGGCCTGAGCTAAGAAGGGGTGTTAGGGACCTCATCTGGGTGTGGATATTAAGGAAAAATAGCAATAACTCCAGCAACTGGACTGGGATGATGTGAGTAGCGAGTGTAGAAATAGTGTGGAAGGGTTGGCCTGACCATTATGGGGAGTTCAGAAAGGAGGGGTCAGCTGTAAAGGAATTTGGGTCAAAGCTGTAGACATTGGAATGAAAGAAAAGAGATTTTGGATAGAGGTGGGGTATGGAGATGCTTGAGTAGAAAGGGCACTGAGAGCTGTGAGGGGTTAGAGAAATTTTAAGGAAGGAGAAGGCAAAGCTTGGGCATGTTTTTAATGCTGAACCCAGCTTGTCATGGTTCATCTTTTACTTAGATAAATTAGTTTATGAATTCTTTTTTTGAAGTTGTGAATAGAAAAAATGAATTTAACTTTTCCATTCTGGTGGTGGTGGTTGTTTTTGTTTTGTTTTGTTTTTACTTTGCTGCTAAAATCATTCATCCTTTCTTCCATTTCCTGCAATTCTTGATATTGAAAAACTTAAGCACTTACACAAACCTTGTATGTGTTGGACTGAACTGATGTATCAACAGCATAAATGGGGCAGTTCATTATGTAGGAATAAGTAATATGCACAGAATCTTTTTTGTTTGGCAGACTCTGCATTCATGCTTAGATCTTTCGGTGTGTCTGGTTCTTATTAACAGCTGATGACTTTTCCTCCGCTCAATGTAAAGCTTTCAGTAAGTTCTCAAGTAATCTTTGGCAAGTTAGTTTACTGCTGCAGGGTGTCTTCATCAACCAGAACTGCCTGTGCAGTGAAAGTGCTTCACTCTGAGAGGAGTTAGTTGGTGGATATTCATTAATGCTGTGTTTTATCCTTTCAAGTCAAGAATTGTAAAACAGGGTGCAAAAATGGCCTTGGGGGGCTAATGGCACTCAAAGCAGGACTTGTTCCCCTTCAGAAGCTGACAGAATGAATACAAATTGCTTAATTTGAGGTATTAAACATTTCAGGGAAGGTAGAATGTAAATTCTGATCAAGTGCTTTTTGTTCTTGAGTATTAATATAAGGTTGACTTAATCTCTCTTTTATGGGAGTGGAGTTTTAACCTGTTACTGTTATTAGAGGTTGAGTATGAGACATTTTGGTTCCAACAGTGTTTTTTCTTGTTTTTGTGGTTTTTTTTTTTTTTTTTTTTTTTTTTAGTTTTTCTATTTTCACCACGTTATTTTAGGGAACTTCATCTGCGCAGGCTGATAACAGTTATCATAAAGAAGCTGTGTTTGAAGTTCTAGACTATTTTTATCACTCAGCTCCTTAGACATCCCTACCAACACGTAACATCCTCTGCTATGTGTCTTACTTGCTGTGAAGGAAATGGCCTCGTGTCTTTTGGGTTCTGCATGACTGCATTATCTTAAAAAAAAAAAAAAAAAAATGTAAGAGTTATCAGTGTAATAGTTCAAGCCAGATTCTCTCTGAGTCTATGGCTGCTGTTCTGTGAGTCATTTGCACAAAGCAGAGGCTGATAATTTCTTCAGAAGCCAGTGTAACTCCTGGCTTAAAGTCACAAGCTGCACAGTCTGTGGTCTTCAGTACAAAACTGAAAGACAAAACAGTAGCTCTCATACCAGTTCTCTTAGCATTTTATGAGTCACTTTATCTTTTTATTCCAGCTGTAACTCTATATCTGTGAAACAGAGGGTTTATTAATTGTCTTTGAAATGCCATCAGTATGAGAACTCTGGAAGAGAGAGGGGTGAAATAAGGGAGTTAAATCTGACTCTAAGCCACACATCAGGTACTCTAGGAGAATTAACTGTAAAAAAGTTTTTGATAGAGCTGTGAAACTGTCTGTCTGGTTACTCTGCAGAAGCCTACTGGGGAAAGAGAAAGGAACCCAAACAAATTTAACTATATTGTTAGTTTTTATATTATTTTAGTGTGAGTGAAAATATTGTTTTAGACTTTGTCTTCCCAGGGTGTTTAATGCTAAATTTAAATGGAAGTATTGACTAACGTGTCATGTGTGTGTACTTGTTTCACTGAGAGTTGCTTGGTTTATTTTAGGACCGTTGGCTGTGATTTCTGGGGTAAATTTTTCCAGCAAATTCTGAATGCAGATGGTAAGTCCACAGTGCTTCTGCTGAGAGAATTGAGAGAGGAAATAAGTGACATGTTTGACAGCTGTTTCCAAGAACATCTTTGTGAATCCTTAGCAGCGCTGGGAGATGATTTGTGCCTGGAGAAGTTCTGATTTCACAGAGGACTAATCTTTTTGTATTATACAGGGGAATTTGTTGTTAACATCTTACTTTTTTCAAATGTAAACACGAGCAGTCATTGTAGCCATTGCTGCAGTACTTCACACAGGACTCACCTAAGTTATCACATCAGTGCCTACATATCCTAAAACTGTTATGCGAACTAGTCTGTGTCCAAGCAGTTTGCCAGGGAAAATAAATTGTCCTAACTGTCCCCCTACCCTTTTTGTATAGCTCCTTAAAAATGTTTTAGTGCCTTGTTCATGCTGCATTCCCAAAAGTTTTTGGTCCTACATTTAGATTGTCTATAGTACTGTTTTTAATCGTTGTTTCCTTAATAAAGTTGTATCTTGATAGCAACTCTGTCTCTTTAGCATTCCTGTCAGATATGCTCAAAAGGTTTGATTTACTATCCACTTCTGCCTCGCTGGGAATTGTCTTTAACTACTAGGTTGAAGCACAGCTTCACCAGAGGAAGGTCATGCTTGACCAATCTGGTGGCCTTTTATGATGGAGTGACGGCATCAGGACAAGGGAAAGGCGACCGATGTCATTTACCTGGACTTGAACAAGGCCTCTGACGTGGTCCCCCACCACATCCTTATCTCCAAACTGGAGGGATGTGGATTTGATGGGTGGACCACTCGATGGATAAGAAACTGGTTGAAAGGCCGCAGACAGAGGGTGGTCATCAATGGCTCCATGTCCAGGTGGAGGCTGGTAACGAGCGGGGTCTGTCTTGGGACTGGTGCTCTTTAACATCTTTATCAATGACATCGATGACGGAATCGAGTGCACCCTCAGCAAGTTTGCTGACGACACCAAGCTGAGTGGTGCGGTCGACACGGTTGAAGGAAGGAAGGCTATTCAGAGGGACCTCGAGAGGCTGGAAAGGTGGGCCTGGGTGAACTGGATGAGGTTCAACACAGCAAAGTGCAGAGTTTTGCAGTTGGGCTGGAGGAATCCCAGGCATCCATACAGACTGGAAGGAGCAATCCTGTGGAGAAGGACCTGGGGGTCTTTGTAGATGAAAAACTTAACATGAGCCAGCAGTGTGCCCTTGCGGCTCGGAAGGCAAATGGGATCCTGGCTCCATCAAAAGAGGGGTGGCCAGCAGGGACAGGGAGGTGATTGTTCCCCTCTACTCTGCTCTTGTGAGGCCCCATCTGGAGTACTGCGTCCAAGTGTGGAGCCCTCAGTACAAGAAAGACAGGGAGCTGTTGGAGAGGGTCCAGAGGAGGGCCACCAAGATGATCAGGGGACTGGAGCACCTCCCCTATGAGGACAGGCTGAGGGAGCTGGGCTTGTTCAGCCTGGAGAAAAGAAGGCTGTGGGGTGACCTCATTGCAGCCTTTCAGTACCTAAAGGGAGCCTACAAACAAGAGGGGAATCCCTCTTTGAAAGGGATGATAACTGCAGGACGAGGGGAAATGGTTTTAAGTAAAGGGAGGGGAGATTTAGGTTGGACGTCGGGGAAATTCTGTACAGAGAGAGTGGTGAGGTACTGGAACAGCTGCCCAGAGAGGTTGTGGATGCCCCGTCCCTGTAAGTGTTCAAGGCCAGGTTGGATGGGGCCCTGGGCAGCCTTTCAGATGCTATGTGCAGGTTGGCAACCCTGCATGTAGTGGGGAGGTTGAAACTAGATTGTGGTCCTTTTCAGCCTAGGCCATCCTATGGTTCTATGATTCTAATAAACACTATGAAACTGAAACTACAGTTTTTGTTGTTTTCTTGGCTACTGATTTTTTTTTCTCTGAGCAAGAAACGTACAAATCCTTTTCCCTTGAGTATGACTCTGCTAGAACAGTAACATGAGCATGTCTTGTTACTGTTCATGTATATCATACACAACATAAGCTCCTCGGTGAATTATAATTAGAGAATTATTAAGACTGTTTTCTAGCAATATAATTTCATAATAGTATTAAAGACTTGCCATAAGAAACAGCAACAACACAAAAAAACCTGGTTTCTTCATGTTAAATAGGCTTGACTGTGCTGAGTTATCAATGTTTCACCATTGGCATCTGGATAAGGAGCAGTTGAGCTGATGGATGCCACCTGGGGAAAACACCATACTCTGGAAATCTAACACAACCATTCTAATTTTATTCCCCTTATTAGTTATCTTCTGTAACTGAAAATATATAACTCCAAGATAAAAATAAAGGTTGCATTGCTCAAGTAAATGGCTCTATACGTTTTCAGAAGAATAAGGTAGAGATTTGATAGTATAGTTGGTAAGCATAACGTTGTGTGATGGTTACTAGTATCTCTGTTACTCAGCAGTTTAAGAGACTGGATCTCCCCATCCTACCCCCCCCCCAAAAAAAAAAAGTCATCACTCTGTTCTAAAGGATCTGGAAGGTCTAGTTTGGGTTTGTTCCTTCATTCAGAACCCTCTCTGTCCTGAAGATTTCTTGCGGTCCTTAAGAAATTCTTTCTGAACCATTTCCTACATGCAATCCCTTAATAATTCTACTCCTAGAGCTTTTAAACTGGGGATATTACTTCAGCCAGAAATGTTAGCCCTAATTGGTAGATACAGTTATCTTCTATATTGTCTTGTAGTGGTGCAAGGTACCCATAATTTGGGTATCGAGAGGGTCGGCCTCTTCTCCCATATAACTGGTGATAGGACTAGAGGGAATGGTTTCAAGCTGCGCCAGGGAAGATTTAGGCTGGATATTAGGAAATACTACTTCTCTGAAAGGGTGGTCAGGCACTGGAATGGGCTGCCCAGGGAGGTGGTGGAGTCCCTTTCCCTGGAGGTGTTCAAGGAACGTTTGGATGTTGTGTTGAGGGATATGGTTTAGCGAGAACCATTGGTGACAGGTGGATGGTTGGACTGGATGATCTTATAGGTCTTTTCCAACCTTAGTGATTCTGTGATTCTGTGTGATACTGTAGCAGCAGCCAAGAAGGGCTCCTTGTCTGTCCTAAAGTCAGGCTGGGATGTTTTAGCTCATAAACAAAAGCAATTAATGTGGGCAAAGGCTTGAAGGGATTGTTGTTTGTTCTTTGAGACAATCTGTTGGCATTCATAGGGACTCTCTTCCATGTTTGTATAGAGAGTCTGATTTAGTTCAGAAATAATATAAGAATTATGTCAGTAATGCTGGTCCTTTTGAGTAGGAAATAATGGCATCTGATGCACACAGTATCAGAGCTGTGTGTGTGCTTTTGCTAGCAGGTGAAATTACTTGACAAAAAATCCGCAGAGTGAACTAGAAAGAGCAGCTTGCAATTTGCCTTAATGTGTGCCCCCTGGAGGGCTTAAATTGGGCGTGCCTGTGTAAATCCAGCTGATGAACAAGAAGAAAGCAGCTCATGTGGCTGGTGTATGAAACCCCACACTTACATTTACGGCCTTTGATTTAAAGCTATAATGTTATTTTATGTTCTTACATATGGGTACATCATGTGCTCGTGTAACTTTAAGTATGTTGGAAATAAGGAAAAAAAATCACCAGTGCATACAGGTAAGCACGCAGCATTATATCAGCAATGTCACATTTATCTGGACAGTAATTAGTTAATTCCAAGACTAAGCAAAACTCAAAACTTTGTAACCTTCTCTTCTCCAGGCTGGACAACACAAGTGTGCCCTCAGCCCCTCCTTACAGGCCTTCCAGCCCTGCTACCAGCTTTGTTGCCCTCAGGATGCTGCGGAAGAACTGATGTTGCAATAATCTGAATTATTCCAGTTTCTAATATCTTTATAATAATTTGGAAATTGATTTCCTTTATTGCCAACCTGTTTTGTTGCTTCATAAAAGTTTTCCATGAGAAAACAAGCAGCCTGCTCGTCAGCCTTAGTGGAGTTTTGTTGTCTTGAGTTGAGAAGAGACAGTAAAAGCACAGTTTAAAAGATAATTGTATAAAGGCTTTAGTGAGCCATTTGTTCTGTTGGTAGTCTCAAATTGAGTGAATTGTAGAAGCAAAAGCTCCTAATTATTTTTTATACAGTACTCTGTCAATTCACATTCTGTGTCATTCTGACTGACCTGTAAGACTGTGGATACGCATTAATTCTGCTCTGGTTCTGGCAAACCTACTGTGAATCATATCCAACTGTTTTTTAGCTCATGCAGCTTACAACTATGTTTAAAAGTAGGAAAATTACACCTCCTGCATGTGCATCAGCAAATAATTCCAAGTCTTTCCTCTGAGCTGCTGATGATTTCCCAAATAATAAATATTCCAAAGTGGCTCTGGGCTAAACTGTAACTTCTTAGGTGTTGCACTTGGTACTGTGCACCAGTGATTTCCCCAGCGATGCTTTGGTGTAAAAAAGGTTGGTGTTCTTATTCTAATGAGTTATTTGACTATGGTCTTGGGAATTGGTGGTTAGAGCCTCTCATTTAGCCTTGGGCTATGGGCACTGCAGTTACATTAACGTGCATGTGCTTAAAAGGATTGCTCTTAGAATTGCTGAAGGAAGACTGAAGCTCACTTCACCAGTTTCATTCTCTTGGTTCTTACTATTTTATGCACGTTGCCCCTCCCTGTTTAATTAATGCAACAGAATGTTACATTTTCATAACTCAGAAATGAGGTTTCACTGCCATTTGTTCTTTATCTGATAGAGTATTTTCAATTATTGAGCTAGCATTGATCCCCGAGGTCATTCAGGAAGACCTGCAAAGGAAACAGAGTTGCTTTTGTTGGTTCTATAAGCGTTTATTGCTCTCACCCTCCTTTTGTCATCCAAAGTTATTTAATTATTGATCCCATAACTCCTGATTGATACGGCAGTCTGGTTAGCAGAGCCAGATCAGCAAAGTGACACAACTGCAAGAAAAGACAGATGTCGGTCTTCTTTGCAGTTTTGTGCCTGAGCTGTGTTTGTTTTTCCAGTGCTTTGCATTCTTTAGATGCACAGTTCTTCAGCACCTCTTGGATTGTACAGTCTCTTTCTTGAAGCTGGAACAGTAATGCATTTGATGTAGTGCAATTCTTCAAATAACCATTCACCCAGGGATCATTTCATAGGGAAGGAAATTATTGAAATACTGCAAAATGTGGTGGTGGTTCGATATGACTTGATGATAATTTCCTAGATGACCAGTCAAATTAGATGCAGTACCACTAGATCTGTATTTAATCCCTAAAGAGCCAGCCTGGATTAGTTCTTTCCTGTGAACTGAATAGGATACTCACCCATTCATTAGTCTGTTCCCATGGCTCTGCAGTGCAGATCTGTTGTTTTAAAAGATAAGTATTTGGGGGATTACAGTTAACCTTTAAATGGACAGCTGTCATTTCAGTGGCACATCAACTGTTCCTGCTATGTCTGCAGGCAGGCTCTAGTGGAGTCGGCCATTCTCTAACATCTTGGAAACTATTGCTTAGATCCTGCTCAACAAAAAGCAGCAGTTTTTGTATCAAGGTGTGAAACACGAGCATCAGCTGACAGTAGACTTGCCTAGCCTGAACCAGCTGCCATTCCTGACAACCAGTGTGGGCAGCTTTAAAGATAGTCTCTCATTAGTTTACCATATAGGGAACATGTATTAGGAATATTCCATTTTTATGTGATTAAAACAATTATTATTCCTCCTCATCTACTGGGAAAGCATATTTTTCACTTGCTGAGCTAGACAATACTGGAAAAGTCTCAGTCCTTTCAAGATAATTGCCACTCAGCTAAACGTGGGAGCCATCTTCGTCGCTCTCTGTTTAAGTGTTCTTTTCTTGCAGAGTATTTACAGTTCTTGCTTCCCTAGCAGATTCACCCTTTTCTTTTCAAAATGGGAGACAGCAATTTTGGAAATGGCGTTTGAGTAGTTGGACTTGCTATAAAGAAGATACAAGAAAACTCTCCACTTGTCCTGAATCATCTTGCTATTTCATTAAGTTAAAAGCCAGGCTGTTGAGTATTGTGCTGCAGAAGCTGTGGATGTTTTGGCAAAGCCCTGTTAATGCTTCTGGCATTGGTAGTTTTGTTAAGTTTCTGCTACTGACACGTCTGGTTCTGGACTGAAGAGCAACCTTCTACTGCTGATGGCTGCGTGTTTGGTGTAGGTGCTGAACACAGAAATTTGCAGTTTTTATGTGTACTAAATGTTTCACCACATAAGGGTTGCATTAATGCATAACGGCACCCCATGTAGTTAAGGCAAAACCAATAGTCACAGTCATTACTCAAGGCAATTATAAAGCAGTATGAAGCTTCTACACGAAAAAGGGCATCTGTCTCTTCACTTTTTTCTGTTGCATGCTATTGTCTTTCCTTTCAGCAGTGGCTGTATTTCAGTAATGCTGCATAGATTTTTTTCAGGATAGAAGTTACTGTATGAAGCATGAGTGTTACATGACCTCAAAAATAGCTGTGAATTGGATAGCTAAATCCAGCTCTAATGAATGGAGCCCAGAAGCTGACAGCATTCAGCAATTTCACGGGCTCAGGATATTTTCTAACAACAAAAAAAATTCATTTCTGAGACTTGTTGACAAGGAGCATCAAGAATGGAACTGCTGCCTTTACCTCCACCCACCCCAGCAAAGCGTGGGGGAGCAGTGCGGCTCTTTATAAATAGCACCGTTCCTGTCGTATTTGTAAATTCAGTGCTTTTTGTGTTAATGACATCACCCTCTTCTCCATGGCAACTCCCAGCGATGTCAAAACTGCAGGGCACCATCAGAGAAACTTAAACTACCGAACTAACAGGTTGATTCAAGATGATTTAATTGAGAACTAGTGCAGGGGCGAAAAGAGGGGGTGGGAAACATGAGCAAATGGGCTACTGTCAGCTCTGGAAAGCTTGCATCTGTAATGACTGCCTCCTAAAACTCTGCCCCTTCTCCTCCTGTAACTCCTTGTCAGGAGGAGGAGGAGGTGGGTGGAAGGCAGGCAGGCATCTTATTCTTCATCTCAATGCGTCTGGAGAGATGCACTACAGGTGACTAAGCAGGAGGAGCATACTGACTCACTCCTGAGTTATTTTCTCCCTCCCCTTCTCTCCCCCCTCCCATCTTTTCTGTTTGTTTTTCAGCTTTTGCCCAACAGCTTGTGTTTTTCCCCAGGCTCCGATGAGAAAGAATTTGCAGCAGGGTTTTCTTGTTACCTAACGTTCACAAAAATGTGCTTGTGGTTATCCAGGTGAGAAAATAAAAGCCAACCCTAACAGCAGAACAACAACAAAAAAAATGCCTCTTGGATACAACACCTTTATCTTTCCAAAAAAAAAAAAAAAAAGCTTTTCCTTTGTAAACGTTGTCCAGGAAATACTAAAGTAATGCAAGGAAGCAGTGAATAACTGGCTTCTTTATCAGCTACCTATGGAAAATAGCTAATTGCTTCACCGGCAGACCTGCTGGCTTTGAGTTGACTTCTAAACTGAGTGTGCTGGGGGGGGGGGGGGGGGGAAGCTACTTCACTTCCTTCTTGATTAGGGATTCTGCTGGGTTCCACTTTGGGACTCAAGTAGCAAGAACGACAGTTAGCTCTGCAGAGTTGCAGTCAGCGTCAACTGCCACTGCTCCAACTGGTTAATAAATCCGTCCTGATTTACATCCCTACGAAGCCTGAAGCCTTAGCTCACTTTACCTGCCTGCTTCTGCAGGGCGCCATGAGATCTGTTGCTGAAGCCTGGCCTGCAGAAGCATCAGTTGATGTCACATTATATGTGTTTGAAATTGCATGACGTGGATTCAGGCCACTTATGCAAGATCAGCACAAAACCCACAGTGTTCTCCTAGCCAGGCAGGGACAGAGGAGAAAGCAAAGTAACACACTGGTTTGCCTGGGCAATGCAATCACGCTGTATTTGCCAGTCATGGTCTGTACCTCTATAGGTGTCTTTTACCACTGATTCTCTATACCTGAGGCTTTGGTAGGTCTGTAAACTCCCTCTTCACCCTGGAATGAGGCATGTCAGGCAGCCGGTGATTTCAAGGCTTAGGTGAGGGGAAATGCATGAGAAGGCTTTACTCACAAGACTTTAGATTAGTATCTTGCTCTTGTCTTTGTGTAAAATGTCAGTCACCACCCAGTCCCATCCTCTTTGCTGAGATCACAGCATCAGCCCACGATAAAAAAAAAAAAAGGTCCCAGAAAACACTGATTCACTGCATTACAGAACCTGGTATGTGTCTACACTGAGGTCTCATCAGCTTTAACTGGAATTTATCACTGCAATTCCGCTCCTTTGAGATTGCTTTACCTTTGGTGTATTCCTCTAACACCTCTGCTGGCTGCCAGGAAGAGGGGGAGTCTGGCACCCTGCTACTCTCCTCCAGGCAGCTGGCATTGGGGTGATGCCGGTGAGTAAGCAGCTGTGAGCTCCATGTGTTTGCATGTGTATGAGACTGAACCAGGATTCTTCTGAAGAAGCTTGAAGATGAAATTGCCGAGAATTTTCGCCTGAAGCAAGGGATGTTTCCCATGTTTAAGACAAGCAGCAACCTGTAGTCAGAAGGAAGAAGGGACTGAATTCACTCCAGAAGTGTTTCTCGGAGGTCTTTTTTTCCAGGTAAGGTTCCAACTCTGGGAGGTAGAAGGGGCAGCTGGGTCCAGTATCCTAAGCACTAAAACTGAGATGGCTTCTGAAATCTGCTTGCCTTCCCCCTGTAGAACAGAGATAAATCTTTGATGTTTCTGGCACTCCCTTTTTAGACTGGAAATGTAAATTAGCCAATGGAAGCTGATTTTTGTGAGATGTGAAGCCACAGAAATGGGAGGGAGGGCTTTTTTTTAGCACTACCTTTAGCCTGCCTGTATGCTGGTGGTAAATACCATTGACCGTCCTGAATTGCGTATTTGAACAGTAGAATAATGAGTGTTGTAGGAGCAGTGTGAAGGCGAGTACGATTCAGTAAATAGGTCTGAGCTTACAGTTCATTCGTCTTGTTGTCTGTTTCAAACACTGACCTTTTTTGTTCCGTTGGAAGTGAAATGAAGGTGATTCCTGTCTTGGGAACTTGACCTCCAAGTTTCTTATCAGGCTTGGTTTGAAGAAATACTGCTGAAACAAGAGCAGGGAGATAGAATATATATATATTTTTAAGCTACACCTGAACAACCAGTTCATCACCGCTGAAAGCTGCGGAGAGGCCAGAAAGCAGCAGAGAGCTCCTTGTCCCAGCTGCAGCCTTATTTAAGGCGGGGAAATAAAAACCTGGAATAGACAGACATGACTCTGGAAAAAATGACGAGTAACATCTAGAAAACCTTTATCCTCAATATCGCATTCTCCCCGGTATAAACCCAAACCTGAAACTCTTCCTAGCTGGGTAATGCCTGGAGGGGAAGCTGCGCTCTGCTGAGACTGCAGAGCTGTTGGGTGAGATTGCCTGAGGAAGGGTACTGGTGCCCAGTATTCAGGCAAGGGCCGGTGGCCAGGAGGGGGTTGTTGCCAGCAGTGGTTGCGTCATGTGGTGCCGTCTCTTCACTTGGCTTTGCCAGGTGCAGGAGCAGTTTGTGCAGTTGGACGCTGTTGCCGCAGTTTGATTCACTTTGTAGGAATAGTTGAGATGAGGAAACGTCTGCCAGCTTCACAGTCAGGAGTCATCTATTCTGCCTCTGACACTTGGGGATCATTAATGAATAACTCTTAAAACATTAATCTAGGGCAGCTTCCAAGAATCCCGTGTACTTGAAGTCTGGAACACATCATGATCTGATTTGTTATCCAGAGAAAACAAAAACTGGGAAGAGGTGTTCACCCATTGTGTGGGCTTTGTGAACCGTGATCTCCCAAAGCCTTCCAGATATACTCAGCAGTGTGTTTGGAGATCACAGACTCAGCATCAGAGGACAGAGAAGGAAGCACTACAGTGTGTGTGCAAGCAAAGCTACAGAGAAGGGGAACCAAAGAGGGTCAGGAGGAGCAATGTGCTGCATGAAAACAGCAGGCAGGTGTGGCTTTGGGGTACAGAAGATGCTACTGCTTCTGGCCGTGTCACCTGACATCAATTTAAGCTCACAGATATCCTACATACCAGTGTTGAGCACTGTGTTATCCTGCATGTGTTAGTTCCTTTCTTTGGTAAAATCTCATATCGTTTTTTGTGCATTACGAGGGGAAAAGGTGTCTTTCTGCAGTATGAGAGAAATGGAGGGGTGGGTAAATACAAGGGAGTAAATGAACTGCTAGAGAACACATAGCTCAGTGAGATAGGTAAACAGGATGCTAATTGGAGAGGAGGATTGGTGTATAATTAAAACTCCTGCTAACAAAAAGACTCTTAGAAGCAAAATAAATAATAGCAGGACATGAGTAATTCCTATCTGTGGGGATACTCCACACCTCATTGCATAAAAACGTGTCCCATTTCTCAAAATGATGCATACCTTTTCAAACGAGAGGGTGAACATCCTCAGCAGTTTGAGCAGAGACAAGTGAACTCACAATGTGAACCTGTTAGCTTGGGCTGCCTGCAGTATCTGCTGTCCTACTGGTGGCCTCCCAGTTGTCTGACTTTTCTCTCTGCACTGCACAAAGCCACGTAGAAAAAAAGCAGGCTCTGGGCAAGCCATTTTTGAGCTGTTCATGCAAGTGAGCTGCCCAGTTTGGGTATGCACATAATTAATTTGCAGCAATCAGAGCTCCTGGGTGTGCAGTGAGAAGTGTGGAAAATCAGAAACACTGATTCTGCCTCCTGCTCCCGGCTCACAGACTTACAGAAGCTCTTCAGGATTTTGTGTGCTGTTCTAAGTTCTAAATATGTTCTCTCTAAGCTCTGCGAAATAGCAGCCTAAGTGATGTAAATCTGAGCCAATGAAGAGCGCTGCCATTTATTTCTGTGTCGTTTAAAAGCATGTTTTAAAAAGTCTCTTAGAACTTCGGGTCGCTTGCTGCCTGCTCACCTGCACTACCTGGCTACTTCTAATCTGTGGCCCGTGGTCACCTTCATAATGTGTTGTGGACTAAGACTGCTGAGAAGGAAAGGAAAGAATTTTCCAGATGATGGCCCAAGTATTTCTGCAAGGAACCTTTGCTGAAGCATCTATATTTGTCTATGGCTATATCAGTGACTTAGTTCATCAGGAAAGACCAAAAATCACTCTTACGAAAGGGAACATTTAACTTTTTACCTTCTCTCTGTTGTAGAAGTTGCTATCTGAGATGAAAATATCACACTTCACGTTTTTCTGACTTACACTAATGAACCACTAATTGTCACTTATAACCAGTTAATCCTTTGCAAACCACTCTGGTGCAAACACTCAGTGCCAGTGCACTGGCAGCTCATGGAGATAAGGGAAACTGAAGGTACAGTATCATGGTATGCTTGTTTCAGTGGCAGAACAAGAAGGTCCTGTTCCAGCACGGTAGGTTGCTGGCTCCTCCTGACTTGTGTGGCTGAGCTGTATGCCAGGCCCTAAAAGAATCTGAGGTTAAAAATAGATTAGATATTAATTAAAAAATTAAATAACCAGGGCTAACCCTTCACCTGCCTCTTTGCCACACCAAAAAAAAAAAGGATTTTTTTTTTTTCAATGCAAGTAGCTGTATCGATTAGCTGCATGGTGTGGTAGGTGCACGAGGAGGGAAAGCAGCTGCAGTATGAATGAATGGCATTCAGTAGTGCTTGTGAGAGGAAAGGGATTTTTTAGCCCAGCCTCAGCAACTGGAAGGGGTTGAGCAAAAATTGGAGACTCATCCCTGCTGCAATGGTCAGCCTTTCTCCTCTTCTTTCCCTTATGTTCCATTCAAACTGCTGCTCTCTGCCTCTACCAGCCTTACTCCAAAATGAGCCACCCACACACCACTGCAGTACAAAGCATCCTCCAGCACTTGCTGTGGGGTGGCTGTTGCTGGGAGGATGGCCATGATGCCCAATCCCCCAGCACTGGATTAGCAGCACAGCTCTGAGCTGGGCTGCACGCCTTCAGCTGTACTGTCAGCAAGGGCAGTTTGTTTCCTGCCTCCACAGGGCAGCAGATGGGGTGGGAGCCTGCTTTGCTGCACTGAGCCATGTGGCTGGGTTTTGACAAGCGTAAACTGCAGCCCTCAAATTATTCAGAGCCTTTGAGAGTTGGGTTGAACGTACCCAGAGGTAGAGAGTCACTAATAACAGCAAACGGTATTAGGCTTTCGCTGCCATTATTTTAGCCACGAGGAATTGTCTGAATTCTGGTTAATACTTCTGCAATAGCTGGCTGACCTAGTTATTCTGAACAGGAGCTGGAGTCTGTATTCCTCTTATGTCAGCCAGGGATTTCAATCTGCCTTTCTATAGCATCTTTAAGGTTTGCAGCATGCTTGGAAAAACAACGGATTAAGCTGCCTCTCTTCTAGGGAAACGAAGCATTGTCACAGTCCTTTCACTGGACCTGCAGGATCTGTGAAGAGATGGGCTGTGCTGACTTTGTCGTGTTGCCATCGCAAGGCTCATCAGCCTGACTGCTGCAGGGAGCACGGCTACACCTCTCAGACAGGGCAGCACAGGCTTGTCTGGAGGAGCATGATATTACTTCTTGTAGGACTGCAAATCCTGTGGGATGCTTAGAAGCCCACCTAAGAAGCTTATGGAGTGGGAGTGCAAGTAAGGCCTCATCCTGCTGGGATCTCCAGGATGCTGCCTTTACAGCATCAGCAATGCACCATAAGCCCTAGCACCATAAGCAAGCGATCCAGATAGCGCTCTCAAAATTTTCTGCCCACCTCTGAATGCAATTGGGGAAAGGCAGCTGAACAGTAGGCACTTATTCAAAGCGAAACTGCCTCTGGATTGCTCCCTTCTCATCTCTACTCCTGGCTAATCTCGGGTGCAGATTAAGAGACTTGCAGACTTGATTCCTATCTTTTGCTTCCTCCCACCAGCTGATGCTTTGTGGATTTGCAACACGCTTTTTCTCCTAGTGACCCCTGTGTCCCAAAAGTTAGCACAGCTTTGCGCTTCCCTGGACAGTTTGCCCTGGATATCAAGAGACTTGGAAGAGAAGGGGGACTACTAATGGAAGTGCAACTGTACTCCCCAGTGAATCCCAAGGCACAGAGGAGCTCTGCTGGAAGATCCAGCTCTGAAGCACATGCTAGCTGCATGGGATCCTTATTCCTTACTGGGATTTCCTGAATGCAGCAGAGTTACTATACCTGCAGTACAGATAAAGTGGGCTCAAACAAAACCGAAACAGGAGGTGAGGAACTGGTGCTGTCCTGCTGCATTGCCATGGGTGGGCAGGATGAGGAAAGAGGGGAGATCAGCAGTTTTCATCTGAAATTTGCTCTGCTGTATGTCTGACACAGAGTACAGAATGGCCATTTGCTGCGTAAATAGATGAGATAAGTAGGCTGCAATGCAAGCATTTAGTCAGTGTGCCCTGCAGCACTTGCTTGCTGGTGATGGCTTCCATAGGTAGGGCAGACGGATTGGAATGAGCAGCGTGCAGCTGTAGGTGGAGCGGGGTGTGTGTGCGTGTGTTTATAGCAATGTGTGTGCATAATTATTTACAATATCTCGTGCAGCTCTCCAGGTGAGAAGCGAGCAGTGGGCAGGGAAGGAGCAGTAAGATTTTTTAATAAAGGGGCGAACACCGAAGGGGGAAATTAGAGATGCAGCACTTTTAGTGGTAAATTTTTCTTCAAAGTGCGTAGGACTGCTGGGACCAAATTTGTGAAGAGGAAGACTGGAAAGTGCCCTAGTTTTTCATTAAAATTATAGGCAGTGGAGGTTCACACCAACTCAAAGCTACCTCGGTTCCATCTAAGCTTGTGTCCTGACAAGTAAAATCAGGCTCTTTCATTTATAAAGAGCTCGCGCCTTGTTCTAGAAGACTGTCTTAGCATGTAAAAACATAAAGTATAATACGTATGCAAATGTGAAGCCAGTTCCAAGCCTGGGTGACTCCTTGTAGAATACAAATGCCATTTCTCTGCGACGCTCCCATTGCTGTGGTTGTGGAGATGGCTGACTCCTCGCCGGTTGGCACATCAGCAAGGTGTAGATGTGACAGGTGACAGCGATGCTTTGCACTCGGTGTCATTTGTCCTCCACACCTAGAAGGGTTACGCTCTGTTTCCTCATCTCTGATCTTCTACAGCTGTTTTTCTCTCTTGTAAGCACCAGCCTTTCAGTGAAAGAATGCTGATCCCTCTCTTGATTGTAGATTATTTACTGTTAATGTGAAAATTTTTGATTGCATCTCTGTATGGAGAGGGAGCAAGCTAATCCCTGCACAGAAAGTGGGTAACTTTACTTCCTACACCCCAGGGATGCTGCCAGGAGGTAACAGGCCCCAGTGTCTTTGGCAGGCCCCAGTGAAACAGACTACTGGTGACCCAGTAAGAAGGAAAATGGGAATGGAGAAGCATACTACAAGGTGCTGGCAGACCTTCGCTGCACAAGCAGCTAATATGACATTTCTTCATTTTAAGCTTAGGCTTAAGCCAGCACTGTTTATTGTCGGTGGTTGATAGAGGCCAAGAATCCACTTCTGTTTGCAGAGCAGCCGGTGGGTTTGCTGACATGATCTCTGACCTCTCCCCTTGTAATCCCCAAAGCCTCTGACCCCTTCAACCTGTGCACTGCTCAGCACTGCCCGTGTCCTAGCCAAACCTCTATTTCCACGAGCCAGCAAACCCTGAGGCACAGCACAGGATTACAGGGTGACAGCAGCGCCTTCAGACCTCGTAGCACTGACTCATGCTGAGCAACAGGGGAGAAGTAAAAGCGCCAGGTCATGCACCCGTGCGTCTGCAATGCAAACACATTGGTGGGTTCTGTTATAGCCAGCAACGCAGCGGGCTATCAAAGCTTTCCTGCCGAGAATGACAGAGGATGGGTGGCAGGTCCTGAAGTCTGGAGCCGGGCGACACGGGAGGAGATGTCGGGATTTGTTAGGAGCCGCAGCAGCTCCAGGCCCTGAGGCTGTGGAGCAGAGAGAGAGGAGCTAACAAGCAAGGCAAAGCTTTAATAGGTCAGTATGAAATGAGGAGGGGTGGAGGGAAATGGGAGATGATCATCCTGAGCTTCTTGCCTGAGCCCTTGCGAGCCGTGGTGCCCAGGTGTGAGCGAGCTCCCCTCTCTCTTCCCCCTCCAGGAGAAGGCAAGATGGCCCTGGGAGGCTCTGCTATCAGCCTGTCCTTTTCCTTGGAACACGGATCTGAGGCTCCTCGGTGCTGAGCGTGCCTGTGTCCCATCTGCTCCCACGCCCTGAAATCAAACTCAGCAGCTCAGGTGAAGCAGGCACTGTGCAAACATGTCAGGACTGCCTCCACCCCTTTTCCTTCTCCCGCTCTCTCCCGCCGTCTTTCTCTCCCAAGTTTATCGGCGTCTCAGCGGATTGCGGTGGCAGAGAGCTTCCACCTCACCTCTGGGTCCGGAGCAATGAGGAGCCACAGGTAAGCTCCCTCCTGCTGCTTTGGGGACCCGCGCTGACTCGCTTGCTTGCTTTAAAGCAGTGGCCACGCTGTCCTAATGGCCGCTGCTCCGTGCAGTTTGTTCCCTCTGTTTGCACAGGACTGGGTTTCTCGGTTTGAACTCGTGTCTCTGCTCCCCGGTGGCTGTGCTGCTATGGCTTAACCCCTTCCCTTCGCAGCTAAGCCTTGCCACTTCCAAGAGCAAGCACGGTGATCACACGTGCGTTGGCAGTGCCAGCCTTAGGCAGAATGAGAGGCGGATGGTTCAGGGGGGTCATGCAATCTTTTCCTCTCAAGGGATGGTTCTGGAAGGCGAGAAAATCCAGGAGCTGGATTCCTTTGGGAAGGAGTTCACTTCATCTTTACTCCTATAGCCCAGCAACACCGTCCTCCAATCGGCTTTGCTGCATGGCAGTGGGAGAGCTTCCCTGCAGACCCTTCTTTCTCCTCTCATTTGGAATTGTCCTCTCCCGGCATTGCTGGACTGCCAGTAAGATCTTCAGTTTTTTGCTTTCCACTGTCTTTCAGATGGGCTGAGGTGTGGGTCTGTGGTGTCTGGCAATTTAACCTATGAATGAGTGAAAATGACGGAGAGGAAAGCGTGTTGTTGGATTTTGCAGGGTGATGCTCTTAAACCATCGGGGTGACGGAGGGGTTAAGATTACTCTGGGTGACGCTTGGGAAAGCTGACAGCACGTCAGGAGCATGCATGCTCATTGTTTTTATGTGAGGCGTAGCAACATCTCTCAAGTCTGTTATGTCGGTGAGGACCCTCGCCATGTCTGATGAAGAAGGCTAATTGACTCACCAACTAAAACCCCTCATGTCTGCACTCCTGACCTGGCAGCAGTGCTAGCCAAGATGCTTTCAGCACACCTACTGAAACACTACATGGTAGTACTCCTGTGTGTCTGGGCGCGCGAGTGTATCTTGGCTATCTGAAAGCTGCCTAATCTCCTCCTATTTAAGTTATGATCAACAATTCTATTGCCCGTTTGTACCTAATTATTTTTGCCCAGTGCTAACCAACATACACAGACATGCATCTCATCTCACAGCTATACAGAAAGTAGTCCCATCCACAAATGTTTGCTGATGCATCTGTTTTCTTCTTCGCCAGGGCATTAATGTCTTAATGTATTTGGGGAGAGAGTACTGAAGAAAAAGCAAACAACAGAAGAGAAGTTTGTGGCTGGTGAGTGAGAGCTCCGCGGGGCTTTGGGATGTTTGCTGGGTCTTCCTCTGGTTTTCTAAGTGTTGAATTAAGGTAAAATCTGAGCAGCTGAGCCCCTGTAGAGCTGCTGGGGACCGGAATGCTGCTGTATGGCTCTCTCAAGCCCCATCCCTTTGAACAGCCTCATTCTTGATGGCGTGATGAAGCTGCATATTGATTTCCATATTCTGTGCCTTGATCTGCATGTTCTGTCTGCTAAGTGAGAGCGATGGTTTATGTACCTAGTAACAAAGACGGCTGATCAAATAAGGAAAAGAGCTATCAACAAGTAGTTTGCTGGATTAGTAACTGTGCTTCAAGATGGACAGCCTGTTCCCCACACAGGGTTGTTTTTGCCTAGATGGTGCACATACGGTATATGTATGCACCTGGAAACAATATCCTGAGTACTATTGCATGGCTTGCAAACATGGGAAAGTCTTGCTTGGTTTTCATTTAGAAAGAGAAGCACTATAGAAGCTTGACTTTCTTGTCTCCAACCAGAAAAAAAAAAGAGTGCCCTTTTTAATCTGCTTCTCCAGTGTGCATTGTACATCATTTTCCTTTTCAGTGCCCATGGAGTTATCATGCAGAAGTCTCATGATGTGAAGAGCTGCGGGTCAGCTCTGCGCATACTGAAGTTAGCAAGAGCAGCTGAAGTTTAATCGACATTACCCCGATGCAGCAGACTTTCAGATCTTGCCATGATCTGAACTAGAGGATCAGTTTTCTGGCCTCTCGTGCTTCCGAGGTAGCGCGTGTTCTGTGCAATAGAGTACAGAGTGGGGACTGGGCCAAGTCTGGTCTGTTATGATTTAAATTTCTTTATCAGCTAGTGCTGTTTAATAGCAGCAGTGAGTAGCAAGGCATTGAGTCAGCCAGGCTGTGAGGCTTAAGCTCCCCATGTCTTGGGACTCTGTGCCCGGGCTGCAGTTTGCTCGTCAGACATCCCATGGGCTATAGAGCACATGGTATGGAGGAGCACAGGCAGAAGCACAGGACGTGGCACTCAGTGTTTCAGTGTGCTGTGCTTGATGTGGCCTGCTCCCCACATGCAGCCTTGCCTCCTTCCTTTGCCACGTGACCCAGTAGGCCAGATGGGGCTCCTTTCCCTTGTCCCAACATAACCCTCTGTCTGACACATGAGATGTTATTTTTCATCTGAATTTTTTGCAGACAGAGCTCGAAATGTTGATATTCTAATCTTGGTAACATCTTTATGCTGACTTAGAGTGGAGACTGAAGCTCCATAGCTACATCTTGCTTTCTGCAAGAGCTTTTCTATACGTTCCAGAATGAATTTGGTCTGGTATGGCTAAAACGTGCCTAGAAATGTGGCACTGAGCAGCATCCAAAACAACCTTCATAGACAGACATGTATTTTAGGCTTCAGTCCTTACGTGTGAGCAAGGAAACGGGGAGCAAGAGACAGCATCATAGGCTTCCAGCCCCTGATTGGTGGTGCAAAAACTGTCAAGCAGTTGGGTTCTTTTTCTCATTTGTCTGAATTAAACCTGGCAATATAACAGATATCTCCCTCTAAGCTTATTTCTAATGTAATATTAATCCATGCGTGTGTCTGTGCAGGATTTAGAGCATTCCATCAGTTCATCCCAACACATAGCTTTGCTGATGGGAGCTGTGGGGGTGAGAGGAGTGGAAGGAAAGGACTTGAAATAGGGGAAGTGATAGCACAGCAGGCAAACATCCATTCTTCCTTTAGGGAAGCAAAGTATCTAACCCAGCCTTTTTAAAATGAGTATAGCAGATGAATGTGGCTGGGGCTGTTGGTATGGGGCTCTCTGCTCTTAGATCCCATTTCAGATTTCAGACTATTTACCTTTTCTTTCCCCTTTTTGCCCACCCTTTGTTGTCTTTTTTTTTTTTTGCCGTATGAAATCACTTGTAGATTTTGAAGCTCCTCAGGGAAGGAACCTGTCATTTTCTTTGTCTGCAGAATGCTGTGAATATCTGCAGTTTGTTATAAATAACATCTCAGAATCCTCAGGGGGGTAAACATGAGGGGTTTAGAAGGTATGGAATGCAGCAATTGCCATCTGTGCATGTTCTCATGGACATAGGTGTACATGAACATAAGCACATATGCCCGCAGCATGCATCGATAGTGGCCTATTTAGCTTCTACTGCACTTGCAATGTGTTAAATCAGTGATTTGTATAGCAAAATGTGGAAATACGTTGGTTTTTTTTTTTTTTCCCCTTTTAATCGGTGGATTCTCTGGGATCTTCATCTTCTGACCCACATGTTGCAGTTCCTCAGGTCCTGAGTTCTTCTCTTCCCTTCTCCATCCTCCCTTGGCTGGCCAGCATCATCAGCTGGGGGAGTGTTAAGCAATGACAGGAGCTGCTTGCTTTAGCCCGGGCACTGCTTGTTATCTCTGCCCAGGGAGGGATGCAGAGAGCTGCGGCCAGATCTGTGAGAGCAGCAGAATAAGCAGCGAGTGAGTTCAGTTGCTGCAGCAAGGAGGGGGGAGGGAGAGCTTATTTTTAACTGGAAGCTACACGAGTGAGGCTGAAGTAGCTCTCTGCTGGCTTTGCTATCAGCAAGTGTACGTGTGAGTGAATGAGCATGTGCACAGATAAGTGCAGCACATCTATACCAACACAGCACAGATCTGAATGTACGCAGGGTGGTGGCAAGTCAGATTAAAGAAGTGTGTGCTTGCCTCTTTGTCTGCCGGTTTGAACTCTTGTTTTGTAACGAGCAATTCCTGATAATGCTTTGCTATCCAGTTCTTTCTATTCTGTGCCCTGCTCCTCCTTTGGGTTGCTTGCCTCCCAGTCCTTGCTCTGTTCCTAACTCTGATTCCCCTTTCTCTCTTCCATCCCCAATCTTCCCACCCCTCCCTCTCCTAGGAGCCTGACCCTTCTCTCTTCTTGCCCCTCCTTCCCACCGATCCCTCCCCCTGCTCTGGATGCTGTGGGATTTTTTCTCATGCTCACTGGCAGATGTGACAGCTTTTGGAACTGTATCATCTAGGAACAGCTATATCTGGAGTTGAAAAATCTAACGTGGTTTCCCAGGCAGCAGGAATGGATCGCTGAGAGAATTTCAATCTCCGACTGCTTTTGTCTTGTGGTAGTGACTTTTATTATTTCTGTTTGTGACATTTCTTCCAATTGTCAGCAATGAATGAAGGACTGAAGTCTAGGAGGTTGTTATAATATCGGTGTCACGGTGTTTGTGTTGTTATATTAAAGGGATGCTGTCTGCGTTTAAATTCAGGTTTGTCTTGATTTACAAAATCTTTTATGCTTAACGTATTTGTATTAATTTCTTGCTAAATTAGAAAAGGCCTGTTTTGTGTTTTCTGTTTCAACATTCTGTAGCTGGATATTGGAAGTAAAAACAAACAGCTTTTGCATGAAAGCCACAAAGTGAGAGGAGACTGCTTAAATACAGACCTGCTCCATGAGATGCAAAACCCACACAGATTATTTGAAATCCAGTGGGTTGCGATCCCTATTTTTAACAATGTATGAATTTCAGTGATGCAGTGTACCTTTAAACCACCTGTCTGATATGGCAGTGTCTTTATGATCAAAGACTGATGGAGACTACATAAAGCAAATGTCATTGGATGCATTGTATTGTATTTGGACTTGATGCTTTCATATGGAGGAACTAAGTGCATTCCAGGTGTTGATTGGCAGGTACAGTCATGTAGTGTAAATTCACAAATGCACACTGCTCATGCTTATGCAAAGCGATACGTTGGCATTGAGCTGCTGTTCTGCTTAGGGCTGAGATGTCACCCAGGCTGTAAATCTGAGCCTTTTCAGCCTTGCAGTTTAGCTGTAATCATTCGTCTTCTGGTTCCAAAACAATTGATACTGCAAGGGCTAATGGCTGCAGCGTGTTTAAAGCCACATTTTACAGGACCCCTGGCCATGTGAAGCCATTAAAAAGCAAACTTAAAAGACAGTGTGTGCTATGCCCTGAATATCTTCTCTTAATAGAAATGGGATGAAGAACGAAGCTGCCAGATTAGGAGCAGGAGAAGGAAAGATACAGTATAAAGCAGTAACATCACTGTAATGCCACTGCTCTGGTGGTTCAAGTAGCTGCCATGACTGATGTGTGATCAGCAATTCAGAACTTCAGCACTGGATACAGTACTCCAGATATACTTAGTAGTTACTATGCAGCACCTAGGGGCATTAGAGGCAGATCACTGAGTTCCAGTAGTTGCAGTACTGACCTGGAGCACAGGCCTCTCTTCCTTCAAGATCTCTGTAAAGAAGTATTCGGGTTTCCATTGGAACACATTCTGAGCCAAGCAGGATCTTCCAGCCTCTTTTGTACTTTTACTGTAGTAGTCATGGATTTGCAATGGACGTTGTCAGTGTGCAAAGACTGTGTTTCAACAAGGATGGACTGCATGGCTGGGGATGTAGATGGTGCAAAACCCCATCTATTACATATAAACACTTCCCATTGTAGAGGCTGCTGGATCGTGATAACCATATCATGGACTAGAGTGAAATGCTAGTAGTTTACCACATGCCATAGTTTATATTGAATCAATGAATGGCTAGGGGAAATGTTACGGGTACAAGATTATTAACTGAGAGTTATGGGAGCCACTTAATCAGAAGAGTTGCCTTCTTTTCAATGATTTTGGCTATTTTTTCAACTATTGCTCTGTCCTTTTATTTCCAGAAGTTCAGAATCAGCACATCTGGGTCCATTTCTTAGAGTGCTACAGCAGTATAGCAGTTTGCTAGGACATTTCCTACAAATCAACAGATGTAATCATGTCAGCTCCATGGTTGTGCAAGTGCTTGTTACTGGAGAATGATTTTAATACAATATAATTAGCTAATATAATTGATACATGATGTTAGCGGTTGGGCAGATAGCATCCTGGATAAGGGATAGTGATAGGGCAAGGGGGAATGGTCTTAAACTGAGACAGGGGACGCTTAGGTTAGATATTAGGAGGAAGTTTTTCACAAGGAGGCTGGTGACAGACTGGAACAGGTTGCCCAAGGAGGCTGTGGATGCCCCATCCCTGCAGGCATTCAAGGCCAGGCTGGATGTGGCTCTGGGCAGCCTGGTCTGCTGGTTGGTGACCCTGCACATAGCAGGGGGGTTGAAACTAAATGATCATTGTGGTCCTTTTCAGCCCAGGCCATTCTGTGATTCTATGATCCAGACGTTCAGGAGCACTGATGGCATTGCCTTCTCTCATTCAGACATCATGTTCCGCAAGAAGAAGAAGAAACGCCCTGAGATCTCAGCTCCGCAGAACTTTGAGCATCGTGTCCACACTTCGTTTGACCCCAAAGAGGGCAAATTTGTGGGCCTGCCACCTCAATGGCAGAATATTCTAGACACGCTGAGGCGCCCCAAGCCAGTTGTGGACCCTTCAAGGATCACCCGGATGCAGCTCCAGCCTATGAAGGTAAGAGAAGGGGACTTCTCTTTCCAGTTCTCTGGGCCAGCAATGTGGGAATGTTGAGGTATATGTATTCAAGCAGGAGTAAGGATGGGGTCCGTAAGGAATTCGGTGGATGGGAGTGGTCTGTGCTTTGGTAACACTATTTTTGAGTTCATAATAACTTCATCAGAAATAAGGACGATGGCATCCTTAGCTGCAGTACTGTCACTGTTCAAATAACCAGCTTGTCATTCTCGTGGGTGGGCAAATTTGGCTGGTGATTAAGTTGACAGGGAAGCCTGAGTGGGAGAGAGCGGGGTAGCACTAACTTGCAGTTCATGAATGTCTGAATGAATGAGGAAGAACAGGGAAGCAGGGCTGTACTTGGGTTTAGGCTAACAGGGTTGGTAAAACAGCCATTTGAATGGAAAGTGAGACGTAGTAAACAGTGAATTTCCTTAGCATTAGTGCTTCAGCAAGGAGAAAAAGGTACTGATACTTGCAGGTGGGTGAACTCAGATGGTTTTCTTGCTTGGATGGCCAATAATAACTGTGTGTTCCTAAGTCTTCGGGGATCTGGTATGTGAAGAGAGGCAGATTCATACTGACCTCTGGGAAAAGGCAATGGTAGGTGGTGACAGAACGGCTGCAATTGAAGTTTTGCTGGCCTGTGGAACTTTTGGTTCTCTTTTTACAACCAAAAACCCAGTCCTACAAGGGCCTAAAAACTGAAAGGTAGGTTACAAAATAGAGATATTACTACTTGGATTTCAGGAGGAACTTAAGAGGAAATAGCTGTCTATCTGTTGAACATCCTTAGCCTTTTGTGCTTAAAATCTGAGGACTATCTGGGACTATATTTTAGCATAATGCAGGTACTAATGCAAAACCAAGCCTGCAATTTAGATGGCGTATCATTTGAACAGAATGCTGGTTTATAAGGGAAAAATCTGCTCAGGAAGAATAGGCAAAATAAAAAGGGAGAAGGTATTGCCCTTTGTTTTGTGGTGTCCTGAATCTGCTTTGAGGTAAACGTAGTAGGTGATAGAACCAGAGAAAATATACAATAGGAGCCCAACTTGGTTAGAGCTTTAATGAGCTTAAACTGCGGGAGGATTGCTCAGATAGGTGGAAACTAGGTCAAGTTAGAAAGGGCAAATAAAAAAGAAATTTATGTAGGGAAAAAACTGGGAGGCCAAGGCACAAAGAGAGATGTTATTCTCAGAGAACATAAAGGGCACTCAGGAAACATCATAAGCACACTGAGGAGGAGGATGAAGGAAAGAATTTGTTCACTGCTCATTTTGGAAGGAAGTTAATAACAGAGGACACGGAGAGTTTTTTAATGTTTAATGATTTTTCTTCAGTCTTAATTGAAAAGGTTAACTGTGATTAGCTCGCAAGCACAATGCGAGCACAAAGGGCTAAGAGCTCAGGCTGGAATAAGAGAGAAACATGAGACTTCTTAAATAAGGTGGATGTTTTCAAGTTCAGCTGGGTCTAACAAAATTCAAGGAATTACAGATCAGGCAGAATAATTTCAATTCCCAGAAAGAAACTGGAACAAATAAGCAAGTCATCTATTTGCAACCACTTCCCATAGATAACAGGGTGAGAGCTGGCAGCCAGCAAGGATTTGTCAAGATACTCATGATGAGCAATGGAGTTTCCTTCAGTCATGAAGTCATTTGAAGACTTTGGGTCAGAGTGAGATGATAGATCTCTCCTATGCCTTGCCTTAGGCTCCTGACATTGTTACCTATGGCATTCCCAGAGCAAACTGGGCAAATTCTTTGTAAGTATTAGGAAAAGTATACTCAAAGAACAGGTTGAGGCATCACTGTCAAAATAGAAATGTTGTCCCAAGTGTGATACCGGTCAGTTCTTTCACCTATCACACATTTGTGGATAGCAAAAGCAGGAAGGTGTTGCAAAACTTTGAGAACCCAGCAGTGTTTAAAGACTAGAGAAGTATCTTCAACTGTTTGTTTGTTTGTTTGTTTGTTTGTTTTCTCCCCCATTAAGTCCAAATGCAAACACTGAGACACTGGAACATGTTGCCCAGCAAGGTTGTGGATGCCCCCTCCATTCAAGGCCAGGCTGGATGGGGCTGTGAGCAACCTGGTCTAGAGGGAGGTGTCTCTGCCTATAGCAGGGGGTTGGAACCTGGTGATCTTAAAGCTCCCTTCCAACCCAAACCGTTCTGTGATTCTCTTAGATTGTATCCAAAAGGTGATGGCTTCTATTAAACTTCATTCCAACAAATTCCTGCTCTATGGTACCAGTCAATAATAAGATTATGTATAAGTACATAAGCACTTATATAAGTACTGAGCACTTAGGCATAAGATCCTAAATTCAACTTTTCATAGTTTTTCCTCCTTTTTTAACACGTACTGTGAGTAGCTTGGAAAAGGTCAATTTTCTTTTGAAAAATATCACTTCTAAATCTTGGTTAGAAAGGCGTGATCTTGGTGGGAGCATTCCATGCAAATTTGGCTCGAATTTGGATGCGTACTCATTAATTTGATGCAGCCTTTAAGCAAGACATTAGAATACAGTTAACTCCCATCTTCACTGCCCACTGGGGAGATAGAACTGACTTAATGCAGTGCAACAGGAGTGACTTGAGTCTAATTGAAAGAACTTTTAACTAGAAGGTGAGGATGGTATAACAGGAGCAGAGATTCCTGCTACAGGTGATGTTGTGCATGCAGCATCACGAGTTGGGTTGTCCTTCCTTCACCTTGTTTGACAAAGTCTTTCTCCTATGCATTTCGCTCCCAGACACTGAACGAACCAGATGTTCATTTTGCTCACTGTGGTGGCATTCTGCTGAAATTACTGGAGTTGCTGTTTTGCACCAGCTAAATATTAGGCTTGGTGTAATTAATTCAGCATCTTTAGAAAATCCCCAGTGTTCAGTTAGCAAACAGGAGATTGCCATTACTCCAGGGGAGGATTTTCCTCAGGCAGAGGTTCATGAAAGTGTAGGAGGCATTCTGTGCTCTGAATTTCTGTGAAGAAATGAAACGTTTTGGTTTCCAGCCCTTAAAAAGCTTCTGTAAGCTTTTCAGTTCTAGAAAAAACAAGGTAGAATGCTATATAATATACTGGCAGCTTCAAATGTCCTACTTCTACAGTGCTGTGTCTTGTTTGGATGGATGCCTTATTCTTTATCCTTTGCTTACAAGGCAAGTTGTGAGCTGTTGTGACCCTTCGTTCGTTACTTTTAATTATAATAGCTTGGCAAAACAGAGGAGGAATATAGTTTGGGAACAGTGTGGTCTTCACTGGTCAAGATTAAAATGAATTAGCAAAAATGGGAGAGAACCAGATTAAGGGAGGCTGATTACAACACTGCTGAGAATGCAACGGGGGAGAGATGGGCCTTAGACTGGACTAGCAAGCTGGTTTTCGGCAGATGGAGATTGCAGTGTGCTGTAACTTCTTCAGGAGCTTAATTCCAGCAGAAGGCAGACAGAATTGCTGACAACATCCCAGTTTTGCTCTGCTGTTTTAGTCATTAGGTGGCAAGAGCAGCAGCAAGAGCCACTGTTCGGAAAGCAGTGCTACTTCTGTTAAAGAAGTCTGAGTCCTCTTTGGCTACACAGACAAAACAGAACCCTTGTCAAACAATCTGAACCTCAAATTCTACAGTCCTAACATTTTCACCTTCTCCCTGTGTGTTCTGCAGACAGTCGTGAGGGGCAGCACCGTGGAAGTGGAAGGCTACATCTCTGAGATACTCAATGATATCCAGAAGCTTTCTGCCATCAGTTCCAACACTCTGAGGGGAAGGAGCCCCACCAGCAGGAGGAGAGCTCAGTCCCTTGGGCTTCTGGGGGAAGACAGACCCCCAGATATGTATCTTCAGAGCCCCGAGGGAGAGTGGGCAGACAGATACGGAAACTACCTCAATTGCAATGGTGGGACCAAGGTGACACGAAGGCAGACTATGTGGCCAGATTACAAACCCAGGATGGATGGACAGTCTCACCCTAATGGTATGGTCATGAAAGCACAGTCCCTCGGGCCTTCGGAGTTCCAGGACGCTGACAGCAGCTGTCTGCAGCGTGCTTCTTGTCTGCAGCACATGCCAGCTCTGCCAGGGGACGGTGACAAGGTGGGCAAAAGGAGCTCGGAAGAGTGCTGGCCTCAACCTTGTCTGATACGCCAGGCAAACAATAGGCCCTCAGGAGAAGGCAGCCCCAGCTCCAAATCGAGGGAGAATAGCTTGAAGAGGAGGCTGTTACGCAGCGTGTTCCCCTCCTCCAGCAGCTCAAACAAGTCAGGCCCTTCCCTGCATATAAAGGTACAATTATTCAGTATTTTTCATTGAGCTCAGTGTTGTCTTTACACTTCCAGCGGTTCCTTTCACAGCTGAGCAAATCTGATTGCAAACAATGCACAACCAGCCATTGCTGTTGTGGTTAATGCTGGAATCAAAATAGCCCTGGCTAGAGGAGACACACAGTCCTGAGCTTTGCAGCATATACCACTAGGCACAGCTCAAAATGGCAGCCAGATCTGCATGGGAAAGCCCTGTTAGCACATCCGTGCTCTTGCAGGTAGGTAGGTTGAGAAGGAGATAGAGGGCTGTTATAAAAGCACAACTTAAATGCAATTGTACTAACACATTAGGTATGTATTGTTTTGCCTGGCAGAATAGGACTGCTTCAGGAGTTTGCTGGTTGTAGCTGTGTCTGCCAGCTTGCCTAGAACAGGAATGCTTGCATGCATCCTGTCCGACTCACCGTGCTGTCAGACAGGAAATCTGAGTGCAGGCACCAGGGAAGGTGGAACATTCCTTGCTTTGGCCTGGGAGAATTGGGAGAACACTGACATAGCACAGTGTCCAGAGACTGGAGCTCTGTGCACAGGGGCTGTCACATTCCCGTGGCAGGAAACAATACTGATGTGTGGTTAGCCAAACGTGTGCGAGCTTGCATGCGAGTTGTGCCCTTTTGCATGCTCTAGGTTATATAAAACCCCTTTTTTTCCCTCCGTTTCGAGACAAAACAAGAGTTGGGAAATAGATATTCCGTTGCCATGAGCGTGTCTGCACAGGACTGCAGGGGTGGAGCTGGGAAATGAAGAGGAAGTAACTTCTGACAGTTTGTGTTTGTGCACTGCAGCACCGCAGTGCCAGCACGGAATCACACGGCCGTGGTCTGGGACTCTGCTTATGCAGATATTGCCATTCTCACAAATCCTACCAAGCTGCATAGAAATTAAAGTCTAGACAATTATTTAATGGAAGAAAATGAATGTTCTTTTTTTTTTTTAAAAAAAAAATTATCTGTTGCTTTCATTCAGTTCCCATGCCCGTGCTATTAATTTCGTTAGCAATTTGTCTGAGCTGTGAGAGCGAGAAAGGCAGCTGCTTTGAAGTTCTTATTTGTGCTGTAATACAAATGGTTGCTTTGCTCCTTCTGAAGTGCTGCCTTGTCAGATCCACCATTGCTGTAAATGCAACAAAGGAAGGATGATGTGTGTTATACCTAGCCTGCTAGATGCTGTTAAGTTTTAATTGCTCAGCATTTTCAGGGTGAGTGTGTGAGCGCTCCAAGATTTCTCCTGCTTGGGGGATCTGTGTGGTGCTAGCATGGGAATGCATATCCCGAAGCCACCTCACTGCAGGCTGTGATCTTAGCAGATCTCATAAACCAGCAGAGTTGGGCCAGCTTGGAGCATGAGCGGGAGGTCTCCAAAAGGGCCTTGAGTGCTCCAGGAAAGTGTATTTCTGATCCAAAGTCATTGAGGGCAGTGGGGAGTGAGGGATAGGGTGAGGTGCAGGTGGTTCTGTGGGGATGGCAGCCTGCAGCTGCTTTGCTTCACCATGCTGTTCCCAGAACAGATTTAACTCTGTGTCTGATCGACAGCAGCACTCTGCAGGTACCAGCAGAATGTGCGGGGAGAGTTTTCAGTAGGCAGAGTGTAATTACCCAAAGGGAATTAGGCCAAGACTTCAAAGTGATTTACAGCTTTGGCGTGAATCTTCTTTCCTTTTATATACAGGAAGATCAGAGGCACGGAGGGATAAAGGATTTTCAAATGCTCTGCAACTCAGGTTGCCCCTGAGTTTTGGTGGCGAGGCTGGAATGCTTTTTAACAAGGGCCGTTTTTACTGTGGGTTTTGTTGTGTGTGTGTTTTGTTGTTGTTACTGGTATCTCAAGGAGCCTCTCTGCCCCATTTGAATCATAGAATCATAGAATGGCCTGGGTTGAAAAGGACCACAATGACCATCTAGTTTCAACCCACTGCTATGTGCAGGGTCGCCAACCAGCAGACCAGGCTGCCCAGAGCCACATCCAGCCTGGCCTTGAATGCCTGCAGGGATGGGGCATCCACAGCCTCTCTGGGCAATTTTGGAGCTCCTTAAAGCATAGCACCCACTCTGCAACTTAATTATTGAACGTGGATAATGTGTAGCTTCCTCCAGTCACGCAGCTGGAGACAAGAACCCAGAGATCTTACCTTGGGTCTGCTATTTAGCTGATGCCTACCTCTCCAAATTAACCTAATCAGCACTTTTCCTTTCTTCTGCTTCCATTTTCCCCAAAGCCTACTGCTTTCTTCAGGCCCCAGCAGTGGGGCTCACCGCGCAGCCCCGCGGCCAAAGCCCAGTCCCTCCCACCGGATCAGCCCGCATCCGATTTCCCCAGGCTCATTTCGGAAGCCGGTACCCCCCACAAGTCACCGACAGCAGAGAAGGCGATAGCAGTGCCCCAAGGCAGGCCATCACCAGCTGGATCTCCCCGAAACCGGCAGACTCAGACGAGTTCCAGCAACCTGCACCTTCCCCAGGACTCCTCTGGGAAAGGGCAGCCGGTGAGCGAGGACCCCGTGGTTGTGACTCACGAGCAGTTCAAAGCTGCCCTTAGGATGGTGGTGGACCAAGGGGATCCGCGGACGTTGCTGGAGAATTACATAAAGATCGGTGAGGGGTCCACAGGTATCGTCTGCATTGCTCGAGAGAAGCACTCGGGGCGGCAGGTGGCGGTGAAAATGATGGATCTGAGGAAGCAGCAGCGCCGGGAGCTCCTTTTCAACGAGGTGAGTTCTTACAATAGAGAGGGGTTTATGCTGCCCGCCATAAGCCACGGTAACAGGAGGAGTGGGAAGAGCCAGAAGCATCTTTTTAACAGAATTATGCTAGAAGCAAGGAAAAGAATGGCTGGGGGGAGGGAGGCGACTGGGGGGAGTTGAGTGACTGTGCGTATTGACTTTGCGGGGAGTGTTAGTGGTGTTTTGGTGATCAGCTGTTCCCTGTATGGTGTTCCCTCCAGGTGGTGATAATGAGGGACTACCAACATGTCAACGTAGTGGAGATGTACAAGAGCTACCTGGTGGGAGAGGAGCTCTGGGTACTGATGGAGTTCCTGCAGGGGGGGGCCCTCACTGACATTGTGTCTCAGATCAGGTGAGAAGCAACACCCAAAACATCGACGCTTTCGTCTTCACCTCAGGCAACAGCAGATCAGAGACTTCTGGGAGGAGTAGTTTCCCTCAGAGCTCTTGTGATGCTTTGCGACTGTAGTGCCTGGAAACTGCTGTGCTTTATTAGTGTCATCCATTGGAAGCATGCAGTGGTACTTCTGGTGGAGAAAGGAACTCACTACACTTCTGATCCCCTTGGATCCCCACTGTTCATTTGTTTGATGACCTTCCCTGTAAAGCACAGTACACTTAAAAAGTCTTGTTTACTCTCTCCATTGCATCCTGGCCAGGAAGCCCATTGAATAGCTATTAAAAAACACACAAATTGTTTGCAGTGGTGCAACCTTAGTGAGGTTGAAGTGGTGGTGAACTCCTCCAGAAAGGTGCAGCAGAGCCTTGAAATCTGGACTCCTTCCCAAAGTCGCTGCCTAAAGATAGCAACTCCTGGACACTCTCCTAAATTTGTTTTGGTATCCACACCACTTCATATTCATTAATCTCCAAAACATTTCTGTAGGGCAAAGGAATTATTCTTGAATGACCTCCCTACAGTCCCACTCACAAGGAGTTCTGGTGATGTCTGTCCAACCCTGGAGCACCTCTTACAGCTGTAAACTAGCGCAGGGAGCTCCAAAGAAAACACTGACCAAGAACCTCTCTAGAAAAAGCTTTCCTCTTTTTGAAAATTCAGAATCTTATTTGAATCATAGAATGGCTTGAGTTGGAAAGGACCCACAGGAGCATCAAGTTCCAACTCCCCTGCCACAGGCAGGGCCACCAACCTCCAGAATTGGTTTGCAGTTAGGTAATATTGCTAAAACTAATTGTTCCAAGGCACATCTCAGGGATGGAGAACCAGGGTTTCTCTTCACTATCTGCTCCCAGACAGGAAACAGAATGTGTAGTCCCAAAGAGTGCTGAGTTACTGCATTGCAGAGCCAGTGAAACTCCTGTAGCTGATGTTAGTAGAGCCAATAGAACTACAGATTAGAAAAATAATAATAATTCTGGAAAGGCTTGTGAAAGGTTTATGTAGTGAGACTGAATTCCATTGCGGGATGTCAGCCTAGATGTTATTTCACAAAGCCTTCCTTTGAACCCTTTAATGAATACTTGTTTTTCCACACAGTGGAAACAGGATCTTTTATAGCCATAACATTTATCCAAAGTAAGCTTCAAGCCTTTATCAGTTTTTCACAGGGAGGAAAACACCCTCATTCCCCTCATTAAATACTTGCTGAAGGTGATAACTGATTTGCATCTCCAGGAGTCAGCTAATCCCCTCATGATCTCTCTTACACCATGCAATCACTTGACTGAAACCAAATTCCATACATTACATGCTGAATGTATACCTCCTTATCTTCGAGAACCACAGAGTTCAGACGTCTCAGCTTTTCTTAGAGCTCATGCACTGAGAATCAAAAGTACTCAAAGTATTTCAGTGATGATTTATAATTCTTAAGTCAGTCTACACGTGCAGGAAGTGTTGGCTTTGGCTCCTGATACAAGAGATAATTTTCATTTCTACTCTTTTTCTTTCACTTGGTCATGAGGGTTCTTGTGTTGGTATTTCAAATTGCTAAAGATGAGGTTCTTGGTCTTTGTATACAGCGTGCTAACAGAAATTACTGAAATTCAAGACTTAGTGTCTTCTCCTGTTTATAATCTGTACTACCTTTAGCTAAGCATGAGACTATCCAGATTATCTAGCTATGTGAAACTGCACTGAGCATTGACAGTGACTGTGACATAGTACTATCCACAGAAGAGTACAATGCCATTAAAAAATTATGTCCTTAATTTCAGGCTAAACGAAGAGCAAATTGCAACAGTATGTGAATCAGTGCTGCAGGCTCTTTCCTACCTTCACTCTCAGGGGGTCATTCACCGAGACATTAAGAGCGACTCTATTCTTCTGACACTGGATGGAAGGGTAGGTTTCCCTGGCCAAAATGTTTCCTGGATTCTGCTGTTGTAGCCTTAGTCTGCTCCTTTATTTCCTTTCTGTTTACAGTCTCTATTTGTCATCTTCCTACTCTTTTTTGTCTTCTTTACCTTTGGTGCTTCTCTCTGTAGAATGGTTTGGGTTGGAAGGGACCTTTAAGGTCATCTAGTTCCATGTAGTTAAAGTTTGATTGCTTTTCTCTTTGCTCAGGTCAAGCTCTCAGATTTTGGTTTCTGTGCTCAGATCAGTAAAGATGTACCTAAAAGAAAGTCCCTGGTAGGCACTCCCTACTGGATGGCTCCAGAAGTTATTGCAAGGGTACCATACACTACTGAGGTAAGGGACAACTTCCCTGATGTCAGAAGAGGTAGGAAATGGTATTCTGAGGTGTCACAGCATTAGGGTCTCTTGGAAAAGCAGCTAGGTTCTCTTTGGAATAGAAACCTAACAGTGACTGCAGATCTGAATGTGATGTATCAACATGACCTGAAGCAATTCTGCTTCCTGGAGCAAGGTGTAAACTTACCCTGTCTTTCTACCTGAAGATTGGCATGTGCCTGTGTACACTACAGTGTGGACAGATGTTAGCAGGGAGCAGTCTGTGATGATACGTGGATCAGCAAATGAATTGGTGCCACAAAGGGTGGGGAGGAGAGCAGGGAAGGCACAAATGGGAGCTCTGAAATATGGGCAGGTGGCAGCAGCTGGATTTGTATTGTTCAACAACTGTCCAGGCATAGCACAAGCGGTTGCTTGCAGACCTTTGGATGTTGCAATCACAGCGTGGATTGGTGGAAAGGTGTCTTTGTTAAACTGCAGTGAGGGATCCAAGAGCATCAAGGGGATTGATGTGTTACTCTCCCAGTAACGTTGGGGTGGAGTGGGTGTTGTAACCTTTGTGAAAGCAACAAAGCCAGGACCTGTTGCTTTGAGCTGTGTGTATAGACATGTCGTTGTCCCCACAGGTGGACATCTGGTCTCTGGGGATCATGGTGATAGAGATGGTGGATGGAGAACCCCCCTATTTCAGTGATTCTCCAGTCCAGGCCATGAAGAGACTCCGTGACAGTCCTCCTCCCAAACTGAAAAACTTCCACAGGGTGAGCATATTGGCAAAACACTTGTGAACCTGATGATTATCATAGGGAAACACACGTACCAGCTGTTCTCTGTAAAGCTGGCTGTGAAAGTGGCCATGCTAGAACATGTTTCTGGGGGATCTTCTTTGGTCCTGGTGCCTCCATGGATGCAAGCTGCTGCTGACAGCTAGTGGCTGTTTTGGGAAACAGTCCTAATAATGTAAGGTCGCTTGGGGATAAACCTGATGGTGCAAATCAAAGCTGCTGCAGGTGGAGTCAGTATTTAATATCTTGCTCATCTTTCAGGGAAGCAAACAGGAGGCTTGCTGCTCTTGAGAGTTTCCAGCTCAGCAGCTTTCAGGAATGTGAAGGCTGCATTATGGTCAGAGCAAGAAAGCTCAGTACAGGCAGCAGCTCGTGGAGGATGCTGCACATGCTTTGAAGATTAGCTCATCTTCATGGTTTCTTATGAAAAACTATCAGTGACATAAGAAATAGAGTGATTACCTTTTAGTCCTCACTTAGAACAGTCCTCCTTTCATTTCAGTCCAAGCCTCTGAGATCAAATAGCTTCTGCAGCATTCTGAGCTCTCCGGCCTTTCCAATTAATCAGAATATCTTCAGCTGCTAAACCTGAATTATTTAACAGAGCAGACTTCTGAGCTAACAGCATACACTCAAACATCGACAGCTGCTGTCTTTCCTATTTGCCTTTGCAACCCTAATTAAAACATCAGGGTCGCATTCAGGACCCGCATAGGCAGTGTAAAACCATTTGTGGTCTGCATCACTTGGTAGGATGACCCCATTGCAGGCTGTGAAAGCTAGAGCCTTTCATAAGGCTTTCACATCCATCCTCCTGTCTTCCTGCTCTCCGAAATGGGGCCCAGCAGCTGCTGTGAATTCAGCCCTCCATTCTGATTACCCATAACGGTTCACTGAGGTCAGTTGCTGTGGTATGGGGTGCAACAAGCTTAACAGACACCCCTTGGAATGGTCTCTGCTGCTTTTCTAAAGTGTAGGCAGGTTTACTGACAGGGTGATAAAGGCTGGGTCCTGGTGCTCAGCTGTGCTGTGCCTTTTCCCTCTGGCCATCACAGTGGTTGTTCAAAGCACTCATGAAACAAGCTGTAGCTCACAGTGAACAGCATTTCGTGATCTACTGCTGAGCTAACCAGAGCTAAGAAAATGCCCCCAGTCTAAAATGGATGTAATTAGTGGTATTAAAATAAATAAATATATACCAAGTTCATTTTTTATTCAGTTTTAATGACACAGAAGATTACTATCAGCAAGAGATGAGCGGAGCCTTTCAGCGGCTCTTGAGCCTGGCTACTCAACTGGCTTCAATGTGCATATTTTAAAGGGCAGAGGAAATTTAGTTCATCATAGAAATCGAATCATTAAGGCTGGAAATGACCTCTTGGGTCATCTAGTCCAACTGTCCACCCATCCCTACCATGCTTACATGGTACGCTGCTCTGCATTTTCTTAATCATCTCAAGCATCAAGTTTCCAGGTTCTCAAAACCTACTTGGGAGTCCAGTTTAAATACTTTTCCCACACTTCTCTGGCCAATAAAAGAAGGAATTGGCCAACCCTTCACACCCAAGTTGGTGTGCCTCAGGGAGCAGGAAGAACTGAAATCCAGAAAGGAGCAAATTACAAAATGGAAAACAAAATTAGCTTCAGTTTAAGGACACGGCATGCATTCATCTTAGAAACTAAAGTTAGAAAGTTGAATGAAGCAATGCTACCTTGGTAGCCTGTTGTCAAATATTGCCTCTCTGCTTTATGGGCTTGAATTTGTTGGTTGCTTTTTCACAGACTTCTCCAGTTCTGAGAGACTTCTTGGAAAGGATGTTGACACGGGAGCCGCTAGAAAGAGCAACGGCACAGGAACTTCTGGATCATCCCTTTCTGCTGCAGACAGGGCTCCCAGAGTGCCTGGTCCCCCTTATCCAGCAATACAGAAAGCGTACCTCTACCTGCTGACTTCACGGAAGGGAAGATGCTGGGAGAAGGTAACACGTAACAGACAATCAGGAGATCAGGCAGTCTTGTCCTGTGAATGGTGCTCGGAACTCGTCAGTGGTCTTCTCGTAGGATGGGTCCTTGTGTTCTCTGCCTTTGTGACTTCTTTTTGCTAAAGACAATCAATGCATACTCGATAAGACCGTGTTTTTCTCGAAAGCAAAGCAGGTGCTGGATGACTTCTGGATCACTTCTTCCAAAGAATGGCGTTTGTATGTGGATCTGAGGTTGTGTATCTGAATGCTTGCAAGTTCCTGCAAACCATGGCTGCTGACTACTGAACTGAAACAAAATTTCCCAACTAGAAATGTGACCTTCCCTTTGTCAGACATACTGGAGTACTGAGCTCACCTAACTGTACATTGTGGGGCACAGATGCCTTTCAAGTCTCCAACAATGCACAATGACTTCACAATTTTTTTTCTCCACAGACAATTTTAATCTTCAGTTAAATGTGGATGTAGAATGCTGTACATATTTTCCCAGGGAGCAGATGTGATACGTACATATTTGTTTTCCAATGGCTCTCTTGCATCAACATGCTTCTCTTTTGCTGAGAAATATGTATGGTTTAGTGGTCAGTCCTGAATCCATTTCATTACCTTAAACTTTTGGAGGGGAGACCGTTGGAGGGGTAACGCCTTGGGAATGCTCTGGAAAACAGAATGAAGAAGTTTCAGCTGTCCTGCCAATATCCCAGGAGAGATCTTTATGTGCACAGCAAGGCTATTTGTTCAGCCTACCTCTCCCTTGCTTGCTACTGCAGAACATGGGGAGAAGGGCAACTTTCGATGTATGTTTTGTAATTGGTATGTCCTTCCCCTTTCACCCCCTTGGTGATATGTTCAGAAGGGTTCTGGTTGTCTAAGCAGCTCTCACAGTTATTTTTAAATAGATTTAGGTATTTTGTATGATGCAGTTTCTGATCAGTGAGATAGTCAAGGTAATTGGACTCTAGGTCAGGATGTCACGTTGTACAGTGGTGGTGCATATTGTTGTGAGGTCTCAAGAATGTGTCCTATGTATGAAAGTGGGATCCCGTTTTCAAACTCAGATACAAATTTATTGAAAATTAAGTTATTCGTGGGACAGTCGTGCTGTCTCAGATACTCTCCATTGCATTTTCTTCAGAAGATGTTGATAAACTCTATCCTCTGGTGTTTACTCCAATGATAGATCCTGCTTCAGAATTGAAGCCACAGTTGATTACTTGAAGTAATTTGGGATGGAATTCATCTGCACTGTTGTCAGTCACCTAAATGGTGGGCGCCCAGACTGCGAAGCACATCAGTTGCCTCTGTAGACCGTGGTGAGAGGAGCACCTCCAGAGGGTGATTCAGCTCCAGTACTTAGATGCCTGCTGAGGGATGAGGATGCTGCCTCTCGATACCACTCTACCTGTTGCCAGTAGAGTGATCGTAGTGGTCTGCACCGACTGGATGTCTGATTTTGGGGTTCATAAAGCTAATTGAAATGAATTTGCTTAGCTCTTCCTGAGCTGCACTGGAAAGTTTTTGATGTAAAATGTTTCTGTATTCCAGATATTCTGCTTTTTTTTTTTTTTTAATGCAAAAGAGCAGGGCTTTAAGAAGATTTATAATTTGAAACAAGTGATCCTGCTCACCTGTAGTTGTGAATCCTTTGCACTTGTGTTTTAAATTAAAGTAGACCTTGATTTATTCATATCCTTGTTGCATTGCTGAGATGCTTTAAAATGTGTCTATAGTTCAGAGTTGTAAGGGAAGAAGGACGTGCACCTCAAAGTCTGGTGTAACTTATCTATTCTGTGGCTGTGTGGCTTTTACAACAGGTAAAGACCATAGCAGAAGGCCTGGGTTCTGAAACATGCATTTACTGGAGTGAAAAATGACAGCGTTAGGCTTTAATGCCATTTCTCCTTCAGCCTAAATCTGTCTAAACACAGTGAAGGAAAGACCCTTGGCAGCTTGGATTCAAATGTCTTAGAAAATTGTTAAACCTCATAGACTCATAGAATAATTAAGGTTGGAAAAGACCTCTAGATCATCTTGTCCAACCACCCTCCCACCACCACTATTGTCACTAAATCATGTCCCTAACTACTACATCTACCCTTGGTTCTGCTACAGCTTAATAAACTAGCTCAAAGTTTGCTCCTATCATCGTATTTGTGAAGAATGCAGAAGTATCCATCTTCCTCTCAGTACTGATTCATGTGCTTCTCTCTGTACAGTTACTAAGATGAGTTCACACAATGGAATACAAATCCTAAGACAGACCTGTGATTTCTATGAAGATCGAAGCTGTCTCCAGGGCCTTCCCAGTGCCCTCCCAAGAGCAGTGTAGCCAGCCAGGAGAACTCTGATAAGCAAAGCAAGTTTTAGATTTGCATTGCAGTAATGTTCTGTAGCCAGCTTTCTCATGTGGTAATTGATATCTAAGCACATTACAAAATGCAGCCTCTGCTCGAAACACCTCATAGCCTACTCAGTGGGTAATTTATGCTTTGAGATGTTGGTTTTGTGGTTTTTTTTTTCTGAATATCTTCTATTGGCTTCCAACAAGGTTACGTTTGTATCTCAGGGTTCTCTGTTGTTTTGTGTCATGTTTCCCCCAAATGTTGCTTTATCTTTTCCTTTCTGCCAGCCTTGCAGACATGGTGCCTTTCCGTGCTGTCTCAGCCCTGGCCTTTGAAGCTGGCAGGTGGAATAGAGATGAACAATTTGCTAAATCAAACTGGGAGCCTGCGTCTGCTGTCATCTCCCAGTTGCACTTATGTATATATAATGGTGCCTGTCCTCGTCAAACAGGGCTCTGTGCTCGCAGCTGCAGCTGCTTAGTATCTCATTCATTTCAGAACGGGAGGAATCTTCCTCCAGAGGCCCCTTTCTTTTAACCACTGATTACAGAAGGGCTCTGGATGAGATGAGGCTCCCAACTTTTAAGGTTGCTCAGTGTGGTGAGAGGAATCCCATGCTTCTTCTCCATGTAGCCCAGAGAAATTGTTGCACTGTGCCTCAGGCCCTTGTCTGTAAAGTGGGGATAATGGGAAGCAGTAAATCTTGACTATGTGGGAAAGTGAGCCAACAAGTATCCTGTGGTAAGGGAAATCACAGGCAGGGCTACACAGCTATATGGAGAAATCTTCCAAGATGTCTGAGTTCTGAAGGAAGAACCACCTATTTTTCATGCACTTCTGCACAGTTTGCCTGATAAAGCTGTGCTAGTGCTTTAATAGCAGAAGAGTTGCACAATGGAGACTGATGTGGTATGAGGGTACGAGTCACCGTGGTGAGTTTTCTTCCTCAGGGTATTAATAACACGAGTCCAATCTGCTGAATTTTCTTATGTCTGCATCGCAGTCTAGCTGAGCTGTGATTTTTTTGTTTTCAATGTCCACACCCTTACAGCTTCACAAAGAGCACTTTGGCCTTATTTCAGCCCTTGCTTCCTCTAACCAATTTGTTTTCGAAAGGCTGTCAAGAGAATGATGTTCTGCTTGGAGGTGATGGCATATTTAGGAACTGAAGAAGCTGAATTTGAGATCTGTGCATACTTACAGTCTGTGTGTATGTTGGGTAACATGTGGGACTTGAACCCATATCCACTAACCTCAATATAGGAAGTAAAGAAGGTGATTCTTTTTCTTTTTTTTTGGTAAGAAATGCAATGTTTTATTATTTTAGAAAATAAATACGTCAGCAATGTATAATACACAATTCCAGTACTAAGTTAACATCACAGGGAGGTATAGTCTCTTCTTACATGTCAGACCAGATTTGAAACATCTCATCTCATACCTACTTGAGCTGGTTTTTATAGCAGCACTTCACGATGCGTTCCCCAGTGCAGTTTCGAGGTGTAACAACTCTCATGTGACAACCACTGCATGCTGTAGGTTCACCACAATTGAGCTCACTTTTCCAGAAAAGACAGAAACCTGAAGAACAAGTCAAGGGGTGGGGAAGACTAATAGGTGATACTGCAGTGGCACATTCTAGGGAGGGGAGAGAAACTCTTGCTGCAGTCAGGAACACATGGTCTCCACTTAAGGGCAAAGGTTTCACTAACAAGAACAGCTTTGCAGGTTGTATTCTCATATGTTTATCTGCCACAGCTGGGTTTAAAGATATTCCACCCTCTGCAGCTCTGTGGTGGCGTGGCTGCCCAAACAGGTGCATTAAGCAAGGGGCTGTAGCTGCTGGTGTTAAGACATACAGGATTTGATAGGAGGAAGGCCAGCATGTTTCTGCTCTGTACTAAAGCATTGCTATTTCTTGCTTTTTTAGGATCCATAAGCCAGGTCTGTCTTACATGGTGCTAGGAAAAGAATTGGGCCATATGTTTCCAGTTCCTTCCTTCTGGATGAATGAGAACTCACTGTGCCAAAGCCGTTCAATGCACAGTCATAACACAGGTGAGAGAAAGTAAGTGTGGAGGTATGGGACTGTGATATAAGTTCTGCATTCACAAAATAAGGCTTTGTTGTCTTAGAAAGTGGAAGTGTAAAGATGGCTAAGAGGAATGTGCCCTTTTTTTCTGTTGCAAGACAAAGCCAAGATCTTGGGAACCTGGCCCTCCATGCACGTTCTGCTGGAAGGTTTTGTGCGAGTGAAGACAGACAGCAGCAGGTATCTGCTAGGACTAAAAGAGGCTGAGAACCATTTGTCTTTCAAGTCATGCAGCTGGGCAGCTTTCCTTCAGTGAGGCTGTGGAACAAGACTTGTTATGTCACCGAAGGGGGGAAATTGTTATTAGTAGGAGGTGACTGTAATTCATGGAGAAATGGGAAGTGACTGAAGCTTTGGAGAAAGGTGTGAACACTATACCTTCAAACAGAAGTAGTGTGTGTCTTACACTCCAGGTCCTAAAGAACATGGGAATTATTTGAGGAGTTGGGCTTTCCCAGGAGCAGACTGTTCTCATCACTGTTGAGCCCACTGTTGTCATTCATTAACAGGGTAAAGGAAGCTTCAAAGATCTGCTTTTCTTTCTGCTACTGAATAGATTGTGATGTGTTTTCTGTGCTCAGTTTTCTGTGCTAGATACTCTTATGGGCGATATAACTGTCTGGCTCTTTATTTGAGCAACATAATTATTTTCAAGTAGCTTAGAGATTTTGGTACAGGTTGCTATACTAGGTAGCATGTAGCTAATTTAGCTTCATGGGCAAAAGTTGCAGGGTGTTCTATAAGTATCTAATTATGGTAATAAAGAATCTGCAAGTGTGTTTGTGATAGCACGAACCCATTCTAATACTCTTAGGCTCTTCATAGTGTGCCTTGTAATTGTCCAATGAGCCTGCTGAAGACTGGAAGGGTCTTAAGAGATACTGGATCCAGATCTAGGAACTTGCCTGAAGGCATACCAAAGTGGTAAAGTCAAAATTGGGAGTGAGAATCAGCCTCTGGGGTAAGAGGAGGTTGAAAAGAAAGAAGAAAATGTGCTGGCAGTGCACATTTCCACAGAAAGAAATGCTGTTTTATATTTTATAGCAGTGCACTGAAAACTATCCTCATTTTACTGTGGAGGAAGAAAAAAACAACTAAAAAGCCCATATGGTTGCGCAAGGAAGTTGCATACTAAGAAACAAAAAGATAGGAGATTCAAACTGACCTTTCCTCCTACAAAGGGTCTGTAGTAGGTAGTTACCTATTAAAAGGTACTGTTGCCTGGTGGAATGCCACTTTAGCGAGCATCAATTTCTCCTGAACTTCTGGGACTTCTACTGGCATGCAGTTCAGGGGCCTTTTTTCCAGGCTGGCTCTCAGCTGGTTGGAGCATTGTCAGTGGACTGTTGGAGAGTTATATTTTGTTTAGAGGGATCTAGTTCTGAGGTTGCTATGAGGTGAACAGGCAATGAGGGATCTTGCTTTGAAAACTGACAACTGAACCCAGGCCAAAATATTAATGTAGATGCTGTTGTCAGTGTCAACAACCAGCTCGTCTTCAGCCCCACTGCTGAAACACACCTTAGTGCTAAGGAGAGTGAAGCGCTCGCTGAAGGTGAGCTCCTTGGACTATTTCCAACGCCTAGAATAACAAAGTAGTAAATTCCTGAAGGATTTCAGGAGTTATCCAGCATGGAAAGAGAGAGTAGTTTGTCGAGCTGGTCATTACATATGTCCATAAACATGCCTGAAGTGGAACAGCAAGGGAAGCATTGCTCACAGTATGCTTTCCTCAATACTGACGTCTGTTTCAGCTCCTGGAAGCTCAGCCATAGCTGCTGTCAGTCTTGACACCTCTGCCCCTGGGATCTTCTCTTCCAGTTGCTTTGTAGAGCCTTGTTCTTCCACAGGAATGCTCAAAACTGCTTCCTTCTGAATCTCTGGCCCATCAGGAAAGACTTCTTTCACACAGTTCTTCACCATCTCCTGCACCTCCACAGTCAGAGTTTTCAATTTCTCCTCGTATTCTGCCAGTGCCTCCTGCTGGAGCTGCAAACAGAGCCCTCCAGTCATTTCCCAGACACTGAAGCTAAGCAGAATTCAGGCTCAAAATGGAATAAAAACCTGCTCTAAGAGAGACCACTGTGATGCAGTATTAGCACTTTGCAGTTTTGGTCTCATTGAATGACATATCTCTTGGGCAATCTTTGTCTTCCCTGCAGATGAAGAAGAGAGGAAGGCTGCACTGTTCTGATTTGCAGCACAGTTTGGGAGAGCCTTGAGGGTACACGAACATGGTTTGAGAGTCTGAGGAGTTTGGGAAGGACGCTCACCTCTGCTAAAGACACAGTTGCATTCCATTTTAAATGTAGGGGGCTTTGTGTGATTAGACGAAGGCTACTAACAGCCCAGAGACTGTAGGAGCTTGCTGCAGGCTCTGTAGAGCCACCTTCACAGCCATTCATTTCTTCAGCATACTGAGGAGTGTGTGTGTGTATGTATGCACACATGCAGCTCTAATCAAAGAGTACAGGAGGAAGACTGAGCCAAGGTGCTGTGGAACTACAGTACTGAGTAACAGCAGTGAACCCAAGTGTTATCATCTCTGCCTTTACCTGGCCTTCTTTCTCTTGGATTGCCCTCAGATTCTCTGCCTGCTTCTCTTCCAGCTTCTGCTGATACCTGGCTGTCTTTTCTGTCAGCTTTAAAAAGAACAAAATAAAAAAAAAAAATCCAAATTTACAGAAGTTTTCATAAACAAATATTTATAACAGCAAATAGAGGGGTATAAAGCACATGATACAGAGGGGTTGCTGGAGAGCAACATTTTGCACACTGTTAAACAAATGTGGGGTTATGCTGCTAACTAGTAGTGCTTAGAAAATCTCACCACTTGAATTAGAAATTCAAAATACTGTGGTCTGTTGGCACTGAAACCAGCTGGGTGGACTGGCTTGGACTGTGTTGGAGCAGCAGGATTTTACTAAGGGTAGTAACTGTCTGCAACTGCACTTTAGCTGCTTGAAGTAAGCACTCAGTCTTCAATACAGAAACAGCTTAATGGGATTTAAACAGCTCAAAGAGCTCACGCTCCCCACTGGCACATGCTGATGCTGTACATGAGACACCCCCACTTTGCACAGAACAGATTGTTACAGCAGAACTTACCAGTTTGATTGTTTGGACCACTTCCTGGATGTGAGAGTTATTAATTTCTTTCTTCAACCTGCAAAGGAAATATATATATATATAACCTATAATGCATCTGTTATCTTTATATAAAGCCTGGTTATGAATACTGATAAAGTGCCATACAGCAGGACAGGACTTCTGGTGGTGTGTTACACTCCCATAGCATCCTCTCACATTATGAGGTTTCTGTAATTTTAGAAAAGGGCAAATAAACACCATTCAAATTTAACAGATATGTAAGCCAAACAATTGGATGCAGAATTCTTTTTTTCTCCAACTAAGCAGATAGCAAAAGGACCTTGCTGTGAGTAGGAAGCAGAAGAGGCAGTGTACCCTCTTCTATATACTTGAACACATGGAGCTTTTAGAACTGATTCATATCAAGCAGTACTTGAGTACACAAGTGCAGCAGCAGAATATTATTTTTGTAATGAAATGAATGTCAAGGAAGGATGCAGCCATTATATACCCAATCACAACCGGCTGAAACTTATCACAGATTCTAGTGAGGCTCAGGAAGACTTTGTTTCTTCAGGGTAAAATACTCAGTAAAGTATGAGGGCAGATGGGAAGGATTTAGAAGTGCACCCAGACTTCAGCTGAACTGGCTGGAAGGAACATTGTCACTCTGGCAAGCAGCTGAGAGGCAACAGAACCAAAGAGACAGGAGCCATATGGAGGGTTGTCTTCAAGGTACCATTTCTCCATGGTAATGACCTTCCTCTGCAATTCCATATGAGCTCTTAATCCCTGCAGATATCTCTGATGCTCTGCTCTCAGGCAATTCACAAGTGCAGTAAATGACACAGATCTTGCTGACTGCTGTACATAAATTAAGCCTAGGGAGAAAGCTCCAGAAGCCAGTGTCAGCAGAGCCTGCAGGAATGTCACTACAGTTAGGGAGCAGATGTTTGGCTTCACTTTGTACCGGACTGCACTGGAAAAAGAACGCAGTGCTTGAAGTGAAAACAGGCCAGCTTTTCTCCTCTGACCACTGGAGCTCTGCCGCTGCCTCTTTGATTGCTTTCCAAAGTATCCCTGATGGTGACAGTGACTATGGAGTAGTGCTGCTCCCTGCCTGGAGCAGCATAGCTAGCATGCCAAAGAGATAAAGCCCAGTAACATCCACCCCAGTACCTCTCCTGAGCAGCCTTGTCGCTAGTACTCCTCATCATGACTTGGATTCTTTCTAATCGTTTCGCCTCCAGCTTCTTCTTAATGTCTTTAACGTTGCTGTGGAGAGAAAAGTGTGCAGAGAGAGACAAGGATGCTTACAGACCAGCGATGTCAGCTTTCCACATGTTCTCTGGAGTATACCACTGTGCAGAAAAGCAGAGTGCTTGTGAGGCAGAAAGTCTTAAGTATATTTTAAATCCCGTAACTCTTTTAAGTGACTCATAACAAAGGAACAGGGAAAAATGCATGTTGTATAATTAGGTTGTATTGTATACCTAAATTTCGTTTCCTCTGGAATAGTTTGAGACTTGCTGAAGGTATTTAGACTGCGGAATTATCAGAGAGAGAAGGAACTACCTGTACAGAAAAGAACACCTGAGGCAGGCAGAAATTATGGGATGTGAGAGACTATTAGTGGAAGGAAGATCTGCTTAAGAGAAGCAAGAAGAGAACAACTCTAGGATAGTTCTGTTTTACACCATTCTCATTTCCAGTCTGTTCTCCAGCTTCTATGCATTTGTCTTCCTAAGTGTCACTCGTACCTTGGAGTTTAGCTCTACTTTTGGACTGCATTGCTCCTTGCTCTAAGAAACAAAGAACAGCAATTATATGCTGTGTGCAAGAAGTACTCCCTGAGAATTTCTCCTCTTATAAGAAACAGTAATCACTTCCCCGTTCTTCTCTGTGGCATTCATGATATTACACATTTCTGTCACATCCTCCTCAATCATCTGTTCTTCAAGCTCAGAGCCCTATTTATTTTTTCTTTTTTTACATAAATTACTACGGAGATTTATCTGGAGATGATGCTAGCATTTCTGTCTTAATCCCCATAGCCATCTTACTGCTGGTTGCTCAAGATCTCTGAATGTTTCCAGACTCCTCACAGACAGCTGTAGGTGTGACTCAACTAAATTACATTCTCTTAGAAAACCATTACCTAACTGGTCAACCTGTTTTTCTTAGTCTTGTCTGATTGCGATCAGCAGCTAAGGCAAACTGAGAACCATTCCTGATGGAGGACACAGAAAGAAGTTTCACCTGACTTGGCAACTAAAGGCTAAAAAGGTAAAGAGGAATGAGCAGGGATTTTTAGCTTCAGAACAGTGTGACTGCAAGAACAGATGGATATATGCCCAACTAGAAATTAGCAAATTGATTCTGCCAGTTTATTCAAGTGCTGGAGCCAAGATTGCACTTAGACTGAACCAATCAGTCCCTGGGAGAGATTATCTGATGTACTGGCTACAGCACACAGTGGTGACAGACAGTGACTAGCAGTCTTGCTCCCTATCTTTCTGAATTGCTCAGTCAAGGCTACTTGCTGCATCTCAAGCACTAATACCCGTGGTTCCTCATGGCAGGTGCACTGCACTGGAGGGCATGAGGTGTTCCCAACACTGCCACTGTGTGACCATGAGACATCCTGTCACGTTGCTGTGCCTCAACTTATCACCAAATAAATATTTCTCCTCTCTGGCATTCACTCACTCACTGTAGCACAGTGCTCTGCAGTCTAATAGGAAATGCTACCCAAACTAAGAGCTATTCATTATTACTCTGCTGTTCAAATGCTGAGTTTACCTTTCTGATGATTCCTTCAGTGCCTTCAGCTCAGCTATCTGCTTCTCTCTGGCTAGCTCTGTGATCTTGGCAGTTTGCTGTTGAAGGGATGAAAACAAGATTAAAACAGACCAAGATGAGACACAGTGCACCTGTCAGTACCTAATTGCCCCCAGGTTCAGCTTTATCCCTTCCAGCACTGAAGTCCTAGGGTCGGCTAATTCATGAGGATGGGCCTCAATTTTGTAGCTTCTGACAAGCAAACATCACTATCGACATTGAATTTCAAGTACCTTCTATGGACCTGACAATTGCTCTGAGAGCCCTGTAGCCATTATTCTGAGCTCACAGTTCAGTGAAAAACTTGCTTTTCAAGCTGTCCCTGAAGGGGCTTTCACAGGCTAGTTTTTGGTTGGCGCATACAGTCCTTACCTCTGTGGCATGCTGCTCTTTCCTTCTTCGAATCCCATCATGGTATTCTTCCCCCAGGTGGATAAGCTCCATCTCCAGCCTCTCTATCAGTTCTAAAACTTGGCTATCAAGCTTTTCTGCCATTTCTACAGGTTGCACACAGGTACCAACATCACCTGTCGTCAAACTCCTGCAGAACAGATACAGCAGTTGTGTTGCTTTTAGGGATTGTTATACCCTGCTGACCATCCCATCCACCCAACAGCCAAGTGACCCAGTGAGACACAGAGGCCTGCACTGCATTCCTTGCCCTTGTTCATCTGAGAAATCCCTCTGCTTTGGTCTGAGGAAGTGCTCCACAGGCCAGAGGACCCTTTATCATATTTACCTCTTCTTCTGGGTTTTCCTGGAGTGCATGGATCTTTTCTTGCCTCTGGCGCAGACAGGTTCCAAAAAGAGAACAGAATATTTCTGTAGCAACTCTTCTCTCCGCTTACTTCCTTTCCGCTCCAGCTCCTTCAGCTCTTTCTCCTGCTTCTTCAGCAGCTTCAGGAACAGCTTCATCTGCTGCAGCTCTGCAAGGCTGGCTGTCTGAGGCTCTGGAATACAAACAAAGACTGTTTTCTCACCCTGCTGTGATGCCTCTTGGGGTCAGAGATATTTTTTTTCAATGCTGCCTTCCCTCTTCAGCTTTCCCTCTCTCTTTTCAGCATTACATCCATCCAGCTCAGCTCCCCACCTGCTGGCTGCCTGCCTTGGAAACAGCCAGAAGAACTATCTTTTGGTATTTTGCCCAGAGGAACATGATGGAGTAATGTACCCTTACATCCTTCTCAGGCCTTGCCTCCTTTACCATAGTCCTAAGCATCCCAAAGGCAGCCCAAGCACTAAGCTAGCTGGCAGCTCTAATTAGAAGGAAAAAGCTTTGTTATTTCATGACTTTTTTTTTTTGTTTTTGCAAAGTCAGGTGACAGTGACAAAAGCTGTCAGCTCTTCCAGTTGTAACAGCCAGCTTCAGTTGTAAGGAATGAGTGAAAGGTCTCCCTAGGTCAGTGAAGATACTGAGAAATAGGATGCCTGTGAACTGCTGGAGAACTTATTATCTGGCAGCAGCAAGTCTACTGACTGGCTTCAGATGTGGTTATCTAGCAAAAAAGCCACAGAGAGTTATCTTTGCAGGGGAAGTCACTTTTACTTTTGGCTTCAAATGTGCTAAAACTAACTGAAGTTTGAGGGTGTGTCTGCAAATGGGGGTCAAGTTCTTACTAAATGCTCCTAATGAGGACTTAAGTGTACAGCTCAACTGCAAGTCTCTTGGTCAGCAAGTCTTTCAAATCAAAGCCCACTGCGCTTCCATATTATGTGATGTCTCTTGCCAGAGGGTATATTTACTGTACTTGTATAGGAGTAACTTGAAAAAAAAACAACAACCAAACAAAACTTGTTGCACACAGCAGTTATTTGGCACCATGGCCTGAGGGCAACAAGTTTACTCTTCGATAGGTTCTTCTTTAACTTGAAAGCAGGTTTCAGCATTGTCCCAGACAGAAGTTGGGCACTGAGGGACCTGACAAGACTTCAGCCCACACAAACAGCACAAAGGGAATTACCTGGAAGCTGTGTCACTTCCTTCATGTTTCCATCCTTGACCAGAGCTGCTGCTCCTAAAATGACAAAAGAGGTTCCTGTCAATGTTTCATCTTGGAGCTTTGGGATGAAAATGGACAGTGGAGAGTTCATCAATACTATAAATTGGAACAGAATGAGTGAATCTTAAGTGCATGATAGGTAGGAGATGTGCTTTTTACCTAACTTGAATGACTCTATCAATCACTTTGGATTAAGTGCAGGTTCAAGGAATGTCTGTGAGAGTGCCAGAAGGGACATCTGTCACGTCTGTTGGTTATCTTGTTTTGCAAGGTCAATAAGGTGCCCATATGAGAGGAACAAACAATGTCATGAGATCTTTCTCTGCGACATCTTATTTGAACACAGTAATAAATGCTTTCTGCTGTAGTAATAAATGCAAGAGATTTTGCCTCCTGTTCAAGGAAATCCATTAACTTTTTTTCAACTCTGATTTATAAGTCTAGCATTCACATCTGAGCTGGTGAATAAAACTACCAGTCTTTACAGCTCCCAAGCATTATACGGAAGTTCCGTATAAGCACAGTTTCACAAGGCACAGAGTTTTCAGGGAGAACATACTTAAAATGTCAGAAGGAACAGTGATCTACAAAAAGGAACCTTGAGCAACAAAGACCTGAAGAGCAGAGAAGTGTTAAGGGATAGGACCACGCCAGATCTTACATTTCCATTGCAGAATAAAAGCAGTGTATGTGTCACATCCATTCCAACCACAATAGCCAAAGCATACACACAACTTTTGCCATTAATAACAAGCACCAGAATGTAAGTTGGTAAATTGGTTCAAGAAGTTCTGATCCTGTTACCAAGGATCTTCATCTTCCAGCACAATCTTTTTTCAGCCATGTGCGTGCCTGGCTTTCCCTTCTGTATGTTCATCCCACAGCTCTGGCTTTACCTGCAGGCCCATTTGCAAAAGGAGTGCTGAATTTCCTGGTGGACTCTGGTATCCCATTATTTTCAGGAAATGAAAAGTTCCTCTGCATGTCAGGCCTCTACAACAAAGAGCATAGGTAAATCAAAGGATAGCAAATGGAATTGGAGACCGACATTAGGAAATGAAAGAAATGAAAGCGAAGACGCACAGAAAGCTCTTGTGTGCTTTCTCCATTGTTGATCTCTGTATGCCATAAAGCTAAGTTTCCCTCTTTGCTAGCAATGATGTTAACTACTCATAGCTTATAGGAACTACTATTAGTTTCTAACACATTCCAGTTCTATACCCAAGACAGCCCTCTGCCTGCCTCTGGCTAAATGCAACACATTGGCTTGTCACAGACAGCCTTGCTCCAGTGGGGAGCCCCTTGACAATCCCCTCTGTTATTTCAGATCAATTCCACGCAGCACATTTTAGAGACAATGGCAGAACTTGGGAAAACTTACCTCCACTTCTGAGCCATCTTTTAGATTAACTGATCTCTTTTCTTGCAGACTGAAGAACTTAATTGGGTTGGAGAGAGCAATAGTGAGGTCTAGAAACAAAAAGAAAGTCTTGCTTGGATTACCAAATAACACTGAGCACTCTCTGGTTTCCTTTCTGCATAAAGTAAGAAATTGTGGAGAAGAGCTATCTTGTATTCTCTACTTGTAACAAGCCAGGCTAAGACAGTCAGCTTGCACAACTCCTGTTTCAACCCTCATCCAATGCTGTGTTAACCAAATCTTTTTAAAGAATTTCTGTTAAACCATCAGTTTTTCCCAGCATTTCCGCCCATGATCAAAGCTCATTTATATGAATACAGACAGAGTAAAACAGTCAAAACCTACAGTATTCACAAAAAGTTCTGTGGCAGTTGCCATGACATCCTACTTGGCTTTGTTCATGATTGTTAAAAAGTTTTTCTGTTAATATCTCCAGAGGGGTGTTTTTCTCATTTCTCTGTGTTTGGCTGTTCCTTTTTTAAAGGAAGAGGCTGGAAAAATGCTTCTAAATTGCAGTTTGGACAAAACCCCAGGCACATTCTGAAGCATACTACCTGCCCAGGCATCAGGGACGTAATCCTTTACTTCCAGGTACACAAATAGAGAGGGCATGGTGAGTGGCATGTTACTTTCACTGCGGAGACAAACATGGTGATAGCCTGAAAGCAGAAAGCAGAACAGATGAGCTAACACAATCTTTCCGTTCTTGTCTGTGTGCTCCAACAGTAAAATGAAGCCTCTCTGCAGGAGGGCATGGTGAATACATATGGTGTTAAAGCAAGGCTATAATCGGATGAATCTGAAGGCTCCACTGCCTACAGGTGATATTCTATGCAACAGGCATAGATGGAACCATGCAGATGTTCAAATGGATGTATCTTAAGTTTACAAAAGATGAAGGGATTTCCACAAAACCTACCTGAGTGCACTGCAATAATGGGAATGACACGATGACCAATGAATTTCCCTCCTTCCTCAAAAGCCACAATTTTGAGTGATGCCAGCTCAGGCATCATGATCTAGGGAAAAAAAAAGCAACAAAACAACACAGAGTAAGACACCTATGTTCTGTTCCCTAATAGCATACTGTCTTCACTGAGCACAACTTCACTCTTTCCTCCTTCCAACAAAACAATGCTGTCTCATAGAATCATAGAATTGTTTGCGTTGAAAGGGACCTTTAAAGGTCATCTAGTCCAAATCCGCTGCAATGAACAGGGACATCTCTCCAGAGAAGCCCTTGCCTGATTCCAAATCTTGTAGATTAAGGCTGAAGTTTGTTATGAGCATAACTGAAGTTACAAAAACTCCGCCAAACACAGGCTTCTCAGAGAAGAGACCGCAAGGGATCAGAGGAAGGCAGGCTAACTAAAGAAAAAGCTGTGCAATAAGCCCTCCAAACCAGCACTCCCACAAAGCAATTCACCGAAGAAAGAAACAAATTTGGAAAGATAATTTAGCAAGCACAGTAACTTTGCCATAAGGGCTGTTTCATCATCCTCTCCCATTTTCTTCTGCCATGAAATGAACTAAAAATCAGTCTGTCAAAACGGTAGCCAGAAAAGCATTTTCTGAAATGAGGATAATATTTATCTACCACATCCCAAGTAGGCTGAAAATATCTGCTATCTCACAGTGTGCTTGGCAGAGCTGAATTTACAATGTATCTTTCTTTTAACTGCAGAAAAGCCAGATCTCACTATCACCTTTGACTTAATCTCCCCATAGCCCATAGCTGGAGATTAGTGGCCACTGAATTCTGGCAGACAAACAGGGCAGCCTTCTGTAATCAGGCACAGTTGAAAACCTCCTGCTGGTCCCATTATTTGCCCAGCACGCCTGCTTCTCATTGACAATTTAACCACAGTTTCTTTCTGCTTACTTATGCTTGAAGTCTTCAAATCTGATTAGTGAATTCAGTCTGAAGTGCATCACCAAGGGGAGATTTTTGATACCTGTTATTTCCAGAAACGTTCCCAGCTGCCCCATATCTGTACAAAGAAATCTCTGTGGAGAGTTGTTTTGGGTATCGTTTGGATATTATCTCAGGTGCAGCACTCTTGGTCTGTCTAAAGCCACAGCTGAGCTCTCCAGAAGGGATTCCCTCCTGGTGTCACTCCAAATCATTACAAAAGTGTTCCGTACCTTTTCAAAAACAAAAGGTTCTTCTTTCCAAACAGGATTTATGGAATTGGCAGTGGAGGTCAGTTTGGTTCTGTATTTGCGCTTCGTGTCCCTTGGCAGCCCAAATAGCTCCACTTCCACATATGTCTTCACACTGCGGTCTGAGAGGAATTGACCAGAAAGTATCTATGAGCAAACAAAAACATTAATTAGCAACTGCTGAAAAGAATAAAAGAACCCACCCACACCTTCACCCTTAAGTCCTTCTCCAGCTCCAAATCATTTTTTTTGCTGCAGCTTCAATCCACAGTAGGCTTTTCTTTTACCTTTTATTCACCCTTGTTTCTTGCACCAACACTTCCTCCAACCTCCAACCTCCAACCTCCCCAACATCACAGCCTTGGCTTCCTTCTGCGTGGCAGATGCTAATTTTCCGTTCTCATGTGATTATGATTAATTTGAAATAGCAAAAAGGTGGGGAGTTGCCATGGAAACACATTTCTCCCACAGGACTCGCTGGGTTCATTTGCCACTAAGAACCCCACTGGGTAATAAATAGAGGGGTCATCCACGCTGGTTATACACGCAGTGCCAGCAAATGGCTGTCAGAGGAGGAAGAGCACCCAGGGTTGTACTTGCCGTGACAGACAGTGTGCTTGCCACCACCACATCAATGCGGTCCACTGAGAAAGGGTCAAATTGCTTGTCTGGACGTCGCATGAATTCGTGCTTGAGCAGATAACCACACTGGCCATTGAACTCAAACAGAGCCATGTTCTGCTGCATGGGAACATCTGAGGTACAAAGAGAAGAAAGCAATGAGCAAAACTGCTGTGGAATCTAATCAGGTGGCTCTCAGTGAACTGAGAGGTGCTGTACTTTTACAGCCCATGCTAGCCAAAGACTCACAAAGCCCTTTCAAAAACTAATTAAATCTCTCAGCACCCTACAGGGAAAAATATTACAGCAGCTATTATGAGAAAGGTAAAGTGGTTTGCTTATGATTGTGCCATAAATCATGGGTAGAACTAAATTAAATACTTTAAGAAGTACCTGCTGTTGTGGGTGTGAGGCAAATCCTTGCCTGAACCTCTCCACTCCTTTCTGTCATTTTGGGGCTCCCCTTAGTCCATCCTTTCCTCTGCCACTTCTTGTCTTAGTAACAGTGGCTTATGGTTTTGGCACCTGTCTTCAGTACGATATCCTCTTCAAAACCAATCTTTCTCTTTCCCTTTTTAAGTCACTTTTATTTTTTTCCTCCTATTGATCCTATAAGCCAGTCTCCTACACTCCATACACGAGATAGTGAAAATGGCAAAGAGCAGTGTTATCTGAAGGCTTTTCTTTGCCTCCTCTTATGCTGGTTGTGCAGCAAGAAATGGCCTTTCTTCCCTGCTCAGATCACTGTACTGGAAATAACAGCACAGACAGGCTGGTCCTGTGACCAGATGGAGCTACACCTGCTGACTTGTAGGAAAGAGGATGCAGGAGCTCCTGGTGCCTTCATACAAGTTATTTACTCTGACATCATGTTACAAACTAGGCAGAGATAGTATCCAGATATTGGATGACAGCAAGCCTGTGCACATGTGTAAGCATAAACGTGTAGGACAGGCATTACAGGCTCTGCATGCCTGGATTGTGCTGGATCCAGAAAAGTGCTGTTGGTCTGTGAGAGACTCAGAGAAGAGCAGCGCTTTGGGAACAAGGCGTGCAGAACAAACACATACAGGGGAACAGCAGTGGTGGAAAATAGCAGGGAAGGAAGAGACAATGAACATGAGCACACGGCCTCACCTCACCTGACTGAGAAGCTGGAGGACAATGCAACACTCACCCATGGTCTGGAAGTTCAGTGCCACCATCTGACAGCCAACGTTCCAGAACATCTGGGGCATGTAATTCGAGGAGTCCATCCGGGTGCCTTTGGGGTAAATCCGGCTCATCTGGCGTTTGTTGTATCTACAATTGCTCTATCGGAACCCTAACTGGAGCATTCCTTGTGCACCCTGGTGCTAGCTCAAGAATTCAGATTTAAGAGTCATTTAAGCTTTCCTATGAAGGCCTGGAGTCTTATAAAGAAGAAGAAAGAGAAGCTGGGACAACAACACGCTCCTTTCCTACATCCCTTCCTGTTTAAGAGTAACCATCTGACAGCTTTGCCTTTTGCTACCGCAGGACGCCTACTGTCAAGAATCTCTGTGAGCAGCCCAAGCCACCCTGGCAACTCGCACATCTCCAGCACCTGCACATTTCACACCTGTGATTGCAACTTAGCCTTAACCCAAGTTTCAGATGAGCTCCCACACTTTGTACAGCCAACTGCAGAGGGCAAACATTGCCAAAAGGATACTCTACAAACTGCATAGGGAACTTGGTCAGCAGATCATAAGCCTTCAGCTCAGTGAAGGAAGAGATGACGTAACTCCGGTTCTTCTCTAGGAAGAGAAGACAAGAAAGTGTTTAGAAGAAAGTTGCACCCAGCCCCCATTGTGTGTGTGGGGACTGATGAGAGACTGACTTACGGGCAGAGACTTCAAAGGAGTCAAATTTGATGGGCTGTATGTAATTAACAAGGCTGGACATTTCCTCATACGCTGTCACTTCCAAACCAGCAGTGCCCTGGGCAGGTAAAGAAATGCAACAAAATACAAGAGAAGAAAGATGAAGAGACCTTTTCTAGAGATGAAACAAAACACATCTGGGCTGCCCTGGCCAAAGCACACCTGTTTCTTTGGCTTCCTGATCCTACAATTACATTGTAAGCAGCTTTGCTGGAGCACACTGAGTTTCTGTGTAGCATAGCAAAAACTGAGATACGCTGGAAGGTACCAGTTCATAAGAAGTCCAAGACCTCTATAACCTCTCTAAGTATGGACTCTGGGACAAACCTGGGACATTGTTTGCCCTCTCCTCTGATTGACTTTAGAGAGAAGGAAAAGGGAAATGGATCTTCTCTATTCAAGGCAGTGCTGATCTGCTGCTTCCCTTTCAGCAGCAGCACTTCATGTTTCTACAACGACTTTTATCAGACTCAGGCTAAGCTGCTCCAAACACCCTAAGGGCAGAGAGGTACCTCCAAATCATGCAGAATATCAAAGTCACATTCAGAAATAATAGCTCTTCTGCCACAGCCTCTATGTTTGTCACAACTCTTGCAGGAAAAACTGAATAAGAGAAATGTCCTATTGCATGGAGGAAGGAAAGTTGTCATAGTCCCCTTTGCACTTTGATATTAATCTCCATTCAGAACAGTGAGTCTCCAGAGAAAATTGGAGGCCAGAATAAAACAAAAACAAAAAGGAAAACAGCAAAGGAACAGAGACAACAATAACAGTACCTCATCTGACTGCATCTTTTTGATTTCCTCTTCATCCAGGTTTCCCAGCTGATCATCCTCTTCCTCTGGTTCTTCTTCAGCCACATCACCTGCCCAGACTAAGCATACAGCCCACATCAGTAATGCTTAACAAAACATGAAGACAAGACTCTGTGACTGCTCACACAGCCTGCAGCTCTGACTGCTAACAGTGAAGAGCTCTGCAAAAACTCCCAAGCATGTCACAAAGGAATAAGAATGGAGAAACTGCATCATTTTATTAGCCAAATCCAAGTAGGAAAAGGCTAAACACTGGACTAACAGATTCAAGACCCCTTCCTACAAGCCTCCACCACACCACAGGAGTGACAATCACAATTCTGTTCTCCCCACCAAGGTGGCACACGTTTGTGACTGAATGTCTGATTCCCAGCTCCTCTGTAGGGGCACTCATCACATGAACCTGATGTGCCAGGTTCTGCATCACTGGATACCAGGAACTACATCACTGTTCTACCACAGGAACCCTAAGCCCTGAAACAGTAGGAGGCAAAGGATGGGAGGAAAGTAGGGACTGAATGTTCTATAAACCTTCAAGAATCTCAAGGTAAGGGCCAATGAGGAGAGACTGGGAGAATGAAGAACCACCCTCTGTAGGAGATGGTTTGAAACCATCTGAGGAACCTGAAAATATAGAAGTCCGTGGGAGCTGATGAGATGCATCTGAGGGTCCTGAGGGAAGTGGCAGATGAAGTTACTAAGCCACTATTTGAAGAGTTGTGGCAGACTGATGAAGTTCCCACCTTCTGGAAAAGGGGAAACATAACCTGAATTTTTAGAAATGGACAAACAGGAAGACCTGAGGAACTATAGGCCAGTCAGTCCCACCTCTGTGCCCAGCCAGGTCTTGGAGCAGATCTTCCTGAAAACTATACTAAAGCACATGGAAAATAGAGAGCAGACTGGTAACAGCCAACATGACTTCACTAACAATCACTAAATAAACACTAAATCATGACAAGCCTGAGGGTCTTCTAGGTCACAGTGTTGGTGGATAAAGGAAGAGTAATTGACACGACATCATTGTCTCTAAATTGAAAAGGCGTGAATTTGATGGTTTGACCACTTGGATGGATAAGTAATTGGCTAGGCAGTCCCATTTAAAGAGCTGTGCTCAATGAGTCAATGTCAAAGTCAAGATCAATCACAGGTATGACCCTCAGGGGTCAGCACTTGGACCAGCACCACTTCACATCTTTGTTGGTGACATGGACAACAGGACTGAGTGCACTCCCAGCAATTTTGCTGATGTCACCAATCTTGCAGCCCAGAAGGCCAACTGTACCCTGGGTTGCATTGAAAGAAGCATGGCCAGCAGAGTAAGGGAAGTGATCCTGCCCCTCTACTCTGCTGTTGTGAGGCCCCAGCTGCAGTGATGTGTTCAGCACAAAGAAGGGCACAGACCCACAGTTTGGATGGGACCCTAGGCAGCCAGATCTAGTGGGAAGGTCCCTGCTGTGGGTAGAGGTTGGAACTAGATGATCTTTAAGATATCTTCAACCCAAACCATTATATGCTTTTATTAACCATGCCATGGAAAATTTGTTGTTATCAGAAAGCTACTAGTGGTAAAAAAAAATAAAATAAAATATCCCCTTCCATCAAACCAACAGTCAGTGCATCTAGTCATTACTAACCTATGCAGACATAAGTCTCAGATTAGGCAGCCGAGTTCACTGACGGGCAGGGAATTAAGTTGGTTGCCTCTTATTAGTCAGAACAGTGTTGGAAAATATTCTAAAGATTTAGTTTATCTTCCAAGCTCTTCTTCTTGAGGTGCCTGAATTGATGACTGGTATTGTCTTGCCTAGAGCTAGTATGAGGAAATTTGGAAAGTCCCTAGCAGGCCAGACTTGCTCATCTAGCTGTACTAGTCCCGTTTTCCCCCTTAGACATACCAGTATCTTCAGCATCTGTAAAAGCTGGCTGCTCAATGATTTCTGGTTCCACATTCTTCCCCTTCTTCATAGAATTCTGCCTCTTCTCAGATACAGACTGTTTCTTTTTGTTCTTAATTAAGATTTTCCCTAAGAGATCCTTAGGACTTGGCAGAGGAACTCCTGGCTTCAGCTGTAACAGAAACTTCACAATGAACTTTCTTCACAAAGATACAATTTAGACACTCGGCTGTCCTGTCCCTCCTAGTACAGCTCTTCTGGCTACTTATTGGTACATGGAAACACCTCTCACGCACTGTATACTTTAATTTCTCCACCTACAACCACATTCCACTATGTCTGTGCAGATTTTTTCCTAAGTCTTCACCTTCCTGACGTCACTTTTAGACCAGCATTTTACACCTCTCAGTCTCAGCTCTACTGCCTGTGCACGCCATGCTGTCTCCAGCCACCCATCCTGCACTACAGCTGAAAAACCATTCATGTATCCTGGAGCCATCCACACAACTAAGGCTTTCACATTCCACCCACTTCTCTCATTATCCCAGAGCACCAAATCAGCAATCAGGCCATTTTTAAACTCTCTGCCTAAGGCTGATTTGAAAGGAAAAAAAAAAAAAATCCCAAAGGCAGTGGCTTTGTGCGTGTCACATGAGAATGTGTGACTCAGACTCTGCTTCTAGACCCACACTCTCCATACAGATACCAACAGACCTATTAATAATTTAGTTAAAACACTGAACTGCTTCTCCCCACTGCCTGGACAAAGACATGGGTCTGGACAGTGGGCAACTGCCAATGTGCTCCCTGTTTCTCCTCTGTTCATCTCAGTATTAAAAATCAGGTGCTTGGACCAGGTGTTTTAGTTCCCCCTCCACTATTTAACAAAAGGAAATTGTTTCATTCCCTGCAGAACACAAGCACTGCTCATGATTTGTAAATCAGTGTCCATTCACAAGGCAGCTGAATGAGTGGTGTGCATAGGGTTCACCAAAAATGTCACCATCTCCACAAAAATACATAATTGCACAAGTAAGCTGTCATCTCAGTTCAAGCAGAACAGTTTTACTCAGCTATTCTGAGCACACAGTAATGCATGTCACTGACCTGCCCATCTATGCCCCCAAGGGGTTATTTGCAGGCTGGAAACAGGAATTTAGAAACATTGGTTGGAAGAGCCTGAAATACTACTAAGCTCCTGGTTCTTTCCAAAGCAAGCGCTGGCAGACACCTTTGAAACAGTATCATGTATGAAAATACACTGACTCATGTTGGTGCAATGGATACAGCTTGGTCACCTAGAGCTCAGTTTCCAAAGTTACTGAAGGGATGGAGCATTAAGAGCAGGGTCAGACAAGCGCTCAGGAAAAACCCTGTGACTGCAAAGTCATCTCTCCACTTGTCAGGTTGCTCACCTTTGCTCACCTCTATGCACTGAGCTTATTTACCTCTTTTTGTCTCTACCTCTTATATCTCCTGTGGCATCTCCTGGCATCAGGAACCACTTTTCTTTCAGAAAGACCTCTCCCCTAACCAGGTTCTTCAGCCTCCTTCCCCAGTTCCCACTTACTGGGTATTTCTCCAGAGGATCTGTCAGCAGCATATCTCCAAATATGGTGCGGCAGTACTCAGCCATTTTTGCCTGCTGCTTAGGCCTAATAAACAAAGAGATAAAGCAGGAGTGAGCAGGAAAACAGATGCCCAAATCCACAGTCTAGCATAAGCAGCTATTTTGAGATCCATAAATCTTCACCCATTTACAATTGCTGCAAAAATCCCTAACAGTGTTTCATGTCAACACAGGAACTCATTCAAATCAAGCAGCCCTTGCCTGTCCTGCTCTGGACAACAGAGAACACAATCCTCCCACACTGTGTCCCCACAGTCACCAGATACTCACGAGTCCACATGGTTCTCAAAGGAGAGGATGACAGGGTAAAGAGATGTTTTGAAAGCACTTTCTGCAATGGCCTCAATTGCATCCTGAAGGAGAGAACATCACAGAGACCAGCACTCATTAGTAACAGATCTGATCTCCCCACGAAACTGATCCCTTCCCATGTTTCAGATCTCCACAGTGATCAGTCGGGCTTCTCTGGTAAGAAGATTTACACCTGCCTCTGAAGCTGCCCAACTTTCTATCATTTCACCTGCTCACAACATGCTTCTATCCAGCAGCAGAGAAATCTGGAATGTTCACTCACCAGAACCAGCAGTGCTGACATTTCCAATGCAAATACCATAGAAACATTCTCAGCATTAATAACGTAGAATAAAATAATCATATTCTTTCCAAATCCCTGTTAAACTCCATAAAGTTTCCACTATTTTCTTCCCATTGCTGCTTATTGACATGGTAAGGAAGCGTCATTTGCTCCTTCGCAATTACCTCCCAGCCTTTAGTCTAGTGTGTGCACTAACTTAATACAGTGCACATGGGCTCCAAGTTAAATAGTGAGGTCAGGTCTAGCACCAGGACCTCAATGTGGGCAACCCCCTTAAAAAAGAAGAATCCCTCAAGCAAATAAAACAACCCCCTGCTGCCCCCAAAATTCAGCTCCTCCATGGACCACTTGGACTGTGCCCAAAAAACCTGCCAGGTTTGGAAGAGGAGTAGCAGGTTATAATTTCCTTGAGATACAGATGCATGCCTTAGCAGAACTCTGCAATTACAGTAGCTATGGCTGTCATTACTTTTCCTATCCGTAGCGAACCGCTGTGCAAAAAGCAGCAGTGCTATTATAGGATATGGGAAATTACTGATGCTGAAAATGACAATACCTCCAATCGTTACTAAGGATCTGGTGTTTTTCCCCCAGAAGAAATATTTTAGTACTTGTGAAACGTTGGAACTGGGGAAAGATATGGAATATGAATAAAGAGCTTTAAAATAAAGAAAAAGTGCCCTCCTGTTGGCAGCTGCTGTGTACATAAGAGCAGAAAAATAAGCGTGGTGCATTGATTTTTAACCTGCAAGCTGTCTGTAACTTCAGTGGATGAAAACCATACATTTTCAAGGCTTTGAACTGTGCTTCAGAAGCCTAGGAGCTAAACCCTCAGGGAAGCTGTCTGCTCAGCATGCTAGAGGGCAGTTGCTCCACCAAATAGACATGTAATTGGGAAGTAATTAAAATCTATTCCTCCAAAGCACCTCCATCTGAGGCTGTAAAGCACACAAACTGTAAGAAGATAAACTCACTTCAAATGTTTGTTTTCTAAAAGCCACCTTGATTGTTTGTCTGACTTGCACCCATCCGTAAAATTCTCATGCAATTTTCTGTCCATACATCCATCATGCTACACAACTCTGCATGCAGGCACACCTACTCAACTGTCTCTCCATCACTTCTACTTGACTACCTGCATTCCCATCATTCATTTATCCTCATCCACCTTTCGCCATCCTCCAGCTCCAACGATGTACACAAACTCCAACCTTGTGCACATTTGCTCATCTTTCATTCTATCTACACATTCATTCACTTGTCATCTTGCCATGAATCTTTCTCTTTCAAACATCTTTGCCCACACATTTGACTGTCAGTCAGTGAACTTGAATGGAGATCAGTCTAAAGCCAAGCAAGGGCAAACGTGTGGAGAAGAATCCTGCACCTTGAAGAGGATTTCAGTTGTCATGGTGAACCCGTGAGTGATGATGGGCTCCTCATCTGGGGGACGGCCCTTCCAGCAATCCAGCTCCACACAGCGACACCCAGCCAGCAGCGTCTGACGGTACATTTCAGGAGATGAGATACCAGAAAACTGGCCAGCTGGAGAAGAGCACAAGGAGGGAAGCTCAGCTTTAGCTATTCACGTGGAGCACCTTCTGCATAAAGCAGAGCATAAACTCTGCTGTCTTTGAGCAGAATGACAATATGTTGGATATTATGAAAAAAATATTCTCAAAAAGAATGGTGAGGCATTGGTACAGGCAGCCCAGGGAGAGGGTGGAATCATCATCCCTGGGGTTGTTCAAGGAAGTGGTCAACATGTAGACACGGCTCTTAGGAACACGGGTTAGTGGGGTGGGGATGGATTGATGGTTGGATCTGATTATCTTAGAGGTCTTTTACAACCATAATACAATTCTATGCTTCAGGTAATAGAGTGACATTTCTTCTTCTGAAGTGTCATGCACTACAGCCCTCAGCCCTCCAAACTAGAGGACAGATACATCTGTCTGATTATCAGGGTCATTCATCCATCTCTGGTAGTGGTAGATATGAGCTGGAGCTCAGGCAGTTCTGGACATGCCCATACCTGTTAAATAAGTGTTGTGTGATGAATTGATGAAGTAGTGTGAGAGCGGCTGCGTCATGTCCTGATACAGCACCAATTTGTCCAGTGCTATCACGTTGTTCTCAGGGCCACAGAGAAACCAGACCATTCCCTCTGGAGACAACTGCCCTACATGGAAAAGAAAGCTTCAGTGGTGCTGAAACACAAAGGTTCTGGTATCTTCTACCCAGTAAGGCAGAGGTTTGTGAGAATCAGGCTGGTTGCTCCCCTGGAAAACCAGGGTACCAGAAGGTATGAGATGCTCTGCTATTCTCATGCTACCTTCAGAGTGGGACATTACAGAAGAACCAATCCTATGGGCTGAGTAAGACTCACCTCTCTGGATGTTAATGACGCTGGGCTCATATTTCTCTATCAGGCTCTGCACCTGCTCAGGTTTTGCTGGTGGGAAAAGGATGTCATTGAGGCGAGAGTCTCGCTGCTTCTTGTTGATAAACTTTGCCAAGTGTTCTTTGGTCATGTAGGGTTTTGCTTTGAAATGGCTAAGGGGAAAGAATTACAGAAAAGCAAGTGTAAGGCACATGTGCGAGAAAACTTCATAATGGAGGCATTGGTTCTTCCTCAGGCAAGCAATAAATGCACAGCTTTCTGAGTCCACAGAATTCTGTTTTATCTACATTTCTTTCTGTAAATGATGCTTCCACTCTGGTCTTTTTTCCTCCTCTATAAACTTCCTCATAACTAATGCACTGCTGTTAAGAGGTTGTACAAGGGAAGAACAAGCATAATTTGAGCCTCTGACCTGAACTCTAAATTTCAGAACACAATCAATACTTGCCCTATAAAATTAAGTCCACATAAGAAGTCACAGGTTTAGCTAATTGGAAACAAGTCACTGGCTAATGGCAAAGTTCTCTGGGTTTTATACTGTGCATGGTCTGGTTTGGGGCTAACCACAAGTAGTCTCACATTACCATCACCTAGATTAACCTGAAAACTGCTTCTGATAGTGACAATTCAGAGCCCCTGCAGCACAGTGAAGCCTCAGGCCTCATCCTTTTAATTCAGGTTGTCAGCAAAAGTGTTAAGTGCACTGGCAATGTTTTGTGACTTAGGGACCTGTTCTTTCAGGCTGGCGTGTGATCAGCCAAACAATATGCAGAGCAACCCTGCTCCCCACATTTTTTGCCTTTCTTTTGGTTAAGTCCTCTTCTGTGGCTTGAAGTAAACTTACTGTGAAGTAAATATTTCATCAATCTCAGGCCGTGGACACAGATTCATGAGGAAAGTTTTATACACAGTCTCAGGGAAGTCCTCTGGATTGATGGCATCATTCTGAGGAAGAAAGAAAGACAGGTCAGTATCATTAACCCACAATGGTTTTCACTTCTGTTAACACCCAACGCCTGTAGTCCAGCACTCATTGTGACAAGTCAGATAAGCAACTGGCACACCTAGCAAGGTGTTTAGGAAAGAGGAGATGGAGTGGAGAGGCACTATAATGGCCTATTTCAGAAAGGACCGTTATTTAAACTGTCCCTTAGTGGCCCCTGTGTGATGATATAGAGTGCATGATGAGCTGATAGGAACTGTTAGAGGTCTGGATTGTGGTCTGAAGGTTGGCAGCAGTGCCATCAGATCTGTTGCTTCAAAGAGCAGGGGAAATGGACAGAAGGGAATGAGCTGCTTCCTATGCCATACAGTGCAAGTCACAGAGCTGCAAGTGCTATGAACAGTAAGAACTGATCTTAGCAGGCTTGCACTTTAGGCAAGGTAGCTAACAACAACGATAGGATTTCAAAGCAATTTCAGAGAATCTGGACCCCTGATGTTTTTGAAGTCATGGGCAGCACAGTCAGGATAAGCAAGAAGATTATTCCCAAACTAGTGGCTACCTGGTTACATCCTTACCTTGCCTTTTGGAAGATGACAAGCACTTAATGCTGCTTCCACCCTTTTCCTGTCTGCAGGAAACATCTGAAAAATACTACGCAGACAGGGAAAAAAGAAACCATTACCACCACGTGAAAAGATGCAGAAAGCTAGGTACTGGTCTGCGGGGCAGAATGCATCTGGTCAAGCCTTCAGTTTAAATCAATCTCTTTTCAGTATTATGGATTAGTAACAATTCTCCCTAGATTCAGAACATCCCAATCAGCAACAATGAGGTATCATCTGTGGATAAATTTAGATGTCAGCTCTATTACACTCCTGGAATAACAGGTGCTCACAGTCAAGAAGGGGAACAAAAAGTGCCAAATATGTTGGCAGATGGAAAAGTGCTCAACTGGAGCTGTAGCCAACATATGCAAACACTGCATGCTATTCCCAAATCACCCTTTGCAAGGCAAAAATTGCAGCATCCTTGTTATACTTCAAAAGGGATTTAAATGTCCAAAGTGAAAGTCAAGTAAACGTGGAATGTAAAAATAAAACCTGACGTGGAGGATTAGAAAGTTTCACATATACCTGCACTTGGAGATGCTGAATATTTTTTATAAATCTGGCTCTTAATGTGGACAATTTAACCGTGTAATGGTTTAGACCATATAAACCACTTTTGCTATTCTACAAGAAAGGCCACGGCATTGAAGCGAGCTACAGCCTGTACCAGGCATTTCTTCTGGCTTATTCCAAAAGAACAAACCTTTTTCTCTGCAGTAATTCTACCTTGCTTGCATTCTCAAGATCACTTTGAAGCACACTTTCCCTAGTTTGAGTTATTCATTAAAGAGCTACATGTTTTTAAAAGCCCATGATGTATACACTGTTTTTTGACAGAAATCCTGCTGCTTGGTGGTTTAGTAAACAAACAAGTAATGTTTATTGTTGAATAACAATCAGCTGTCCAGGAACACATTTAGCCTGCACAGACTTAATCTAGAATTGTTACACCATATAACACCTGATAAGTACATTTATTAAGGTGATTAGCATTTGCCTCTCATGATGCTATAACAGCACAAATCTGTGAGCAGGGTGGTTCAGAACTTCACAGTGAATACCCACAAGCACACTCACCAAAGGTCCTTATTCTCAAAAGGAAAGCTAAATTAAGCACTCAACAGGGAAATCCAATGCTGCAGTGCAGCCTTTTGTTGTTGTGTGAGCGACAAAACAACACGGAGAAGTGATGGGATCAGCCATGGAATGATTTTACAAGGGAAGACACTGGCACAAAACCAATTCTAGATTTATGCCATGCAGCACACAGGGGGTCTTTGCTTTAGCAAAGCAGCCTCATCTTTTTCTCAGGACGTTTCTACCCTGATGCGTAAGCCAGTCCTTGAACAGTGAAGTGCAAACCTCTCCTGTTCTGTACTTGAGCCAGCATTAACCTTGGCCCAGATGTCTGTCCTCAAAGGCTGTTTCCCTCATTCACGTGCAGAGTAAAGACTGAAGGCAGTGGAATTACACCGGTGGAGAACAGCTGTAGTGGTCACACATAAGAAAAAAGAGACAAAGAGAAAAGGCCTCTTCCAATTGAAATCATTTTATGATTCTATGATAAAACAACAGATTTCTGCTTCAGGCTAGCTGATTTGTCAAGCAAAAATGGACCACATACAGATCTCCTCTTATAAAAGCTCAAACAAGTCCTACACCTTATGCAGCTTCAACTCATGTTTGCAAAACAAATCCCCAATCAGAATTGTATCAGAGTTGCTTGATTTTGTTAATGAATATTTGGTAACAGCAAGGACAATTTCTTGCTGTAGATGAAGGACATGATCAAAGAAAGTATCCTTTCCAGACACAAGTTATGTCCCAGACCTTTCAGTGGGTGGAACTTAGGTGCAGCAGGAGTCCTCTCATGACTTGAATGATTTTTACCTCATAGGTTTTTGGCAATGGTTTTTACCCTCAGGTGCAGCAAAAGCAAGTGGGTAAAGGCACAGGGCTACCATCCTCTTACCAGCTGCTATGCCTTTCATCTAACTGACTATACAATAAAAGACAAACAAAAGCCTTACTCACTTCCTGACAGGAATCTTTCCCTCTGCGTTCAGCTGCATCTTCAGCTTCACCAGGCTGTGGGAAAAAGTCAAGATGAGGAGGAGAAAAGAAAACGCAATTGGGAAAGGAAACCAACAGTTAACTGAAAATCAGGGTCTTACAGGCTGTAAGCTTAACCTCAGATAAAACCTGTTCCCAGTTCTGTGGAAGGAGAAACAGGCAAAGTGTTTTGATATCAGAAAGATTCCTCTGAAACATAGGACAGATGTGAGATGATGGTATCCTCTGTTACTAAGTCCTCCTTGATGATCTCAGGCTGCCAAACCAAACAGTATTACAGAACCAAGAAGAAGAGGGAGTACTTTGTTGAAGTAAGCACTGTGACTGCGATGGGGAATATATCTGAAGCTCAGAATTTCAGTTTGCCTAGTGCCACGTGTGTATCTAATACCAAGGCTCAAAGTGCTGCAGTGCCAATCAGTTGTCATGCAACACAGAGCCCATTGACAACCTGCTGCCCTGTGCCTCAGGGTTCCTGAGTTAGCACAGGACTTGCTTAGGAGACTGCCAAAGGACTTGGATGCTAAGAAGCCTTTTCTTTCCATTACAGACAGAAAGAGCAGCAAGCAAGCGTTTCAGATAGCAATGTTTGTCAGAAACCACTTACATTTTCTCTAGGAAGGTGTACCGAGAAGCGTTGTATGTGAGGGGATTCTGAACAATGGCCATAATATCCTCAGCCCAGCTCTGGAAAAAAACACACACACACACACACAGAGGTGGAGGCAGCTGATGGAAAAGCACAAGTACACTGCATAGACAAGGCACTGGCCTGGGCTGATACTGCTGAGCTGCAATCCCAACAGCTCCTTTCCTGCTCCCTCTGGAATGTGCCAACTCTTTGTCCTTCAAAGTGCTTCTCTGCCCTCCGGCTCACATACCTTGCCAACATTCTCCTTGTAGGACACAAAGTTATGGAAAGTGAGGTCCACCATGTCAGGGCCAGATACAATCGTCAGAGTTTTCAGCAGAAAGGTGCTGTGAGGGTAATCCAAGTTAAAAACCTCGCGGAGCTTCTGGCACTGCAACACAAACAGAACAAGTGGGGTGAAAAGGAGAATGAGGCAAACTGCACAGGAAAAAAAAAAATTACAGGATCCAATGCAAACATGGACTCAAGTTTTTCAACAGTTGCAAAATTATGTGATCTTTCTCATCTTTTCTTATTTTCCATTTCTTTTCTGTAGCCTGCATCACCAAGATCCTCCAAGAAAGAAACCATTGTGACCAACATCAGTGCACAAACAGCCGTTTCTGGTCTGAAAAAATACACATAGGAAATTACTATTAAAGAAATCGCATGTGAAACCTCGGCTTCAACTTGCAGGCAGGCGGAGAGAGGAGCATTTGACCTCCAATTAGCATGGGTACGTAACCAAGTTAGCACAGACAACCATTTGTGTTTCCACAAATGCTAAGAAAGGCTTTTCAATTCGTGTGACACCTGTTGCAGTAGCCTGCCTCAGCACAAGATAGGTGCTGCTTGCGGTCCCAGAAGGCCGACCAGACTTAAGTTGCTGTGGACAGAAGCTCACTCTCTCTCTCCAACTGACATTTTCTTCTTGTTGTCAGTTGCTAAATTTGTTGTCTTTTTTTTCCATAGCAATCACAATGTCCCAGGCGATGGCTCACCAGAGATTTGATAAGTGAAAAGCTCATCCGATTAGTCATACTGGGATTTCATCACCACATGAAAGTATTTATAGAATCCCTTTAACTTATTTAGCGTTTTATGCATTCCTATCCTACATAAGGCATAACTGAGCCAAGGTATCCTTGAGTTACACCGATGGTTGCTATTTATAACAGAAGGACAACATTCCCACGGCCTACCATAAAGCACAGCAATTCATTATTTGAAACATAGGATCCATCAAAGCAAACTGGCAGAGCACTGCTCCTTCAGAAACAGGGCAAAATTCATCACCAGCAATTGCTAGCAGGACAGGGCAGGCTCAGAAATGCAGCTGGAGCTGGAAGCTGTATGTTAGACATATGGCTGAGTTACTCCATTTCAACAAGTTAAAGCATCAGTAATAGCCTAGCACGTTACAGATACCACTCTAACCTCAACGAGAGACCTTTAAGTTAAATGACTTCATGTGCTTGCTATAAATGTAGAGCACTCACCAAATCAGGCCTGCAGCTCACCTCCAGTTGGGTAAGTCATCGAGCTGCTATAACTGGACAACATCTACATTTTTATTGATGAAAGTTGGTCTTAGACTGACAAAGCCAACAAAAAACCCCATGACTATTTTCATTCCTTTGAATTGCTTGATTCAAACACGGGCAATTGTTTCAGCCACAGAATTTTCTATTTACATTTGGACTGTGATAGCTGAAACTGAAACAGCTCACTACAGGAACCCTCATGTGCTGTGTCTCGCACAGAAAACTGCATGTATATTTTATGAGAAACTGTGCAGGCTTTTTCCACTGCATTTTTCCAAATTTCTGCAGCATCTGCAATGTGGGCACATCTGTAGCAAATAAGAAGAAAAAAAAAAAAGAATGAGATGGATTATAATTCAAGACCACCTGAATGCCAGACCTCCCTTCATAAAAGCCTTTCCTCGGTGGTAACTGAGATATGTACAATCCAATAGGATCTGGAGGGATTGAAGGGGAGAGGTAGTCAGCCATCCAGAACTACTTTCTAGTAGCTGAAGAGTTTCTAGAGTTGCTCATTCCTGTACTGTAAGCAAGTCTTCTTTGCAGAAGCCAACAGCACCCACGTATCCTACCACACTCTGAGAACCATAGAATATCCCAGTTGGGAGGGACACACAAGGATAAATGAGTCCAACTTGATGGAACTTAAACTACAAGTGGCAATGTGTTAGATTTTAGTTTCACGTTTAACTTCATCTTGCAAAGGAGCATTTGTTCAGCTTTCTTACCTCTAGTGTTGTAAATTCTATGAAGCTAAGACAATAGAGAACTTGTGGTTTGAGCTCATTTCCTGTATTTGTTACAAGGCGGCTCCTCCCCTTCCTTTTCTGCAATCTGGTGTCACTTGGCTTCCCAGCTTCTGCTCAGGATGTGTCCCCAGCTGGTTCTAAGCTTTCACCTGTGCTCTGCAGACAAAGCTGGGCACATGCAAGCCCTCACAATGGCTCAACCTCCGCCTCAGAACAGGAAGTGGACAGCCTTAGCCTATACAGCTATCTAAATGGGATGCACATTGTCAGCATAGTTTAGGACACCCCCTAACACCTCTGTTTGCAAACTACAGCAGGGAGAGGGGCAAGGAGAGGAAAGGATGATCTCCTTAGGGATCTAAATTGGGTCATATTTTCCCAGCATATTTCCCACCTAGCCTGAAATAAGTGACTTACTCACTCACTTTGTGCTGCCTGCTGTACTAAGGGATTATCTCCCTCCTGGGATAAAGGCAGTGATGCTGGCATAACAATGGCGAGGGCGGACCAGATGCTGCCCTGATGCCATGTTTTGCCTTTTTAATAACTTGCTCTCCTGTACTGCAGCTTCACTGCCATTCCTCAGTGCCACACTGCAGGTGGACAGAAAAGGAGGCATCAGTCCATGAAAATAGGCAACCATATTAGCCATGCAAATCAGGAAGAGAAATATGCTTAGCAAATCCACTTAGAAAAAACACACACGCAGAAAGCAACACAGCAGCAGAATGGCTGAAATACAGAATCAGCTTTCATTTCACTTCCCACTCTCCTGATTTCCCTAAAAACCTGATCTGTATAAACCATATTCATAATCCCAAGAAAAGCAAATTCTCATGCAAACACAAAGAACCAAACTTAATGCAAGAGATGGAAAGAGCCTTTTCTCCACTTGAAACAGACGTAAGCAGATGACACACAGGATTTGCTCCAGCTGCATGAAATAATCTATATATGACAGTTCTGTATCTTCATGATGCAGTGCTGGAGTGCAATATTGGAAGACAACACAAGGAAACTCTCTCCCCATGCATTCTTTAGGACAGCAGCACCACATCTGTGGCAGGGCATGTCTCTGTGCCAAACATCCTGGAGGGACAAGTGAGAAGAGATGCAGCTAAGCACCCTCAGCTCTCACTGCTGCCTTATCTAAAGGAGATGGAGAATGCAGCAGCACACAGATTCACATGGCATCAAATAACCCTCAGCCTGCTGGAACTAAACAGGAACAGATGAGGGAGAGATACAGACTTTGTGTCCTCGGAGTTTGCATGTCTGGGTTCAAAAGCAACAAAATATGTACAAAGAATGAAATTGTATCATAATAATGAACATTAGTGAGAAAACACAAGTTTGTTTTGTGAAAAATGGGACTCATTTCAAAGCCCATGCCTGCTGACATGCCCATACAAAACCCAAGCTGAAGCCAAAAGCTCAGCAGCCTGGCCTACAGCATCATATACTGTAGTACTAATTATTGGCTTGTGCAAGTGTTCTGGGTTCTTGGTGCATCAGAAGAAAACAAAATGGAACAGCTGTTATTGTTCTTTGTTGCTCAAATAAAAAGATGAAAATTGCATTGTAAATAACATCTTGATCTGCTTTAGCATGCTGCTGAACTACCTTCAATAGCTTTTTATCTTGTCTCACTTATGTTAGAAGCCCTTGCTAATTCTTATCTTTATTACTCTTGAACATCTGCCAAAGTTCACCCTGCCCTGGCTCTCAAAGAAAGAAACTCCCATCAAAAAGAAAAAAAAAAAAGCTGCAAAACACTTTGTGGAGCTCTGAAAGGAAATAAAGCAAGTGGAGAGTCTTTGCTCCAAGGGCAACATAGGAGAATGGCACATATCTCCATTCTTCCACTCTCCACCTCTTTGTCCCATTGGATTTCCATATTGATACCTGATAGGAATGATGCACCAGACTTGAATGCACCATGTGGAGGGTGACTCATGCCAAGAAATTGTCACTTTCTGCATTTCTGTGTGCACTCAAATCCTGCCCTCAGCAAAGCCACATGAACACACTGCTGAGGACTTCCAACGTGCTCTGCAGAAGCATTCAGGACAGCACAGCCATGTGGGAACTGGAAACTGCCAGGCCCAGATGGTACATCTCTCCCATCGTTTTGGTTCAGTACCCATTTCAGTGCCCACACAAGTCCTTCCATCAAAGTTGATAAGGAGCCAGCCTAATGCACTTTACTATATATGTCATCACAGAAAGGCCAGAAAATCCCCTGAAATAAAATAGAGACTGATATATTATGTGAATCTGAGATGCAGAGATTGAAATGCACTTGGGATTTTCACAGCAGAGGTTATCACCATGTGCATCACTTGCGACCGTTGAGAATACTTAATAAATCACTTAATTCTTGACCTTTGTTTCTTTTTTTTTTTTTCCTAAATGAACTGTAGCCATTTCCCAACACTGTATTACACCACCTCTGGCCTATTAAAACAGCTAGAATACAATAGCCACACCAGGTCAGACCAAAGAGCCACCCACATGCCTGCAAAAGAAAGGGCAACTGCAATGATACATCCCTGACACATTTCTGCAGCTTCCAGCAATTTATGGCTCAGTAACTTTCCAAGCCACGGTCTTATCTTGTATTTAAGATCCTCAAAGGGCATTCCCTTCTTGACCTAACTTTAAAATCACATACATTTTCATGACTTGTGCAAGAAGACATCCCACCATGCAATGACACAAGTCAAACAGCAGAACCTCCTTTTGCTTGCGACGAATCTTTGGAAAATTCCACTTGATGTGTAGCTCTCATGGGAAGAAACACTGAACAACCGCTTCACGCTCACCTTCTCCATTCAGATGCTGATTTTGTAACATACCACAATAGTCTACAATTCCTTTTTTTTTTTTTTTTTTTTTTTTTGCCAGTCTGCAGGCAGTCTGCTCTCCCACCAAATCTCTTCCTACAGCAGCCATTTCATGCCCTTATTGGTCATGCTCTTTTCTACATTTCCCCATTCTCATTCCTCTGTCTAGAGGCAATACTGATACTTGGACTGCCATGTTTTTCCTGGTAGTCTGCAACAAAAGTCTTCCTTAAATACTTACTGAGCTCTAAGTCACTCTCTTGCTCGGTTGCTGCTGCCAAACAGACACCCACCTATAGCCTCAGCGCTTCCACTGCTAACTTCTAATCTACAAAGTTGAATTTGTTTTGTAAACAGTTTATTCCTAGAGTTTATGGCCCTAGAAAACAGTACCTCAGGTCTCTCCTTTAGGTAGGTCTTTTCCATAGCACTCTCTGAGTGCAGTACTCTCTTCTATTAGCTCCAAACATTCGATTCTCTCTCTCAAACAACAACAAAAAGTCCTGATAGCTTTTTTTCCAGGCATTATTCCCACAAAACGAGTTGCAGGCAAAACTGTAGGAGTGTTTAGAACTCAAATGTGTTTAGCTCTAATGATTTTCTGAGAAGAAAGCTTATCAGAAGGAATTAAGATTTTTCAGAATTGTGAGAGAATGGGTACTGCTCTTCATCTCTGCTGTACTTTTATCAGCCATCTCTTTACATTCTTTCGAGAAGCACCAGCCTTAGGGAGCTCTGATTAGACATTTTCAGAGAGGTATTAGGAAAACACCGTACTTCTTACGCAAAGAGGCCGCTCAAGTCTCTCAGTATGGATTGCAAAATCTTCTTCTTTCACATTAGACAGAGAATCATCTACGTTACCATATGGAACCATTATCTTTACTTTTTTGTTTCCATTTCACATTCCAGCTTCCATCTTCTACTTCATACATAGAAAAGTTCAAAACAAACAAAAATCAGGCTCAGAAAAAGTCCTAACAAGGGCAACTGTGCTGCAGGAAGCTTCAGTTGTAACTGAAACCAAAAACAAAGGCATAGTCATGTGCACCCTGCAAACAGGCGACTGAAAACTATTTGAAAAAACAGCAACTTTTGCCATTACTACATTTTCTTCCCTTTAAAGGAAAAGAACACCACATGCTGCATTGGACTCACTGTAACTCCAGGTTTGTGGCTGCCTTGACCCAACTTGTGCATCTTTGTACAAGAGCAGCTCTCGTGACTCAACACAGAATCATCACAAGTCCCCTGCAGGACCCCCCAGTGCAGGTCCAGATTAAAACTAGCCAGATGCATGGTGCAGGAGAGAGCTTTGTTGTAGTGCACAGCAGAAAATCACTCTTTTGGCACGCACCTGGAAGTTGAATTGTTGTTTTCTCCAAGCTTTCTTTTCAACAAGCTCATATGTATCAGTCTGTAAGAGTCTGTTAGGTGCACAGAGGACTGCTGGGGAGTTCAGGGACAAGAGTAGTAGCTTGTCTATACTTACATAGTTTTGATGTGAACCTTCTTGTAACATAAGGTCAGGCTAAACTGCCTCAGCTTGTGTCAAAGGCACAGGCAGCTTTTCCATCCCCCTACAAACTGGCACAACAAAGCACACACTCACCTTGGGGATTTTGGCAAATCGCCCTACTCGGGTATCTCGGATGCTGGTTATATCCAGAATTTCCATCTCCTACAAGAGAATAAGGACAAGGATGATGAAGAAAAGAAAGGAGGAAGTTGAAACCTTCCCAGAGCCCTTAGAAGCTGCAAAGCAGGTCTGAACCAGCACCAGAACATGAGCTGCACTACACCCACCTGGCAGGCTAGTTAGTGCAGAGATGATGCTGCTTCTGCAGCACCATCATTTTCAGGTTGAGGCCAGAAACCTGCTGTAGTTTACTGAGATGAACATGGCTCCTCTCTACCCAGCTCTCCTCCATCTTGATCACACTCTGAGCTTCAGATTTGGCTCTAAATAGCCACAGTACACTTGAGCTGGTCCAGACATCCAAGAAAAAACAATAGGAGTGGGAGAATCTAAGATAGTATTTTTGCCAAGCAGGGAACAGGAACACCACTGCACCTGCACCTTCACCTCAAGCTACAAACTGGCAGGATGAGGATGCTGAACTAGAGCTGGGTAAATAAAACCCAATGAAGCAGAGAGCATGATCTTGAAAATTAAGAATCTACATAGAGCTGTGGTAGAACATGAAGTTCTCATGCATTGCAGAGGAGGAGCACGGAGCTGGTGTCAGCTGTGTGTTTATCCTACTTTGTACCATTTAGTTCAATTTATGGAGAAGAATAGTGCAAAAAAAGCACATGCAAAGGTCTGACACACGTGTTGTCTGTCCTACACTACTATTACATTCTCTCACTTGTACCAGAAGACTTTCTGAAGCAATTCCCATGGAGGACACCCCATTAGGTTTCCTAGGCAGCCCCACTCCATGTCCTCACTGTCCCTACTGCTGGCTAGTTGTTGTGTCTGTTTTGTTTGTTCTTTTAATATCCAACCTGAATTTCCTTCCTCTGTTACTAATTTGCCTGTTCACCACAAGTCTGGAGAACAAATTATACCCATTGCAGCAGATATTTTCCAAGATCACAATAAAGAACAATGTGGATACCATATCTTCTGGCTGTATCCCCACTTTATTGTCAAACAGAATTAAAATCTTATTCCTAATCTCTTTCCTTTCTGAATCTCCACCTACCTTATGCACAAGAGGGGGAAAGGGCCAGACAAATGCTTGCCAAAGGATGCAAAGTGGGCTGTTGCTCTGCTGCAGCTCTCAAATCTGTTTATATTAGGTGATCACCAATGGCATTTTCCAAGAAAATTAGATGCCTCTGTCTGGCTTTCCTCGAGCTATGGCATGTCCTGACTTCCTTACTGCAGCTCCTTTCCCAAGTAACCAAGTAATCCCTTCCACCATTAGCCCCGTGAAACACGCATTTTTGATGAGTGACAACAGCCTCTCACCCCATTGTTTGGTGCATCAATTCTTCCTGTTGTCTGGCCGAACCCTTACAGCTTAACTTCTACCACCAGGAGTGAGCAGTCCTTGAAAGGGAGAATGAGTGACAGAGAGGGATGGGAAAGACCAGCACGCCTTTGACAGGGATGTCACAGTCTCCAGCGTTGCAACACTATTCTCAGATGCTGTGGCTGTGTGCAGTGCCTTGCTCAAGCTGCCATTAGTGCTTAACTCAAGCTGCCAATCTTCTGAGAATTCAGAGCTCACTGAATCACATCAGGTTGCCTGGCCAGGCTGCTGAGGAGGAGTACTGGCTCTGTCTCTTTATCTACCATGCTTCTTCAGCATGTAGGTCACAAGGAGGAAGTAGAGCTGAACCACAGCTCTGCTCTGGAAAGCAGAAGTAAACCCAGCCTTCCACCTCCTGGCAAGCCAGATCCCTCCACCCCTTGTTGCTACCCAGCAGCAAGGAACTCAGTTCTCCTTCCTAAGTTTGTGGCATCTCACTCCCCTCTGGCCACTCTCACCCTTGTGTTTTACAGCCACCACCATGGTGCAAACCATGTTGGCCATGGAGGAGCACAAATCAGTCTTCAGACCTGACGTAGCCTCTACATCATTACCTTCATTCTTTAAAAGAAAAAAAAAATCCCTAGCAGGTCAGTTAATCACACTACAGACAACACAAAAGGCATATATTAGCTGATGATGCATACAGTTAACTGTACATTTATAGCTATTTTTATCCTAACTGCACCACTGCACTGGTTTCAAGAATCCTTTAGCAAGCCGCATAACAGGCATATCAATACAGTTCCTTTCTGTGTCATCCTGTGCTTTAATTTTGCACAAACCTGAATCGACTGTTTGGTGACTGACCTGTGCAATCTTAACACTTACCTTGTTCTGATACGTCCAGTATAAATAAAAGCCCTTTGGATCCACCCGAAGAATCACAGGAGAAGCACTTGCTGTTTCCTAACACATCAAAAAAAAACCCAACACAAACACAAGCAAACAATAAATGTTAGCACCTCATATCTCAGGATAGACTCCTTCAGTCATACAAGGTTCTTCATTAAAACACAAATCCAGCAAGGTGAATCACCATCTGATTATGGAAATGAACCAGTAATTTCGGTATATCTCCAGAGAAACACTGTGAAGCTACAAATGCTAATCCCTCCTGAAGCCTAGGTCTCACCTAACCCTATGCATTTAGCTAAAGCAACTCCTCTGAATATTTCTATACAGTCAATAAGGGAGAAAGTCCTTGTAGATGTGACTGTTCCACTTGAACTGCCTTGCCTTCAAGGCACCTGCTTCCTTCTGAATTCCAGAAGGAGCAAGGCCAAGAAGAGACACCACCTAGATGTCTACTTGTGCTAGCCATTGTGACTCTCTTTGCAGTCTGCAGGATCTAGTCAAGAAGAGTTCAGTATAACAGATGAATCTACTTTAGGAAGGATTTCTTAAGTTCCATGCATTAAGCTCTAAATGGACTATTTAAAAAAAAAAAAAAAGACAACTTCCAACTTCACAGACATTCCCAGCACAACATCCATTCCCATCTTGCATGCAAACTAAGAGATGAATTATCACGAGCTCTTTGGAAACAAGCAGGCTCCTGACTGCACTTGACCTCTGGAGCCACAGATGATAGAATCACAAGGCCTATCAGCCATTTCTAAGAAGGCTTCAAATTGACTTCAGGAAGTTGAAATACTCAGCTACTGAGATGAAAGCTGTAATGGAATCTGGAAAGCGTATTTGTCATTTTTCCTTGGGTTCTTCCATGCCACAAAGAGTAAAACAGACACTGTAATGCTACCGCTGAGTATTCTGCCTTCTTTCTAGATAAATTTTATCTCTTGTGAAGCAGCTTTCTTGAAGGCGAGGTGAGGCCACAATAAGGACAGCTGCCCTCTTGATCGAGGACAAGGGTAGCTGTGGGGCACGGCTATACTCTGCTGTGAGTTGGCTCCTTGACAACAGAGGAGATGGTGAATTCCATAGAAGATGGTCTGGCAGCTGAAGTGGTTGCTGCTCATGCTGTGGAGTTCAATTCTAGGACAGAAAGCGAGTGCTGTTCTGTAATGTGGCCTGGCATGAGATTCCATAATCTCACAGAAAACCCTAATTTAGAGGGTTAAGTGTCAGCACACAGCCAAATCCATTCACATCTACTCCATCTAAGAGGTCAACTATTCCATCCTGGACTACCGAGGTTCTGAAAAGTTTTCCAAGCTGGTACTTGAAAGCATCATATAGTAAGACAATCTCCCCAGTTTAACTGGCAGCCTCAGCTTGCCAGATGCTAAGCAAAGCACCACAGAGTTGCTCAAAATGTTGGGAGCTAGCCCAGTAAGACAGGTCAGAACAATCCAGCCCAGCGTGGACCCTACCATGCTCTCCTCTGGAGAAGACATTTACAAATGCAAGGTGTTTTTGCTCTACTCAAGAAATTGTTGGGTACAGTGAAAGCTCCAGTGCAGGCCCAACCTACAGTGCTATAGGAAGCCAAACGGATCTACTTTCATTCCTTTTCCTCAGCTACTGCAGAAAAAGGCCAAACCTGTTAACAACAGCATGGCCAGGTCCCTTCAAAGAGTCAGAAAAAAACTGCAGGCTCTACAACCTCTGAAGAGCTGCTTTCACCTCACCCTCCATCAGCAAACCGACAGGCTGGAGCTTTTTCCACTTTCTTTTGCAGCCTACTATAACTGCAGGAAAGCAAGATAAGATGGAGCAACGTGACCAGCACTTGTGAAGGCTTTCATTATTGTTGGAGATCAAGTTTGTAAACTTAGTAAATAGTTAGGAGAAGCCTTTCCAAGAAATTCAGTCTTGTAAATCTTGAGCAAGAATGCACACAAGACTTGAGTGCACTCACTCCAAACATAAATCCTTAGTGGGTGTTGGGAGTCCAACTCAACACACTTTGGGTTTCAAGGAAACTTGAATATCCCAGAAATTCTCAGGGAAGTACTTAACAGCTTCAAGCTTTTGGATAGTGGCCTCTCCCTGGACTGTGCACAGAAAGTCAATGGCAGTTTAGTCAGACTAGATGACCACTGTGTTCTTTTCAACACAGGCCATTCTATGATTCAATTTCTGAAAGTGTTCAGCTTTTGTTTAGGCAACTTTGGCCTCTGTTATTCTCAGAAACTGACTTCCTGTTCAACCTTAAGGAAGCCACAGGCGCATTCTGCAGGCAATTGGGAAGAATGGAAAGGGAAGGGAAGGTTGCTCTTTCTATCAAAGCTTGGTATCATCTTCCTGCAGAACTAGTGGAATAACTGCACAGTAGTATTCCAACCTGTATTCCTTAGCACTCAGCTGTTCTGTCAGCAGTGCACTGCATTGCCTTCTCATAACTCTGAGCGATTGGACGAGCCCTTCCTATGTGCACGCTCAACAGCACACAGACCAAACTCCAAACAAGATGGATGGGCAGCTGCCATCACCAGATATTAGGGGAAATACTTTCTTGCCTTCTCAGAAAGAGAGATGCAGAACTATTATACTCAAGTTAACCCCTACTTTTCTGCTGATCCATACTCTCTTCCCCTCAAAGGCAAACTCAGCCCACAGACCAGATATTTTGAATACACAAGAGGACATGGAGCTGGAAGGCAGCTTTGCACAGCATGCTCAATGCTCAGCTGCCGTGCGTTTGGTAGCTCACAGAGTAGTCACAAGACAGGACTAGGCTTACTCCCATCAACTCCAGAAGCAGGGCAGTAAGAGGAAGCAAGTTGGAGCCCAATTTCCTCTCATCTGCAAAGCATGGAGAGTCCATGCAATGAGTAAATCCTGCCCTCTGCTCCACAAGATACATCTAAATGCAGTGTACCTCTCAGCCCAGGGAGACTCCCAGCATCGACTGCCTTCCCAAGGACTGGTTTTGCACAGAAAAGCAGCAATCAGTGCCCCATTCCCCATGCACTCCCAGCCTCCCTGCAAACCTGACCAAAACACTGTCACCATGCATACAACCCAGCCAAGCGAAGTCTCAGTACTCACATCGTCCCATTTGATGAAGCGCTCGCCCTTGGACAGATACTCCTTCACCTCTGGGGGCTGCAGAACAGGAGTAAGCACTGACATTGTCCCGTAGATGTGCTCCTCAGCTAACAGAAGCAATAGGAGTCACACAGTTTACTCCTCCTTCATCCCCTCTCCTCTATCTCTGCCTCTCACATGGCAGGGCTCTCTGCCATCACCACTGTTGGCATCAGAGAGCAAACAGCCTCTTATGTCCCAGTCAAATTCAGGAGAGGCAACAACAAGCAGGCGAGGACAGATGAATCTGCATTGTAAATCAACAGCTCTCCAAACAGGCACGAGGTCACCTGGAGGGAAAGCTTGCAACGAGTGGAGATGCCTGCATGGGCACACATGCACGCACTCTGTCCCTCCAGGAGGGATCTGCTCCTCGGAGTTCCGTTGCAAAGCGCACTGTTCAGAGCACTTCCGCAAGGGAACTTCCTTAAATGTTTTCTTTGACAAAGCGCAGGCATTGCCAGCCGACGCTCAAAGCTATTTCAGCAGATGTGGTTACAGAGCAGTGTGGGGTTTGGCTACAGGCAGACTGCCCCCTTCATGCAACGGGGCCAAATATCACACAGACGACTCAGTTTGTGGGGTCCGGCTGAACTTTTTTCCTTTGTCTCATGGGTTTCATCTGAATGCCGACCTCCAAGTGAGACAGAGCAGCAGGGCAGGAGGAAATTTCAGACAGATGAAATGAAACATCCACGAGAGCACCCAGGATCTGCAAAATCATGCTGGGTCTACTGCAGGTTCCCTAGGAACATAGAACGGGGGAGATGCAAATGAGGATTGTACCAGTGAAGCTGCAGGGACGTGACGGAGAGTAGAACAGATGATTAATAACAAACAGTGCAAAGCAGGATCCTGCTCCTGCACATGAAGCAGAGGAACAACACGTGGACAGCAAAGGAGAAAAGGATCTTCTTCTGGCAGAGGTAACCAGGGGAGACAGTGAGATGGGCAAACTCAATTTAAGTCAAAAAGGTACAGCCCCACAACTAATTAGAAGTGGAGATAATTGTGCTGCACTGCTACTATAGGATTTCCATCCTCATGGTAAGATTTAATCCTTCTATGAAAGTCCAGGTGTGGCACTTGCTACTGTTAGTAAAGGCCAAGAGGCTGTAAAAAAATATTCTCTTAGAAGGGCAGATAAAGAACTCGTGCAAAAAGGGAGCCAGCTGCATGGTGAGGTTTCCCCTCTCACCTCCACCTTACCTACATCTGTAAGGCCAATGAAAGGCAGATCAGCTGTCCTTTCCCAGGCTGTCTGAGGGAATCCTAAGCATTCTCAATTGTCAGTGGCAAAAGGGAGGAGAGGTTAACTAGAGGGAGATTAAATGGACCTGTAAGAAGTGCTTCTGCTGTAAAAAAAATAAATAAATCAAAGATGGCAGCAACTGCCAGACAGAATCATGCTGTAGAAACAGAATACTGAGCACATCTCTTTTCTTTCAAGAGTTTATCTGCCTGAGAAAAAGCAAATAAGTGAGCTTTTACACTGCCAGCTACAATTGAGTTTTCTGCATTTACCAGCATACTTAGCAAGACTGGTTGCTCAGTGTCATGGCTGAGAATGGGACATGGGCACGTATCACCTCAAGTCTCATAACCTAAGCTTCTGTGCACGTGTGTCCAAGTTGCACATGCTGGGAATACAGTGGGGTGCTTCAGTCCCACACCAGCATAATCAGGAGCTGCCTGCTTAGACTCTGTTACTCCCAAGCCAAACAGATGACAGTGGCTGCCCAGGTCCCAAAGGCTGAGATGGAGGAGCTCAGGCACACCACCAACAGCATGTGACTTGGCATAAATGTCAGAGAAACAACCCACACACTGCTGAGTGGTTTTGTTCTCTGTTCTTGCAAGCAGCTTAGGAACAGACCATGAGGCCTAAGTATGTATAGAGGAAGGCTACAGTAAGCTGCAGTAAGGAGAGGAAACTGTACCTACTGAGTTGATCCCTTCTGTCACAGCTCCTGGTTCCCGTGGCCATCCTGTATTTACCACAAATTGCTTCACAAGCAACGTCTGCTTTGTGGGGATCTCTGCTTCCCTCCTGAGTTCTCACAGATCTGTGTAATTAACGTGTCATGGTTTTGTGATTTTTGGTTTTCGGTATTCCACATCATAACACCATGTGGGGCACTGGGAGTTGAACTGTTAATGCTCAAGTTCTGGTTACCTGCCCAGAAGAGAAGGAGAACTATGTTCCCCAGGGGACTTTGTAGTCACAGAGAGGAGATAGAACTCCTGGCAAGGTCACCTGATGCTCTTCTTCGTCCGCTCTTCTTCGTCCGCTCTCCTCCCATCTCCCTGCTGCTCATCTCACCTCAGCGATGTGGTGAGGCCTACCCACCTTTCGGACATTCTCTCTCTCATTATATTTGATTTATTAGCTTCAATTTTAATTATATTGTATTACAGTGCGTTATCTTGCATTCTGATAATATATTTAGTAAATTAGTTTGTTTCTCCTCAGATCATCGCCGCTGTTTTCAACTATTTTGGGGTCTCCTGTTCCCTTCTTTCCGGAGGCGTGGATTTTTATGAAATCCCTCCAGCCTGCTCGTCACAGAACTGGGCCAAACCAGCCTGTAAACGGTTGACATAACGGCTGTATCTTCCCAATACTGTCAGCTTTCTCTGAAGAATAAAACAACGAATACAAAAAATATGAAGAAGCAACCAAGCCAGCAGTGTCCTCAGTGGCTGCTTGGCACTGCAGCGATACCTTCCAACACCTCTGGCTGCATAAAGATGGTTACTTCGGCTGCAGCTTGCTTCCTTTTGCATAGCCTCCTTATCTCTCATTTCACACTCCTTGCTGTGTCAGAGCTCATGAAGAGACAGCTGATGGAACAGTGATAGAATAAAACAGTCCTGCCCTCTGCTGAAAGCTCTGATATCAAAGAAGGCAGAAGCAACAGCACTTTGAGCAACGTTTATTTTGACCGCCCTTCACTATTTTTCTCCTGCAAGACCCATCACCCAGTCTGCAGCCATCCCACATTCACTGCACCTCCTTGGCTTTCATCCTTTACCTTCATCCACTGTATATCCCACCAATTACAAGAGTTCTGACGTTGAATGTATTTATTCCTTCCCCTGAACTGCCCTTATCTCCTTTGTCCTACCTATTCAGCTGCCTCTACATCCCACAAAGCACATAGAGAGACGAGATGGCTTGCACCATCCTCTGCTGATTTAACACGGTAAGATTCGTAGATGGTGATTTTAAGTCATGCTATATAGGAACCACCTTGACTGGATGGCTCCTGAGCTCTAGCACATTACTCCTCAATCCCAACCTATTTCCAGCTCACCCACTTCTGAAACCAGTAAGAAATCTTTTCCAGCACTGTTCCATTGAAATTACACTTTGCAATGTGTAATGCTGTCCTCTAGTGAAGAAGCTATGATATTGCACACAGAGCCTTCAGCACTGCCTTCAAAAATCAGTAATGAACTCACAGCTAAGCAAAACTGAATTCCTCTTCTTACCCCCTTTTCCATTTTGTATTTTGAGCCCCAGGAATCCTGAAATCATTAAGAACACCCTTAGGATCACAGCCAATCGACAACACAGACAGTGGGATTGAGCATGCCTTCAGCAAGTATTCTCAGCAAGATGACACCAAGTTGAGTGGTGCAGTAGATACAACAGAAAGAAGGGTAGCCATCCAAAGGGACTCCCAACACAGGAAAGACATGGAGCTTTTAGAGAGGGTTCAGAGGAGGCCATGAAGAAGCTCAGATGGCTAGAGCAACTGTCCTGTGAAGAAAAGCTGAAGGAGCTGAGCTTGTACAGCCTGGAGTAGATGTTACAGTGACATTTTTCACTCAGAGGGTAGTGAGGCACTGAAAGTAGTTGCCCAGAAGTTATGGATGCCCGATCCCCAGAGGTTGGTCATGTGCTTGATACAGTGGTTAGCTGTCCTGTTCACACCAGGGAATTGGAACTAGACGATCTTCAAGGTTCCTTCCAACCCAAATTGTTCTATGACACTACGATGATTCCCCACTCAAAAGTGGAAAAGCTCAACTTCTTCAGACAAACCATGAAAATCAGAGGAAAGAAGCATGGTGAGTTTATGTGGCTGATAAGCGCTGTTCTATTGCTTGAAAAGTGGTGGTTATTTTCAAAATACAGCTCTAAGAATTGTGTTCAGATATTGCATCTGTGTTAGGTGTATACACACGTGTGCCTTCCCTCCTTGCAAAAGGAAGCACTGATTTGTGGCTGTAGATTTCTACACAGACAGCATAGCTTCACTCCTAAAGAGTTGATTTTTAATTTTTTTTTTTTTTTTTAATTTTTTGATGACACAAGGATGGAGCCACTGATGCATCACTGTTCTGAGCTACCAGGACCTTTCTGCTCAGGGCCTCTATCCTGAGCAAAACCAGATCTCACTGTCCCATCTCAAATTCTTACCTACTCACATCCTATAACCTCTGCAGATCACTTTCCAAGTCAATGCAAGACAGTGGGTTGTGCAAACTTCACTTACTACAGCTACATCAGAAGGTGAAGGAAATAAAAGAACATTCCCAGCTTTCCCAACCAAATCTGCTAGTGGACTAATGAGAGAGACAGCACCCTCCCACATAAGACATAATAAACTCTGAAGTGTGACAGAAAAATGCTAGAGGTGAACAAACTTGGATCCCTATAGGTTACAAACAGGAGATGGAACAACAGTGTAAAATAAGGCTTATTTTGTTTAAAAGAGTGGACAGCAGAGTCTCAAAGACTGTTTTGTCAAGGGCACTCAGTGTGACAGAAGGCTAGCCTAGCAAAGTATTTGCCCAAGAACTTCTGCCAAGAAATAAATGGATTTAAACACACCTGTTCTGCCCTTTAAACTTTAGCAGACCTCATCCATCTCTCCCCTCCTCAGCTCACAGATGTCACCAAGGACTCCATAAATAAACTACATCCTTACAACCAATAAAAAGTCTATAATCTACCTGCAAAAGTCACATGCTGGAGGCATAGACTGAAAAAAAGCCAACAAAAACCACCCCCCCAAAACAGAGTCAGAGTTCAAAAAAGGGATTATATAGTGTTGTGGAAGCAAATTACAATTTTTAGTTTTAAACAACCTGGCATAAATGCAGCAACTCAGATGCACACCTCATAGAGCAAGCTGACTGTTTACAGGGTGTCACATTCAAGTGCCTCCTAATGACTGAGCACAAGAAGGAAAGGCAGAAGAGCTGTTAAAACAAGTGCAGAGGAACAGTGGGACTGTGGGAAGCCGTCCTGCCTGCCCTTCATCCCAAGGCAGGATCAGCTGTGATTTATCAGCACTGACAGACATTAGTTCAGAGAGCTTTGGGAGGTCTCCATTAGCATTGGAGGCTCACCAACCTCCCAGGCATCTATCCTAGTGTTCCACTACTCTCAGAAGCAAGGTCTGTACAGAGGTGATATCTTAGGCCAATAATCTTCCCTTAATTAAGTCTTCTCTGTCCTGAAGCAGTAGATACTATTCACTGACTCTGAACATGGACAAATCAATACTATAAGTTTATTTAGCTACAACCTTCAGGGGACCTCATAGAGCAAACAAGCCTCCCACTGCAACAGGTAGCAGCAGAATTCAAGTAATACTGTGCAGTCAAGCGGGTGGAACATCTAATCTTCAACAATCTGTCCTGGTACCTGGGTTTTCAATTGAACATAGGCAGAAGGTGGTAAGCAGCAAGCTCAGAAGTAACCGAGTTTCCTGGAGGACCCTCAGACAAGCAAAGTGAGAAATCAGAGAAGTTTATAGTCAGTCAGACCCAGCAGAGTACAGCGTCTGTGCCATCAAGGGAGAAAGGCTAGATGTCCAAGGGCTACACAGCTCTCTGCTGCTGTGCCAGGGTGCACCATGTGCCTTTAACTCCAATCCCTTTTGTGTTCTTGAGGCAAAAATCTCAGAGAGAATCGATTTACAAGCACTGTGAAATCACACATTCACTGACTTCACAAGCATCTCTGTGCTCTGCCCCCAGAGCTCTATTTCTGCATCACAGGAGACCATTCTAGGCACAGCTTGGTATTTTTGCTGAAATCCAAGGGACAAAGAAAATATCATTATTTCAGCCTGGCTTCCTGGCTCCCATTTGCCTTTAAAGCAATTAATTAGCAAGGAGCTAAGCTTAGGAACAGAAGGCACACACCTAGCAGTTGCCTGCTCTTGAATAAGAAGACCTGGAGAGAAGTTCACACCCATCTGTTCACAGTCAAAAGAAAAGCTTAACTACAGCAAAAACCAACAAGACTTGGTACTTCACCAACATGCGTTGTCTCTCATCTTAATCAGAGCAAAGGCAAAGGGAGCTTGGCAGTGAATTTCTTTAACGTGATGGGAGAATTGCTGTCTTTTAGGAAGGCAAGTCTTCAGCGCAGTCAGGAGGTACACCATAGCCTAAATAAGCAAAGAATAAATGCAATGTGGAGGTGAAGATATTAGTTTCAAGGTAAAATCTAAAGAACTACACAGTTCAACTTTAGGACAACTACACACCTGCAATCACAGAGTGGAAGGAGCAAAAGTGTTTGGAAGGCAAGGAAGAGAAACTCATGCTGAATGATCTATTGCCACATCTGCTAGCCGAAGCAGCTTCAGCTGCTCTGGAATTGAACACATTAAAGTGATACCAAGTGGTTGTGGGTCCCAACCACAGCACACAATGCCTTTGCTGAGGCTGCTTCTACTGCTGCACTGCGCATCCCTGGCAAATTCTGTCTGCCAAGATCTCCACTGATGGAAAAGGAAAGCTATTAGATTGAAAAGCTGAGTTGTGGTGAGCAGAGGGAAAAAAAGAAAAGTAACACCAGTGAAAAAGCCACAATCATTTGGACAGATTTGGAAGGATTTGTTTTCTTCTCAGGAGAGGGGAATCTGATCTTGGAGACACAAGATCAAAGAATACAGCTGTAGCTGCTCATTATTGATGCTTGCCATTTCATTGTTACCTTCTGTGCCTTTGTTTTCTGTATCAGTCTGCTCTCTCTTAAATATCCTTTATCAAAATCAACATACTTTACTTTTACCTAGCAACTCCAACTCTATTTTTTGTCTTCCAACTTCTAGCCATGACAAGAGATTTAAAGTTAAACAATAAAGCAACCACATAGTGCCTCCGAGGAGAGGCTTAAAATGCAAAATGATAATATGGACTAAACAGGTATCAAGCAAAAACTGCCAGAGCCTGTAAATGTAATCCTCCCTCCAAAAACTCCAGGATTGAAATTAAGAAAGAATAAAGGGGAAAGGTTTGTGGGAGTTAATTCACCGGCCTTTCATCAGAGGCAATGATAAATTGCATTAGTGGCAACACCAGAGGAGATCAAAGCCAGCCAAAGGGTTTGGAATGAACTGATTTCTACACAGATCAATAGAGAAAGAGCTCTGAACGAATACAGAACAGCTCTGTGCTATAAAGGAACTCTTTGCAGCACTCCATAGCAGGAACACCCAGCCAGAATGAGAGAACCAGCAGTTTAGAGGATAGATTAAGTACAAGCTGAAAATCTAAGAAGCAACATAAGGCATGTTCAATCATACATAGCCAGACATATAGATATATATATATATAGAATCTACAGAACACAACAAGATGCATTTTCATGGCTCAGGAAAGTGGTGTCAGCAGGATGCCATCAGCTCATGTTATTCAGGTGTATGAAATTTGTTTTCAACCAGAGAAATACATCCAGGCGTAATTAATCAGTACAAGAAAGATAAGGGGCCTGTAGAAGAGTTATGATACCTGCGTAAAGAATGTTTCCTAGATACACTGGGTTACAGTGCCATTTCATGAAAATTAAACACTTCAGGAAGGTGGAGCACGCTGTTAGCTGCAGTTTAATAAAGCTTTAATGTTAAACATTAAACATTGCAATAAATATATGTATCTTACTGTAAAACAATAAAAAATGTTAGCTATCAGAAGTGTTACCTTCCGTTAAAAAAAAAAAAAAAGCATTTTGCTTCATAGCTTCTAGAATGCCTTTTATCAGGAACGGAAAGAGGAGAAATGCATGCTGAAGTGTGAATTCCTGCACACCTTATCAGGCTGCCAGCTGCAATTCTTTCATACTACCATGTTCTCACTAAGGCCCACAAGCCCTGAACAGGCAGGGAAATCACTGCTACCCTTACCAGTGCCAAAAATTGTGATTGTGGTCAAGTTATTGCACCTTCTTCCTTCATCCAGAAGCCTTCCTCTGAACTGCAAGTACTATGTTATAAAGCATGGAAGACTTCCCCTTCTCTCCCAATCCATCTTGCTATTAAAAGGGAAAAATGGAACACTGCAACAGACTGAAAACTCAATCACTCACTTCCTCTGAGGTCCTCCTGGTTAACAGCCATTTCTCCAGCTGCCATTGGCCTCTTTTGGAACTGCAGCTCCTTGTTAACAAGGTTTTCACGTGCAACGCATCTGACTGCCTTAAGATTCATGGGAGGTAAACACAATGATGACAAAAGGCTCTATCACAGCCTTCCCCAGAGTAAATATTTCACACTATAAAGAAGAGAGTTCCTGAACACCTCCAGGGATGGTTGCTCCACCACCCCTGGGCAGAAAGACCCTCATCAGTCTTTCTGAGCAGAAATCGTTCCTAATATCCAACCGGAACCTCCTCTTGTACAACTTGAGGCCATTGCCTCTCAGCCTATCGCCGTACCCGGGACAAGAGGCCGACCCCGCCTCGCCACAGCCTTCTGTCACGCAGCAGTAGGGAGCAGCAAGGTCCGCCCCGCGCCTCTTCTCTGCCTCACTGACGGCCTCAGAGCCCCGAGGCGCGCAGGGCGGCGCGCAGCCGCCATCTTGCGCAGGGGCGCGCGCCCCTTCCTCACAGCCGCGCGGCCGAGCGCGCAGGCGCACCCCCTCCTCCCCGCACCGCGCCCGGGCGGTGCCGGCGCTCAGAGGCCGCCCCGCGGCGGAGCGGCGCGGGTAGCGGCTGGAGGCGGCAGCGGCGGCGGCATGTCCTGAGGGGAGCGGCGGCGCGCAGCCCCCGCCACCACGGAGGGGTCGGTGGAGCAGCGGGCCAAGGGCCGGGCCCCCATGAAGGAGAAGGAGGCCGGGGCGGAGCGGGGCAAGCCCGCCACTTACACCGGGGACAAGAAGGCTCGCATGGCGGCCAAGACCAACAAGAAGTGGGTGCGCCTGGCCACCGTGCTGGCCTACGTGCTCTCCGTCTCGCTGGCCGCCATCGTCCTCGCCGTCTACTACAGCCTCATCTGGCAGCCGGTGCGCGGCGGCGGCGGCGGCTCCTCGGCTTCTCCTCCGTCGCTTCCCGGCCCCGCCGCCAACTCCTCCTCGCAGCCCCGCAGCGCTCCGCCGCCGCGCTCCGCCGCCCCGCCGCCCCCCGGCCCCACGCCGCCGCCCGGGGGGAGCCCGGCCGGGACGGGCGGCGCGGAGCTCCCAGCGCCGCGCGGGGCCGGGGAGGGCCGCAGTGCGCCGTGAGGGTGTGGAGGCCCGGGGGCAGCGCCGGACGCTGAGCGGAGGGACGGGCTGTGTGTGACGGCGCTGTGGACTCTCGTCGCTGTGGGCTTCCGTGGCTTCGTTCTTCTCACTCCTCGCCCCCGAACCGCGGCCGGACTGCGCCCATCCGAGGAGCTCGGTGTGCGGGACCGCCTGGGAGCGATGCCGATCCGTAGACTGTAACCCGTTGTTTAAGTCCCGAATTTTGTTTAGCCATGAGCGTAAACTTATTTAAACCATGTGAGAGGTAAATTGACTTGTTTACTATATTAAAATATTTTCCCAGTATGAAAGCCTCTGTAATACGGCACGTTCTCTTTGCGATGGGGTGGGGGGCTGGAAGAGCTCTGAGTACGGAACTGCTTTCTTTGCTCTGTGATCGGCTGTTTACGAGGGTGGATAGTGACGGGGCAAGGGGGAATGGTTTTAAACGGAGACAGGGGAGGTTTAGGTGAGATATTAGGAGAAGTTTTTCACACAGAGGCTGGTGACGCACTGAAACAAGTTGCCCAAGGAGGCTGTGGATGCCCCATCCCTGCAGGCATTCAAGGCCAGGCTGGATGTGGCTCTGGGCAGCCTGGTCTGCTGGTTGGCGACCTGCACATAGCAGGGGGGTTGAAACTACATGATCATTGTGGTCCTCCTCAACCCAGGCCATTCTATGATGTATCGTGATCTTCATTCATTTGTTGTTGGTCCCTGTAGGTGAGACTGTGTGTGCCCATCTCCTGCTGTCGGAGCTGAGCTGAGGTCTGGGCAGGTGGCATGGCATGGCTGCAAGCTGGTGGCCGTCACTCAGACCTTTTGCCCGCTGGGAAGCTGTGTGCCTGTGTCATGCCTGTGCTTTCAGTTGTATGGTGTAACGGTGAGGCTGTACAGTGTCATTGTAAAGTGATGCCTGGAACTGACATTGCTGGGGATGGGAAAGATGCTCTGCTGGCATGTATGAATCACATTAGTCATACATGTCAAATCCACAGCGCTTTTTTTTTCCTACTCTGAAGTTAAGGTGCTGGGGAAATACCAAAAGGTGTGCTTTTGAGCAAAGGCCTGCTTTGGCTGGATGGTTCCACTTGAGCATGTGCTGAAGGCAGAGGACCATCCGCAGAGGGTTTCCTGAAGGAAACGAGCAAAAGGATGGAGTGGTTTGGATGTGATCTTTCACCCTTTTCTAGTTTTCTTCTCCAGCAGAGAAGGCTTTGTGTTGCTACTGTGCAAGAGAAGAAGGCAAGCTGGTGGGAAGGGAAAAGATCATGCTTAGTCATCTCAAACAAAAATGTGTCTGTAAAATTGCCATCTTTCTGCAGGACAGGTGGGGAAAGCCTGAAGCTGCTGCTGGATCGGGTGGCTGCACTGTTACCTTCAGGGCTGCATCTGAGCTCTTCCCCTTTATTTGCTGTAGTGACTGATGGCATCCTGGCAGCAGCACACTGCTCTGCAGCTTTGTCCATGCTGGGTTTAGCCCTGTGTGCAGTGGGTGACTTTGTTCCCTTGTGCCTGCAGCATATCAGTACCTGTTTTGTTTGTAGGACTGCTGTGTGCGTGCAGGAGCTTTAGGTGCTGGTGATGCTGCTGCTCTGTGCTGTTTTTGGTACACATATCTGGTTGTAGAGGGAAGAGCTTCCAAAGGGAGGAATGAGCAAAGCAAAAACAAAGCATGCTCTTTTTTATTTATTTATTTTTTTTCTTGGTGTCAATTGAATCTGTTTTTCAGCTCTGGTACTTAATGCAGAAGGTGTCTCTGGAACAGAGCTCATGTTTAATTTTTAAAACCATCTTTAAAGATAAATAAAAGCTGGGCAGAATGATACAGAGGCTGGGATTGCTCTGGTACTGGCCTGCAGCTCAGAGCTGGCAGGCCTGTGCTGGCTTGGAACAGTACATCCTAAGCACACTGGATGTATGTGGACTCCTGGCATTTTTTCAGTTTAAATACAATTGCTCTCAGAAGGCTAATAGGGCATGACTGTCTAGGGCAGATGGAAGAGAATTGAATTAAATGGGCTGCATGGCCCTCTTCCAACCAGCCGTGTAACAGGGGAGAGATGCCTTGTGTTCAGGAGCTGTAACAGCTTAAAGCTTCTCACCTGTGCATGGTGTTAGTGGCAAAGGATCTTCAGGATAATGGTGCATGCGTATGTTAACTTTTAATAACAAGGGGTACTAGGGGTGTTTTGGGAAGGCAGTTTGACTGCAAGAGGTAATAGCTTGGATTGTCATTCTGGGCTGTGAATTTTTGCGTTGCGTTGCTGTCTTTGCACTGAAGCAATTGTCTGTGTCTTGAATGTGTATTTCTAGTGCCCCAGAGTGGTGCAGTTATCAGTCTTCAGTTTGTTAGCAGTTGCACTGTATCAACCTTTCCCTTCTTGCTCCTGTTAGAGGAGGATCACTTAAGGAGGTATAGAATCGTTACTCTAGCCAGTTAACTGTATCAGGTGAGAGAAGGCACAGGCTTTTGTGCTCTTTCCTAGTTGGGAATCACTAACACTGTGATTTGCTGTGCTATATCCTTGGAACTGCTGCTGAGATCAGTCCCTTGACACACATGCAGTCCTGCAGACCTGTCTGCTTCCAGTGTGTGGAGAGAGCTGTCTGAAAGTTTGGATGGAGATAAGTTAAACATGAGTGAAGTGTTGAATCTGCAGCTGTTTGCTGGAGTGATCTGAGGATGTTAACAGCATCACGTCTGGCTTTTGGACAGTCATGTCAAAGCATGATGGCTCTAAGAATATATCTGGAATAGTGATATCTGTGCTTTTTTTTTTTTTTTTTTTTTTTTCCCACTTGAGCTTTTTATTGATTAAATGTGCTACTGATTCTGGAATGCCATCTTCCCTGCAGCAATTCAAGCCTCCTTATTTTGGGCCCAGATTCCAGACTTGTGCTTCAAGTGCAACATAGTTCTGTACTTGAGTGTCAGAATGCATCATTGTCAAGTGTCAGGAGAAAGTAAATAACATGGTAGCTTAAATTTTCCAATTCCTGGTCACAGTAATTGCTTAAGAGTCCTTGAGAGCAGCCCTGTGGAGAAGGACCTGGGGGTCTTAATAGATGAAAAATTTAACATGAGCCCTTGTGACTCGGAAGGCAAATGGTATCCTGGGCTCCATCAAAAGAGGGATGGCCAGCAGGGACAGGGAGGTGATTGTTCCCCTCTACTCTGCTCTTGTGAGGCCCCATCTGGAATACTGCGTCCAAGTGTGGAGCCCCCAGTACAAAAAAGACAGGGAGCTGTTGGAGAGGGTCCAGAGGAGGGCCATGAAGATGATGAGGGGACTGGAGCACCTCCCCTATGAGGACAGGCTGAGGGAGCTGGGCTTGTTCAGCCTGGAGAAAAGAGGGCTGCGGGGTGACCTCATTGCAGCATTTCAGTACCTAAAGGGAGCCTACAGAGAGGAGGAGAATCAACTCTTTGAAAGGGTAGATAACTGCAGGATAAGGGGAAATGGTTTTAAGTAGAGGGAGGGGAGATTTAGGTTGGACATCAGGGGGAAATTCTTTACAGAGAGAGTGGTGAGGTGCTGGAACAGCTGCCCAGAGAGGTTGTGGATGCCCCATCCCTGGAGGTGTTCAGGGCCAGATTGGATGGGGCCCTGGGCAGCCTGGTCTAGTATTAACTGGTCTAGTATTAAATGGGGAGGTTGGTGGCCCTGCATGTGGCAGGGGGGTTGGAGCTTCCTAATCCTCGAGGTCCCTTCCAACCCTGGCCATTCTGTGATTAAGGGAATGGAGTTGAAGACCAGACCATGTTCTGCTTTTTCTTTTTGACTGAGAAGGGTCTCATGAGTGAGGAAGGAACCTGACTGACTTAATGCACTTGCCCTCTGTCTGTACACACTGGTCTTGTCCTGCTGAGCTCAATTTGTTCTAGGAGAGTGCACTGATATGACCAGAAGGAAGGGAAGTAGCTGGAAAAAAATTATTGGGGCGTGTAATGCGCTCCAGCAGCTGGCTCACATTTTCATATGATAAAAAAGATACCTGTTTCCCCCATGCGTCTCTTCTCTCTTGGCCTCATCTGGTGTAATGAGTATTTTCTTATTCCCCGACTTCTAGGACTGAGCTGTAATTCTGAGAAGGAAGGTGTTGTGCTTTTATTCCAGATTTCAGCTTAATTGATTGGTGAGGCTGAAAAGCAGTTCTGCAGCGTAGTGTTGATAACGCAATCAGTGGCTGCTTCTGAGCATTGTGGATCTCCTTCAGGGAAGCCAAAATTCATCTTGCTGGGCCGCTGGGATGTGTTATATATGTGTGTGTGTGTGTGTTATGGAGAAGGGAATGATACAAGAAACAGCCACATCAGAGCTGGATTAAAGCAAAGGAGGTGAAGTTTGACTTCAGGATAGTCTCTGTCTTCAGAGAGGCAGTGAGCTTTGGGAGCACCTCATTTTTGGTCAGCTGCTGCATTGCTGTGCTCAGGGGATGGCCTGCCAGTAACTGTGAGTGCAAACCTGTGAGCGGGCTGAGCCATTGTACAGCCCTTCAAAGGAAAGGCAGCAGGCAGTGTTTTAACTTCACAGCAGTGCTGTACCCTGCTCTGTACCTCTAATTGACTTCAAGCTTTCCACATAACTAAAAAAAGCACTATTACACACTTTAAATTACAAGAATTTCTACTAAGTGCCAGTTTAGCTTCAGGCACCTATGCCTTTTGCAACCAATTGATGCAGAGGGGAATTGGTGTGGAAAACTGGTGAATATTTTTGTTATTTCTATACTTTTAGTCTCTCTGTACAGGGCTTTGCTTGTTCTTAGAAATCTGGGTGGTACCCTTCTGCTATAGCATTAGTCTTGTTGAGGTAGGGAACAGAGAGCTGGAACAAATGATTGTCAAGATTTTCTAGTTTTGCTTCCTTCAGCACTTGGATTGTGAAGCTCTGGAGGCTGGAGTATTTCCAACCTTATCCAAGTGTGTTTTTGCCCTTAGGTTGAGTTTCTTGATCTCTTTGAAATTGAGAATTGATTCACTGGTCTGTAATCCATTTTAATATTCAATTTGACTACAAAATCACAGAATCACACAGAATCACAGAATCGTAGGGGTTGGAAGGGACCTCCAGAGATCATCGAGTCCAACCCCCCTGCCAAAGCAGGATCCCTACACCAGGTCGCACAGGTAGGCGTCCAGGCGGGTCTTGAATATCTCCAGAGAAGGAGACTCCACAACCTCCCTGGGCAGCCTGTTCCAGTGCTCCGTCACCCTCACCGTAAAGAAGTTCTTGCGCACATTGGTGCGGAACTTCCTATGCTCCAGCTTCTGGCCATTTCCCCTTGTCCTGTCTCCGCATTTTTTCTATTTTTTATCTATTGAAACTGATAGTAGAATTTTGCCAACTGAAAGTAGTGGCAAGCTGTTCCTTTGGCTTGAAGAAAAAGGTGTCTTCTGCCTGATGGCTGCTTCTGCTTTCCTGTTGCATGGAATAGTTAAGAATATCTTGAGCAAAATCCCTGAGCTACCAACCACTGCTGGGAGGGAACAGGTGCCACTACAGGCAGCTTAATTTGCACTCTCTGAGCTGCCATCACCTTTGCTTGCAAGAAAGGTGACATTGTGATGAGGTAGCTTAGATGCTTCTATGGATGAGTGAGCCTTGTGTTTTTGCTGCACGGCTGCGGTGAGCCTTTGGGTGAGTTAACACAGCCAGCCCAGGAGGGGGGTCCTTGCCTAAGGGCTGAGTGGTCCACATCAGAGCTCCCTCTCAGAGAAGTAGGTGCTACCAATTCTGTGTAGAGAAGGCTCTGCACGCGAGGCTGAGAAACACTACAAAACTGAGACTTCTTATAACTTTTATTTAATATAAATAACCCCCCTACATCAGCTGCTTTTCATCTGTTCAGTCTTTTCTCTCGCTGTAAAGAAGAAATAGCTAGCCATGATTTTTCCAATTTTTCTGAAGAGCTGCAATCTGGGTACCAACCAAAAAGCATTCAAGCAGGTTGTTCATAAGCAGGAAGAAATTACACTGAGGACAGGCACCATCTGCACAGTACAGTGTACAGAGCTTGATCCTTCCTAGGCATCATTATGTGCAAAATTTGTTGGATTTGCATGGAGCTGGGGGGGAAAAGGAGGATGGAGGGCAGGGCTGTTTGTTTTTTTTGTTTTCTTTGAAAAAGGACTTTAGGTTGATTGTGGAGAATGAGTCCTTAAGTGATGGAGAATTTCCAGGACCTGGAGTAGTTTTATAATCTGGCTTTTGTCTATCCGTTCCCAAATAAACCCAGCCCAAGCTTTGGTGAGGCGAAGATGTTTCTACAAATAAAGCGTGAAAGCAGCATGTTCTGTTTCTTGCTGATGCCTGGTCCAAAGCCAATAAATTGTCCTGAATTTGGCACATAGAAGTTCCCAGGCTTCTCCTTCATGACTTAGGTGCTACAGATGTGGAAAAGCAAAATGTTTATATGTGCAAATACTAGTTTATTAAAACAGCATACAGTATTTCAGTCCACCACATATGCCAACCTTATCACCAAGGCAGCCTGCCATTTTGGCCAGCAAATGCATCTTGCAATGAAATCCAATAAATTTCCACGCATACGTGTCTGCAGTTGACTCCTGAAACTGCTTCAGGTTTTAGGGCAGTGATTCAAAGGAAGGGTGATATCCTTGCTTCGCTGTCACTTAGAAATCTAAGCACTTGTGCCTGCTTTTTGCCTGCTCCTTAATAAGTAGCCATATTTTGGTAGTTGCTGTTTGCTGTGAGCCTTACAGTTGCTTGAGAGCCCAAGCTGGGGTTTTTGCTCATTTGTGCTTGTAATAATCATCCAGCTCCTTAATCTGAAAGGTATCTTTTTAAGGTTTGCTCAAAAATTATGCTTGGTAGCTTCCAAGGGAGCAGTTACCTTCTTGTTCAGGCCTAAGGCTTTGAATGGACAACCATGAAGGTTGGCACTTGACAGGAAGCTCTGACTTGCAGCTCCAGTTTGGCTGTGTTCCTTGCTGCCAGCTCCTTCCTTGCTGTTAAAGAAGGAAGGGTTTTGCGTTTGTGCTGCTCTACTCCTTGTCCCACTTGATGCAGAGCTGTATCCCCAGTCACTGCAACTTTTGGACTTCTTGGTCTTAGGCAGCAGTACTTGCCAAGCTTCACCTCGTCAATATAGCAGCTACCTTCCATAAGAAAAAACTGTGCTCTCCTGACAGAACCGTCAAACACCCCAAGTTGGAAGGGACCCACAGGGATCCAACTCCTGGCTCCATACAGGATGAACCAAAATCCTAACCCTATGTCTGAGAGTGTTGTGGTGTTTCTGCCCTACCTTATCTAGCTGGAGGAGTAGAGTGGCCTCTGAAAAGATGAGATGCCATAGCTGGCATGTGCTTGTCAAAAGCAACCGTGCTCAACAGTGTAACCCAAGAACGCTCTGTCTTCTTTGTGCCTGTGACCCATGCAACTACTGTACGTGCCCACCACCACTTCAACTACATACAGATCTCTATTACAAGAGCTGCCTTGCTTCACCCGTCTACTGAGTTACGACACAGCCTCTCGTGCTGTCTCCTAGTGCTCTGCTTTGTCACTTGTCTGCTCTGGAGAGCCCAGCAGCCCCTGCTGTCCTTACTGGCACATGTGCTTCCCTGCCAGCCTCTGGGGAGGAAGTGGGTAGGCTGCCCGGAAGGAAAAATCTTAACTTTAAACAGAATTAGTTATTAAACAAAATAAAGTGCATACAGTAGACGTTTCATTGGCTTGCCACACAGCTGCAATATAGGCAAAACAAATACAAAAGAAAAGTGATGGTGTTTTTCTTGTGGGGAGTGTGGGTAGCCTTCCCTGCCCGCATGGAGAGCAAGGGCTGGTGCTGAAACTGAGCTGGGGGTGATGAAGGGTACAGGGAAGGTGCGGAAAGTTGATTTCATAGAAGATCAAAGAGTGAGGCTAACGTTGTGCTCCTCTTCTCATCCACCACCTTCAGCACATTATCCTGGCGAAACAAGAGCAGAGACAGTAACAGGATTATCAACCCTCAGGGAACTGCTGAGCATTAAATTTAAAGTGTCTGCTGAGTTTCAGCCTGACCTTCCTGTGTGGTTGCAGCTGCTGTGGGTACCAGCATGGCATAACCCAGGTACCTACCTGCCAACTGGGGAGCTCTGCAACCCAGGGGAGGAACCAGATATGTGAGACTGCATGAAATGTACTTGTAGTCCTCCTCTGGGCTAGGTAAGACTGCTTTCCTTTCAGCTTAAGAACAGCAATCTTTGCGTGATTTTCTTTGTGCCTGTACAGCACCTGGAGCTACAAGAGGAAGGTCTGATTTCAGATAGGATTCTGCATCACTCCATCTGTGGCTTGGAGTTGTATTAGTTTTTCTCCAGTGCAAACACTAACCTGTGAGTTGAAATTGCTGTTCTGCCTCCAGACCTAAATACACTGATTTTCATTCAGAAAGGCATACTCTTTTTTTTTTTTTTTTCCCCTCTAGTTGCTGAATGCTTGAGTGCTGCTCAGAATTGCTGAGTTGGCTTTTTTTTCTGCATCCATGTTGAAATTCACAGTTCTGCCTTTTGCTGGTGCAGATTTCAACACCCAAAGCTCATAAGAAAGGGTAGAGAAGGAATATAAAAGCAAAAACAGATGAAATATTGTGAAGGAAGCAAAGGCAATAGACAGCTTGGCTCCCAGAAAAAGGGAAGATTCAAAGGAATTATCTAATGACAGAGACCCAGTATGGAACTGCACAGAAGTCATGCACAAGGCACTGAAATAATGGATGCTGAAGGAAGAGTCTAAGGCTGCAGCTGTAGACATTTTTATAATCTGTTTTACAAGCCTGAAATGACCCCAGAACTAGCTCTGTTTATTGTTAATCTATATGATTGTTAATGGTTCCAAAAATCTCATTGTCATCCCTGCACTCTTTCCTGCAGTGAGATGGTTCTCTTTCCTCTTGTGCAGTATTATCCTTTCAGTGCACCTTTCTGTGCATGAGCAAGTCTTTGCATCCAAGACACTGGTGGGCTTTAGAGTCATTGCTTTCAGTAATTAGAAATAGTGATTAGCATTTCTCTCCTGTTTGCTCTGTCCTCTTTTCCATAACTCATGGGCTGCTGGAGGCTTGGCCCTTGGTTGGTGTTTCTGTCTGGGACTCAGGAGAGCAGCGTGGTTGTGTGCTGCCTTTAGTTCTGCCATCAGCAACAAGAGGATGCAGTGCCAAATCTGTGGGTTGCTGTCTAGATTTGCCACTGGTTGAACACTTATCACTGCTACCCTTGGTGAGCTGAAATGTGAGAAGGCAGGCTTTGGTGGAGAATCCTGCTGGAATGGTTTAAGCTACCATCACTTTCTGCATTCCGTGTGTTCCCTCTCAGCACAGAGCTGGTGGAAAGTAAAACACAGATCACAATGTGGTGTACTGATCTCTGCCTCCTTTTTGTCTGGGGTTTGTGTTAGGAGGGTTAACATAGGCATCTGAGGAGTGGGTGCGTGTTCCCTTCTGTCAGCTCTGCCATACCAGCAGCTGCAGGCTGTAAAGCAGGGCAAGCAGCTCTGTGTTGAGTGCTTAGAATGGCAACAGCCTGCCTGCCAGAGCCCCTGCTTAGGTTCAGCCTTGCTGTGCACAGTAAGTAGCCGTAAGGAAGCAAAGGTGTACCAATGACTAGTTTAGGTCCGTGCCTCTCAATGCATTAACAGCTTCTAGTAGTCTCTTCTCTCCACAAGTCACAATATGATGTTAGGTTGCACAGAAGGACCAGAGGGACCAGTGCTCTCCAAGCTAAACCCTTGAGATCTCTGCCTGCCTAACCCTGGACCAACATCTGAGACAGCAGCAGTATCTTCTCAACTTTTGGACCTTGAGGGAAGAGGTATGTTCTTTGTAGTCTTGGAAGTGCAGCGAGAAGGTTAGCTCCTGCTTGTCCTGCTTCCTGCACCAACCTTTAGCACTGGTTTGCATCAGACAGCTGACCCTGTCCGCCCTCCCCATCCTGCAGCACACAGGCCCTGCCTGCCCCACTCCTGCTGACGTCAGCTGGAGCTGCAAGGTCAGATCCCTGGAGCTGCTCTGGAAATGTACCCCCAGCTGCATTTTCTCTAAAGATGTTAAGATTAATTTTCTCAAGAGAATTCAGGGAAAAAGCTTCTGTGGTTTTTGTGTATCGTTTACTTCTCTGGGACTTGTTGGACATTCTCCAGGGATTCCAGTCCTGCACTTTGGGTAAATATTTATTCCTTGTTATTTGAAGCAAATGATGAAAGCCCCACCACGCTCACTGCACAACATCACCAACTGGTTTGAAGGTGCAGGAGATTTCAGTGCCATAAATAGACATTAGCAGTGGAAGCTGTGAAATCCACATAGTGGCTGCTGCAAGGATCTACTGCTCTGCAGAAATGCTTGAGTTAGCAGTAACTGCTGAGTTATCCACTGCTACAGATAACTGCTGTGCTTTGGGATAGGTGGGATCCTGGAACAGGGGACATCTCCCTGACATCAGGTGCAATGGCCTGCTACAGAATTGTTTTATGTGATGGGACTTTCACAATGGAATTGATATTTTTACATCCCTTTGAGAGTTAACAAGTTTTTTATTTTGGAAAATCATCCCATCGATTTTTAGGCTGAATTTTGGAAAAACTGCACTGTATCAAAACTGAATCGCCAGTACTTCAAAGCATAACATTAACATTCTCTGCTTTGCAAGCCTAAGGAATCTGGTTCCAAAAAACTGCTGTGAAACAACACTTTTGGGAGAATTACGTGAAAACAAGGTAGAGCTTTGCAGCATTTTATACTTAACATGGTCTGAAACTAATCTGCTGTACAAGGCAAAAGAAGCCAGGGGAGAAGGTTAGCGACTGTTACCAGCCCATAGTTATTTATGACTGCCATCTGTGTCATTATGCAGCCTGTCATGTTGATTTGGGAACTTCAAAGCAACAGCAGGAATAGACATGAGACCTTTTTGCTTCAAACACGCTGACAACATAACCAACTTGAGCCAAATGAGCTTTTGCTTTTTTGGTTGCTGTTGTCATTGTTGCTGTTTTGTTGCTCCTTGGAGCCCTGCTGTCAGTCCAAAGAGATGAATTGTCCTGGTTGTGCTGAGCTGGTGCTTGGGAAATCCAGGTCTTGCTTTTTTTTCCCCCCTGCTGAGAGGTGTTCCTGGCAAATTGGACACATGGAGCAGAAAATTAAAGACAGGCCCTCTGTCTTCCTGGCATAACTCACCCTGTCTGCAAATGATCTTTTTTGGGAAGCCAGCCTTGACAGTGGGCTGTCACTGGTGCAAAAGGAGAGGTCAGATTGCTTTGTGGTGACTTCAGTATTGATGAGGTGACAGCAATGCCCCAGAACATCACTAAAAACAAACAGCTAAGCTGTGCTCACTCTCTCATTCCCTGAATGTTGTTGATGTAATGGAAAAAAAAATGAAAAAGAGAAACCTGTTTCTGAGATGGGGTCATAGAAAACGATGCACTGCCTCATCCTGGCACCTCCACGTGTCCTCTCTGTGAGAAAATCCTTCCAAAGGTGAGTGGCCCCTCCAGCAGTCTCCATGAGGGCTGTGATCTTTGTTCCTATGAGTACTGCACACACCATCTGCTGCCCACTGCCACCTTGCAGTCCCCCCACACCATGTTTGCCTTCAGGATTCTCAGTAGCTGTACAACGGGACTGATCCCCTGGCATCGCTATGCTTGGTGATTTCCAAGCAGTAAATAATTTCAGAGAACAATCCTGGTCTCAGGTTCCAGCTTAGCCAAATGGATGCATGAGTGCTTAAGTGCAAACACCAGCTTAAGTCACCTCCAAGTCTTCTCCAAGACATAAGGCTGTGTTTATAATTAAGCTTGCCTTAATAACTTAACTGAAGAGTGATGGAGTAAAGAACTGTGCTGAAGTGAGGGCCCCATTACGAAGCCGTAGGAATCTCCACTGCATTGCTGAAATGAAAATAAACTGCTCTAATTTATTGTTCCCTCTTAGCTGGTGTCTAATTAATGTCTACTTTTATCACTCAGGATAATTTTAATTCCTCCTTCCTCTACTTCTAGGTTTCTGGTAGATTGGAGAGGCGTCGTCTGGGCAGTGAAGTCCATGTACTACATGCATCCAGGTCTCAACTTTCTCTTAAATACTGCTGGAATTAATTTTCCTCACTTAAAAGAGTTTTAGTTCCAGTACAGAACTGGCTCCTGCTACTTCATAGTATTTTGTCTTTTTAAATAGCTGCAGTGTTTCAGCTTCTCCGTGCCTTTTGTATAGAACTGGATTGCAGGGAAAGTCTTTTTGTTAGCAGTTTAACCACTCCATCTCTAAGCCCCTTCGTGTCTCTGGGATGAATATTAAACCAAACCAGCTGACAAGCTGCTGGTTAGGTGTCTGAAGAACAGCCTGCTGAAATGAGGGAAAGGCATTTGGTGGGCAATTTGGGCAGCTGATTGCCTGGAGTGCCCGCTTAGGAATATTGCTGCTGCCTCTTTTCTTACAGGGTAGTGAGATACGGCCTCACCTGGTGGCAGGATCACATCCTGACTTATTGGGTTGATGTAGCACATGTGGGTATGGTATCCTGATGTGTGACATTGCAAAGGTAATTGCCAAAGACTCCCTGCTCTCCTTCTTTGTCCCTTCTCCCTAATTTCTACCTTTGTTTTGGCTTTTCCTGTTATGCATTTGCCATTCTGAAAAAAAATTCTTTGCTTTAATAAAAGCCAGAGCTTTGCTATGTAACCAGGTCTGTTTTTTCCCCTTTCTGTTTGGTTCATAAGCCTCTGTGACAGGAACCATCTCATCCTGCCTTACACATCATTGTTCCCAGATAATTCAAGTTTTAACATTCACAGAGCAATTACAATTGCAGAATCCCATCTGAAGTCAAGCTTTTTCAAGCTACTGCTCACAAGATGGGCCTCTATAGGTATGTGTTTTGGGAACAGGATCACGTTAACTTCTAGTTATTCTAGTTGTGATTATCACAGACAGAAATACATTCATGCTTTTATTCTCACTTTTCTGATATCATCCCTTTCCAGCAATAGTTTCAGTTTGTGCCCTAACTCATGCTTGTCACCAGCCAGGCTCAGCAGCCCAATTTTCTGTACAAATTTTTCTGTCTGAACTTCCATTGTTTTTGCATCCATACCAAGGCAGGTCTTTGTGATGCACAGATTTAGACTATCTGAGGGATCCATATCACAGATAATGAACACTTCTGAATAGCTATCTGATACGTTGACTCTGTGGCCACGGAAAACAGAGCTGTGAACCTGTACTATGGCTGTGAGTGTCACAGGGTAACAAAAACGATGATGAGTGGGGTCAGGAACTCACCTTCCATCTCAGGCAAACTGGTGCATTATTTGCTAGTTGAGATTGTCCCCACTGTCCTTGTCCTTGCCATCCTCAGGCTGGTCCCCTTCCCTGGACTGTAGTTTCGCCATATCCTGCTCAGGAACAACAGTCTCATTGGAGTTGTCTTTCTTTGTGGGCAAAGGCTCTCCTGTGTGTTTAGTGTCTTCAGCATCTTCAACTCCTTTCAGAGCAAGTGTTTGTCCCTCAAGAGCAGTGTTTTGGGCCACTTCTTCCCCTCTTTTTCCCACCAGCTGTCCTTGATCTGCATCCAGTCTGTCTGCTGCATCTGTGTCCAACTTTCCTCCATGGCTGTTTGGAGAGTCCTCAGTGGATTCCCATTCAGAAGCTGCCTTTTTCTCTAAGCCACCTCCATCTAAATCAGCTCCCACGGGCAATAACAAGGTCTCCTCACTACTGTGCTTAGTGGCTTGCACAGCACTTGGAAGGCTACTTTGAGAAGCACTGCTATTTGTGCTCTCCTTCTCCTGGGGGATATCAGCAGTGCCAGGCTTCCCGCTGGCATCTTCCTCAATATGTTCCTTACTTGCCTTGGGCCTCGGCTCCAAGTCACCTGTGCTGGCTTCAGAGACCTCCTTGCTGAGCCCCTTCACTCTTCTCCTTTCCTCCTTCTGTCCACTGTGGGTAGGCCAGGCTTTCCCACTTCTCCTCCCATGCTCTTGAAGGCTCGGTGCTTTCACCTTCTCCTCCAACTCAGCTGTGCAGTTCTCTTCCATTACCTCTTCGCCTTTGCCTTTCTGCTTGTCTGTACCAAGGTTCCTCTTTAAAAAACAAACAAACAAAAAAACCCAACACAATGGAGGATATATTTATTTCAACTTATTAAAATGTCAGTATATAGTATTCCTTGTCTATGATGGTTCACGATACATGAGAATAAATTTGCTGAGGCCATTAAAAGAAACAAAAGGATGCAGGTGAAGCAGACTAAGTGGGGGTTGTTACACTGACAGAGGGTCAACAGTCTCACATCCTACATCCTGCCACCTGGAGAGTGCTGTCAAGGGGTATATTTACCCCAGCACAGTGATCTCCCCTCTCTGTACTGGCTGACAGCCTTCCTGATGGTGCATGTTTTGAGTAAACTTGACAGCCCCCCTTAAGCTGATGAGCTCACCTGGCTGTCAGGATCATCCTTCAGAAAAGACGTGTCCTCACCTTCTTTTGCATCCCATCTGTTAAGAAAAAAAAACAACAAAACAAGATTTAGGCTTTCAGGTTCTCATATGAAAAAGCTGCTTTCCTACCAGATGCCTGGACAGGAATTTCTACCAATGCCATCTATTCCTTGTCTGAGCCCCATCTTCAAGTAGTAAGAGATAAAAGTGGTCAACATATCTGGTCCAGTTCCTTTCCTGGCACCTGCAAAGCATTCAGCCCATTCAGAAACACTCATCTGAGACCACTAAATCTTGATGAACTGCCTGTTATAATTCTAAATGTAATGAAAACTTAAAATCCAATTGCTGGAACAGACAGTTGTCATTAGACTAACAAGATATACAGTCTGTTTGTGTTGATGTCTGCCACAGCCTGGTCCTGCTCCCCTGGCAGTTCCCACACATTCCAGATTTCTGCAGTGGCAGGCAATGAGGCAGACAGTGCAGGATAAAATCTCATTGAAGGAGCTGGAGAAATTGGAGGGAAGGACATGTGCAAGACTGCAAGAATGGCTGTAAGAGTCAGACTGAACCCAGCTAACTCAGGCCCCCTTGCTCTCTCAGCATCATTACCAGGTCCTTGGGGTTGAGTTTGAAAAGGAGGCAGATGTCCTTAATTCCTCCCCAGAACCCTGCCCAGCTTCCAGAAACATGCAGCTCTGCAATTTCCTGAGCCTCAGACACTATCTGTATGTTGAGTCATGCTCTGTACAGTCTCTCCCAAAGGCTTGTGTAAGGGCATTTTGGTCCCATACTAAATTTGCAGCAGCTACAACATCCTGTGCCAAAGAGAGCAGCAGCTCAGCCAAAGGCTGCATGGAGAAGTGTTTTCTTTTGCTTGTTGGAGTTTGCTTGGGTAAACGTAGATGTGAATTTGCCCATGCAGAATTACTGGGCAGGGCACCTCTCATATGTGTGAGTTGAGTCACAAGTGCACAACATAAATGTATATATGTATACATTTCTCTCTGCCACATTCTCTGAAAAGCACATGTGCAAAGGTGTATGAGATTTAATTCTCTAGACAGATTATACTAACCTCACTGACCTCAGCAGGCAAACTTGGACAAAAAATGACAATGTACACAGAGGTGACTGCATTCGGGCACTTCCAGAGGCAAATGTGCACACTTACAGTGATCACACATGCCCTTGTGAGACTTGTGTGGGAATTACCATCACAGGTTCTGCTGTACAATCACATTGAACTACTCCATGCTGTCTGTGCAGCTAGTGAAGCCCCTTGGGCAGCAGTGAGTGGCATTTGCAAGCACCTCAAGGCTTTTATAGGGTTTAGAGCTGGGTATGGTAACTTTAATAAGCTTGGATCAGCCTGATAAGGCTTGGAGGCAGCTGTGACCCAGCACACAGAGCACAGCCAGCAAGGTCTTGTCCAGAACTCAAGGCAGGACTTTGTCACTGGGTGTGCTGACTCAAACTGCCAAAGGTTTTCTGCTCTTGGAAGCTGCTGATGTATTTTCAGTGGTGCCCTGAAAGTCAAGCTGTGCAGGCAGTCCATCACACCTAGCCAACAGCATTACATTTTGTCATGTGCTGCCCTCACTGCCAGTGCCCTCTGCACTCAACATATACATTGGTGGGCCTACTGACCACTTTCCCCAGGTAAATGTCTGAACAGAGGAATGATGTGCTGACTGTGGATTTCTGCCTCACTCTGCTCTGACTCCTCAGCTGCTGTGCCTCCTGCAGAACCAGTCCAGAACAGGCCACCACCACAGGTCTAAATATAGCCAAAACAAACCAGACACCAATTTTGAAATAATCATCTCTGCCTTATGTGTTCCTCCTCCCCATCATCACCACTAATGCACCAGAATGTGTTACTGATCACTGACACCCAACATCTCAGTGCATTCCCTAGCATGTTGGTGTTATTCATGACAGGTGTCACACAGGAACTCAGCTACAGTTTTAGGATGGAAGTCATGAATCACAGAATCATTTGGAAGGGACCTTTAAAGGTAGTCTAGTCCAACTCCCCTGCATTGAACAGGGACACCTACAGCTCATTCAGGCTGTTCAGAGCCCTGTCCAGCCTTGAATGTCTCCAGGGACAGGGCATCCACAAAACGCTCCAAATGGATCTTACCACTGCTGTTGGATTGCTTGGACTTGAATGGGAGGAAAGTCTGTGAGCAATAAAGGGCAGATCCAAACGAAGGTAATGAATATTCATCACCCCAAAGGCACCTTGAGCCTTTCTGGAATGAGGCTTTTCCCAAAAAGAAGTAGGAGAGCAAAGGATGCTCTTCCAGCTTCAAAGATACGATTACATGGACAGACAGGACCTCTTCTAGATCAACAGAGGACGCAGAAGCAGCAGTGGAGAGAAGGTAAGAAAAATAAAGTCCAGGAGGTGAGATGGGTGGGCAGAAGAAAAGCTATTCTGAAGTTACTCAGGCAGGATGGAGCAATTAGTGCTGAAGGAGGCGGCCATGCTGCAGTAGACAAATGTTTGGCTTCCTTATTTTTCCAATGTCCACAGGTGAACACAAGGACTTTAGGGTATGACTCCATGTTCCTACTCATCTCAGCAGTGTTTAAGATACTCCTCTGCAGTTTTAAATGAACCATGGTTTTCCATCCTGGTAGCTGATATATGTGGAGTACTGAAACAGCAAACAAGAATGAAAAAAGTCAATCAAGAGATCTTCTAGCCCAATCTCTAATGGATGATGTTCATGGAGGAGTACGATGAATTATTTCACTGGTAAACAAAGCAAGAAAAAAGAAAAAGTGATGTCTCTTTGAAGACAACAGTACATAAGATTTTATAATTTCACCAGCAAGACAGTTTAGGCATCTACACAGGATTCTAGCACCAGCCATTCTGGGGACTTTAAGTTTTTAATGGGTATGAATAACATCTCAACTAAACCCGGCAACCCTACAGTGGTTAGATGCACTAAAATGCCTCCAAGCCTCTGCACAGGGGGCACAAATATACTGAAAACCCACACTTGCCCAGTTTGTTGTGAAAAAACAGGCTGTGCAAGTCCATGGCTCAAGAGACCTTTAGTCAGCTGGGTGCACAGCATAAACCTGCTAAAGGCAGTGGTTTGAGAAAAGCAAGGGGATAACACTGTCCTATTACACAATTAAAGCTCCTATTAAGCAATGAAAAGTGTTGGTCCCCACGTAGAACACTACAGTTTGAAATGATGTTATCTGTCCTGGCTGTTGGCAGAGGGCAGGCTGCCTTTGATGACTACGCAAGCGCTGGAGCAGAAGAGGCAAGCAGAGACTGCTGTGGGAAGAAACTCCCAACAGCTGCCAACGAGGGGCAGCTCAATGAGATGTCATCAAACAGCACGCCAAGCTGGCCACTCAGGGGCTCAGCAGCAGTCTGTATAAAACGTTAAATCCCAGCCCAATGTTACTGAATTCCTGCCATAAGACAGCTAGCCAAGGCAATCCTTCTGAGCATGGTGCTCAGAATGCAGCACAGAGGAAGAAAGAAACACCTCAAGAGCCTGTTATGATTTCTGGAAACCTGTTAGCATCTTCTGACACAGGCATACTTTGGAGTGTAAGTCAACCTTTGCTGAAGAGGAGGAGATGAAGACAGGGGTCTGACCTTCCCCAGTCTGACTGAGATTGAGATGGAACCAGAGGCAGGACCTGAGTGTAGCCCTCTGACCCGCAAGGAGGGAGCAGATCATTATGTGATCCATCTATCTGCTCTGCCTGTAAAAGGGAAGCAAGAAACTCTTCGTTCATTCCACAGAAGCCACTGAAAATCCACTCTGCTCTTTCATCTAATGTACTCCCTGCACATTTAACCAGCTATATGCATCAAACTGTACAACTAAACATCCACAGAGCAGAACAGATATTAGTATTAAACTTTAAACACTGGAAACGCACGAGGCTTGACTTATCACCATATTCTTCCAACACCATCCTATTTTCTGAGGTCTTTCCTTATATTCTGCTTCTTATGAGCAACAACATGATCAATGAGTGTAACTCACATTCCCAGCAAATTCTGGCAGGGAAATCACAATGTTCTGCGTGATTTCTTCCAGCCCTTGGGAGCCCACAACCGAGACATGATCAACTCTGCAGCAATGAGTTGTCCTATG